>NC_089783.1:37511624-37534124 GCF_040412425.1 Macrobrachium rosenbergii | reverse complement strand
CGCTGGTATAGTGGTTAGTGCCGTGGAATGACACTAACATGTCGCGGGTTCGCGAATATAATCAGAGAATTTTTAATATTTCCTTAGGGTTTCCGTCCCTCCTTGGAAATTGCTGACGCCCCCCTAGTGGGGCGCGCCCCGAGGTTGAGAACCACTGCTCTAAATTCTAATGTAATTTCATTCACATATCGAACAGATTCTTTTTAAACACTTTTCATATTCAAAGCAAATGAACAAAGTTCAGCGCCATTTAATCCAATCTCGATTATACCAAGCAACTTCAAATCCGTTACCAAAGAAATCTGTCAAGACTGGTTTATTGTGAAATAAATTCCTCAGAATAAACCACAATGTATTTTTAAGGATAAAGATGTTTAATGAGAGTATGTGGGTAGCCTGGATAACCTGAGACACTATATATATATATATATATATATATATATATATATATATATATATATATATATATATATATATGTATGTATACACACTATATACACACACACACACATATATATATATATATATATATATATATATATATATATATATATATATACATGTATGTATGTACATATACATGTGTGTGCTTGTCCTCTTACAACATCAACTTCAATCTGGCAATGTACAAGTTTACCTTGAGGCATTTCGCTCTCTTCCAGAATTCAAATCCCTTCGGACTACCCTTAGCATCTCTGTCGAAACCTATTTCCGTGATCCCTGTTCTCGCTTTGCCTTCCTATTAAGCTTTTCTGTATCGTTTTCCATCAGCTTTTAAAAGAGTTTTCGATCTAAACTGCACACTAGGTTTACCAAGTTCAACGCACAGGATTTTTCCATATGGCCGTCGAGTTTCTGTCCTTCTATTTTTAGAAAGCTAATCCCTTTCAAAGCTCCAACAAAAATGCTAAATGCCATATACTGCGTTCCTTATAGGCACATAGAACTTTATATGGGTGATGATGTCTACGAAACCGTTTAACAACGAACATTTGTGGAGAAACTGTTTTTTTTCGCTATGTGCAATTATTGTATTATTAGAAAACACTAGCTAATCCCTTTCAAAGCTCCTGAAAAAATATAAATGCCATATACTGCGTCCCTTATATATAAATAGATCTTTATATGGGTGACTGTATCTATGAAACTATTAAACTATGAATATTTGTGGAGAAAGGAACTAATTTCTTATGCTATGTGCCATTATTGCATTATTATAAAACAATAGCTAATCCCTTTCAAAGCCCTTGAAAAAATGCCATATACTGAGGGGGGGGGGAGTTTTGTGCATCCCTTTTAGATCCATAGATCTTTATGGAACGGAATGGAATGGAATACAGAGTTTAGGACAAAGGCCAAGCACTGGGACATACGAGATCATTCAGAGCTGGAAAGGAAATTGAGAGCAAGTAGGTTTGAAAGGTGTAACAGGTGGAAAACCTCAAAGCAGTTGCACTATGAAATAATTGTGAGGAGAGGGTGGATAGCGAGGTGGAAGAAAGATAATATGAATGGAGGTAAAGTAAAAGGAATGAAAGGGGTTGCAGCTAGGGGCCGAAGGGAAGGAACGCTGCAAAGAACCTTTAGTAATCCCTACAGTGCACCTCATGAAATGCACTAACGGCAATATCCCCTACGGGGCATGGATCTTTATGTGGGTGATGGTATCTATGAAACTATTGAAGTACGAATATGTGCGGAGAAAGAAATAATTTTTTTTTATGGTTTGTCAGATTATTGTGTTATAAGTAAACAATAATAAAACGCTTCGCTTGTTTCACTGCTTATTTTCACATTTTTTGCCTACATTTGGCAGTAACAAAATCTAAAATTTTGTACACACACACACATACACACACACACACACACACACACACACACACACACATATATATATATATATATATATATATATATATATATATATATATATATATATATATATATATATATATATATATATAAAGAACTAGACGCCAATTCTCATTATTACAGAAAATCGAAATATCTGAGCCGCTTTGACACGAGGAAACATTAAGAAGATAATAAAAAAAAAATAACATGAAACTTGACGGTGGAGTAACATAATCCTGCGAATAATTAGCCTTCTATTCCCTTAGCGTGTTTAGCCCGATAAGGACCATCATGCAGATGATTAAATCAACTTGTTTTCAAAGAGCAAACATCTGGCTTTTCTGAGAATATAGAATTTAGACCAAAGGCCAAGCGCTGGGACCTATGAGGTCATTCAGCGCTGAAAGGGAAATTGACATTGAGGAGGTCTGAAAGGTGTAACAGAAGAAAAAACCTCGCATTACTGTTAGGAGGGGATGGAGAGTCAGATGGAAGAAAGAAAATATGAACGGAGGTACAGTAAAAAGGAATGAAAGACGTTGAAGCTAGGGGCAGAAGGGACAGTGCAAAGACCCTTGCGTAATGCCTACAGTGCACCGCACGAGGTGCACTGACGGCACTACCTCCCTACGGGGTTTGGCTTCTTTGAGACCTTTGTTTAGTTTCTTCGCGCACACACAGAGCAAACCTACGATATTCCGAGCAAGAGACTTGCTTATATGACTATATAAAGTATACTTGTGTACGTGTTTAAGTGTCTGTGTGGACGAACACTAACGCAGAGAAACATCAGATCTCTTTTTTTTTTCTTTCAAAGGGGACACTACTAGCGTGATACCTGACGTCTTAATTGTGTCGGTACGACATGCAAACTCTTGGTTAAGTTTTATTTATTTATACTACTCCCCTCTCTACTAAATGTCTTGTGACTTTTATTCCACCGAAGCTGAATTGAGGAATTCTATGGCTTAGTTTTATTTAATTATTTTTTCCTTTCTACTAAATGTCTTGCACTTTTTGTTCTACCAAAGTTGAATTACAGAATTCTATGTAATTCTTTTCATTTTTTTTTTCATTCAGTACCTTTGAAAATTTATTTTGTTTTATTCATTTGAATGAAAGGGAAAGTTTTATGACTGATAAATGATTGACAGTTACACGTCAAATGATACAAGACTGCTATAAACTTAGTGGGAATGCATTTTATTTCTTACACGAAAGATATCTTTTCACAATTAATCTATTTGCGTTTCATAAGATTACTGAAAATTTATAGTCAACGTCATATTCCAATGCCGCTCAGGAGGTAGAAATAAATTATAACAATATAATCTGTCGTAGTGGGAGAAATACATAAATTCAATAGAATCCCCCAATTAATCATATTATTTCAAATAAGTGTCACATTCGCAATATTAAATACAGGAAGGGTACTTGTTATTCAATGTTTATTTCTATTGTATACGAAAACGTCCGTTTTTACTTTAAGAAAATATAATATACAAGCTCTACGGTTATTTGTGCTATATATACAAGACAAGTCATTCTTACTTCAAGAAACTATAATATACAATCTCTACGTTTATTTGTATTATATACAAGACCAGTCATTCTTACTTCAAGAAAATATAATATACATTCTCTACGTTTACTTGTGTTATGTTAAAGACCAGTCATTCTTTTTCGTAAAAGACCAGTCATTCTTACTTCAATAAAATATAATATAAAATCTCTACGTTTATTTCTGTTATATACAAGACCAGTCATTCTTACTTTAAGAAAATATAATATACATTCTCTACGGGTATTTGTATTATAGACAAGACAAATCATTCTTACTTAAAAAAAATAATATACTACCTCTGATTTTATTTTGTAATATACAAACCAATCATTCTTACTGTAAGAAAAAAAAATAATATACAGTCTCTACGGTTATCTGTATTATATACAAGACCTATAATTCTTACTTTATAATAAAAAAATAATGTACAATCTCTACGTCTATTTGTACTATATACAAGACCATTCAGTCTTACTATAAGTCTGCATTATATACATGACCATTCACTCTTAATTTAAGAAAAAATAATATACAATCCCTACGTTTACTTGGGTTATATTCAAGACCATTTATTCTTACGGTAAGGAAAAAAAAAATATACAATCTCGGGAACAAGGATGTCGTTTTGAAAAGCCGCAATCTCCCAAAGGATTTGAGGTCCTTTTGTTGCAAGGTTTTTCAATCTCTGACCCCCTATCGCCTCATGATATATTCAGCGGCATGAAATATTCTGAAGTTGCTGATAGCTGAGCCCCGTACACTTTCTCCTCTTGTTTTATTTTTCACTCCTTTTCCTGGGAAGGGGACAGTTTTCTTTCTAGTTTTCTGAAAAGAAAACTATTCTGCCGGCTTTGTCTGTCCGTCCGCACTTTTTTTTTTTTGTCCGCACTTTTTCTGTCCGCCCTCGGATCTTAAAAACTGCTGAGGCTAGAGGGCTGGTAATTCGTATGTTGATCATCCACCCTCCAATCATCAAACATACCAAATCGCAGCCCTCTAGCCTCAGTGGTTTTTATTTCATTTAAGGTTAAAGTTGGCCATAATCGTGTTTCTGGCAACGATACAGGATATGCCACCACCGGCCCGTGGTTAAAGTTTCATGGCCCCCGACTCATACAGCATTAGACCGAGGCCACTGAAAAATAGATATGTTTTCGGTGGCCTTGATTATACGCTGTAGCGGCTGTGCCGAAAACTCGATTGCGCCGAAGAACTATATATTTCAAGGTGTTATGATACAAAATTACAAATAATTTTTTAAATTACAGAGAAACAGATCAGTATACATAAAAAAAAAAAACTTCGCTTTACTTGCATTAACCTGAAAATAATTTAACGAAAGCATCCAAAATGAAAAAAAAATATGAATATGAAAAGAACATGAACAACCAAACGCCCTTAATATTCGTAATGTCCCTTCCTCACCTTGATGTTATTTTTGTTGTGGGTAATGGACCGGAGAATAATGAGAACGGGAAACACGAGTCTCGAAGGTTTTGTTGCCACACGGCTCTTATACGAAAGGGGGCGGTAGGTAGTGCGTACTTTGGAAAGATCAATGCTTGCTCTGTCTATCTCCGGAGGACAATGATGGTGCGCGGCGCTCCAACCTTTACCCTTTTTTTATACTTTGTGATTAGGGAGTCTATAGCGATTCTCCACCCTCTCTTACTTCCTAATGAGCACCATATTCTTTGGAAGCTTGGATTTCAAGTCAATGGCCTGTGTGGGCTTGTTCCGTATGAGTGGGGTTCATCTTCTGAATAATAATAATAATAATAATAATAATAATAATAATAATAATAATAATAATAATAATAATAATAATAATAATAATGTCGAGGATTATGGGAGAAGTACCGTTATAACTTTCACTTGAGTGATTATCTGAATTCACGAAAAATAATACCCCATAATTTGTATCGTTCACTTGGAAAGTTAGACTTCATGTTATGGAGTACGGAAGTAAAATTCGATATATATATATATATATATATATATATATATATATATATATATATATATATATATATATATATATATATATATATATATATATATATATATATATATATATATATATATACTATATATATATGTGTGTGTGTGTGTGTGTGTATGTATAAAGCCTATATATATATATATATATATATATATATATATATATATATATATATATATATATATATGACTTGGATAAAATCTAACGTAATTGCATCAAAGAAATTTTACGAACTAACAGACATATACCTTTTCGTTTTCTTTTACTGAAGACATGCATGCCTACAGTATAGGCCTACCGCCAAAATTAAGTTCCTAACTCTTATAATATTTTGTGAACAAAGGGAGGATATTGCTTCATATATGCTTTTCATAGAGAAATAATTAAAAAGATGAATGAGTGAAACTCAAAAATCAAGAAACGAAGGTATGATCGAATTATAATTTGGTTTAAAATCACTGCCAAATTGCTTTGCCATGTCTGTCAAAGTCACAAAAGTATTAACCACGGATGATTTTTACTGTGTTCATTTTAGCCAATATATACTTGATAAACAGACAGACCGACGGACAGACGGACATGGAAAGTGTAAGATATGTGACAAAATTTAAATACCCAAGATGGATTTATAATTATGCCTTTGCTTTCTGCATTTCTGAAAAGAGTGTCTGATCCATAGCACCTGAACTGATCATTCCCCATTATCGAAACGATAACTGGGGAGAGAGAGAGAGAGAGAGAGAGAGAGAGAGAGAGAGAGAGAGAGAGAGAGAGAGAGAGAGAGATGAATCATAATGTAGTAGGTAGAGAGAGTAATGTAGTAGATAAAGAGAGAGAGGAATCGTATCATAATTTAGTAGGTAAGAGAGAGAGAGAGAGAGAGGGAGAGAATGCATAGTAATGAAATGAATCATAAGTAGATAAAATAGAGAGAGGAATCGTA
Source organism: Macrobrachium rosenbergii (assembly GCF_040412425.1). Classification (NCBI taxonomy): domain Eukaryota; kingdom Metazoa; phylum Arthropoda; class Malacostraca; order Decapoda; family Palaemonidae; genus Macrobrachium; species Macrobrachium rosenbergii. The sequence continues at coordinate 37,527,761 of NC_089783.1, read as the reverse complement.
TCATAATTTAGTAGGTAAGAGAGAGAGAGAGAGAGAGAGAGAGAGAGAGAGAGAGAGAGAGAGAGAGAGAAATGAATCATAATGTAGCAGGTAAGAGAGAGAGAGAGAGAGAGTAATGTAGTAGATAAAAGAGAGAGAAGTATCATAATTTAGTAGGAGAGAGAGAGAGAGAGAGAGAGAGAGAGAAATGCATAGTAATGTAGTAGATAAAAGAGAGAGGAAACGTATGATAATTTAGTAGGTAAGAGAGAGAGAGAGAGAGAGAGAGAGAGAGAGAAATGCATAGCAATGTAGTAGATAAAGAGAGAGGAAACGTATCATAATTTAGTAGGAGAGAGAGAGAGAGAGAGAGAGAGAGAGAGAGAGAGAGAGAGGTGGGAATTGGACGAGACTTGTGGCGTTGGTTGTGGTAGTGGTGGTGACCACTGCGTGGAAGATTAATGCTAGGGCTAAGACCCAATCTCAGAAATGAGAGTCTTGAGCAAGTCTTGCTGTCCATAGTAAAGATGTTTCACCTCTCTCTCTCTCTCTCTCTCTCTCTCTCTCTCTCTCTCTCTCTCTTCTTCTTCTTCTTCTTCTTCTTCTTCTTCTTCTTCTTCTTCTTCTTCTTCTTCTTCTTCTTCTTCTTCTGGGATTTCAAAGTCGAGGAAAAGTCCACAGTCTTCTTTGCCTACTATCTATGAAGGCTGTTTCGTGGTATTTTAACAAACATTGTTGTGGAATTGGATCTAACTATTCCAAATCAGGATTTAATCCTTAATATAAGATTTACTATTTTTCTCTGTAATTCCAATTACTGATAGCACTATGGAAAGCATGCATACAGTACCAATACCTAACCTCATGGAACGAAGAATGCTTAGCTGGTCCACTGGTATGGTCGCTAGTGTCGTGACGTGCCGCACAGATGTCGCGAGTTTGCACCTCCCCCCAGAGAATATCATGATTAGTTACTTCCACAGTGTGGGGTCTGCGGTGAGAGGCTGAAACCATCATTATTTGTAAGCTTGAATTGAGTCAATGGCCCCTGTATGCTTGCTCCATGTGAATAGGTTTCATCTACCAAAATAATAATAAATAATATAAAAAATTGGGAAGGAAGTAAACAAGCAGCCCTTCACCCGAGTGCTTCCTTTCATTTACTGGCAAAACCTAAAGGTTATTTAATTTTTAATCAAAGTAATGAAATAGGACATTTAGAGGTAAAAGGAGCTTATTATTCTTTTAGGATGGTTGTGGAACCAGGAGACATCACTCCAAACGGTAAAAGCACCATAAATTCCAAATTTACCATTATGGTAAAAAATACGCCGAAGTTTCTTCGGCGCAATCAAGGCCACCGAAAATAAATCTATCTTTCGGTGGTCTCGGTATAATGAGCCGCGTCCCATTAAGCTTTAACGAAGGCCCGGTGGTGGCCTATCCTATATCGTTGCCAGAAGCACGAATATGACTAAACTTTAACCTTAAATAAAATAGGGCTGCAATTTGGTATATTTGATGATTGGAGGGTGGATGATCAACATACCAATTTGCAGCCCTCTAGCCTCAATAGTTTTAAGATCTGATGGCGGACGGGAAAAAAATGGGGACGGACAGACAAAGCCGGCGCAATAGTTTTCTTTTACAGAAAACTAAAAGCATCAACATATAATAAAAGAGTTCATTTCATCCCTAAATTTCACCTTTCGAAAGAAATTTAATTTGTAAGTTATTTATAGTTTCGTTTTAAGAAAAAAAAAAACTATTTCAACCGGAGATGGGATGAGAAAGTAATCTAGAAGCACTGCGAAGAACAATAAAAGTATAATAAAGAATTTGCATCGAAACGAGAAATTCAGAGAAAAATATCCTTAGGACTGGTAACTGAGGTTGAAATTCTTGGGGAAACTTAGCAAGTATTAGAGAACTGAAGAGGACAGAATATAATCACAGTATTATTCCGCATATTCATGCACAATATGTATGTGCATATATATATATATATATATATATATATATATATATATATATATATATATATATATATATATATATATATATATATTTTGTATATATATATTACATAATATATAAATTTCTGACTCACATCAGGATCGAACCCAGGTCTTTCAATTGAAAGACGAGACCGCTGCCAACCAAGCCACACAAGTCGTAAAGAAGCTGGAACCAGAGTACCACTGTACCTAAGACTGTACCTGGGCAGGATAACTGCTTGCATACCAGCGAGTTTTCCCCCAACTTCCCGGCTCAGCAGTGACCCACTGGGCAGCATTTCACGCGAATTATCCTTTCTAAATGAATATGATAGAAATAATCAACACACAATCACGTGTGTAACAGAAATAAATTTCTGGCTCCCATCAGGATCGAACCCAGGTCATTCAATTGAAAGACGAGACCGGTGCCAAACAGGCCACACAAATCATTAAAGAAGTTGGAACCTGAGTAACATTATACGTAAGGCTTTACTCGGGCAGTTAGCCTAAACTATAAATATATTTCATAAATTAAACGTTCGCTAATGGTGAATTTATATTACATACACACACACACACCACACACACACACACATATATGTATATATATATATATATATATATATATATATATATATATATATATATATATATATATATATATATATATATATATATATATATATATATATATATATATATATATATATAATATATAATATATATATATATATATATATATATATATATATATATATATATATATAATCCAACAGTATATATATATATTTACTATACAATTATATTTTATATATATATTGTTCTATATAGATTGTGAGTTTCCAAAATCCAACAATCATTACAAAAATCAAAATTTTTAAACCTCCAAGACATGGCTTCAAATATTTATCACAAATTGTCCCTAACTAAGGTAAAAAAAATTATAATAAAATAGATATTACTCACGTAAAATATATAAGCACTAGTAACAGATCAACTCAGTTTCCATACGTAAAATTTTTTATGAAATTTTCTACAAGTAAATAAAGCAGATCACCTTGCTGGGTTTGAAACTTGTATGTGTAAATGTTGAAGCCTGATTTCTATATACAGAAAATATATATTCTTTGCACAGCAGACGTTTCTCCACGTTTTCTATCAACTGCTTCCACTGCTGAAACTTTAACACTATCCATATTAAATAAAATGTCCAATTGACCAATAAAAATACGAAGATGATTATGTGGTTCAAAACACTTACCCTAAATGATTCCTTACGTCATCGGCACTTCAGTGTTTCCAACGTCCTGAAAGAGAAAGGTATCTTATTATCCCAGCTGAAAAATTATAGCTCGGATTCTGGGCTAAGAAAGTTTCAAGGACAGTATTATATTTATTATTCAGAAAATTAACCCTTTTCAAATGGAACAAGCTTACAGGTGGGTCAGTGCTTTTAGTCATTCTAAAGGCAACCAGTTCCACTCCCTATAAAGCTGAAATAAAATTAAAACAGGATCTGAGTAAGGAAAGATAGAGCGAAAAGGACTACATGAATTTTATTCAGCAGTTGAAATAAATTGAAAGTAGATGCATGAAATAATGTCAGTGAGACATTTGGAAAAGACAATAAAACTAAGACAACGATGATAAAAAATTACCTATGAAACAGAATAAGAGTAAGGAAGGAGAAAGTGAATATTATTCAGCAGTTCTATTCGCACATATAAAAAGAATTCCATTTTTAGTAACAAATAATGTCACTGAGAATTCTGGAGAAGGTAAAATTAGGACAATGATAATAAAAATATTTCAGTAAAGTTTCCTTTGCAATAGAATAAGAGTAAGCTAACAGAACGCAATGCAGGCTACAAGAATATTATTCAGCAGCTGAAATAAGCTGAAATTAGACTCATGAAATAATGTGAGTCTTTTGGAAAAGACAATAAACGGGTCAAAAATGCGCCGAAGTTCCTTCGGCGCAATCGAGTTTTCTGTACAGCCGCTACAGCTTATAATCAAGGCCACCGAAAATAGATCTATCTTTCGGTGGTCTTGGTGTAAGGCTTTATGAGCCGCGGCCCATGAAACTTTAACCACGGGCCAGTGGTGGCCTGTCATATATCGTTGCCAGGTGCACGATTATGGCTAACTTTAATGTTAAATAAAATAAAAACTACTGAGGTTAGAGGGCTGGTATGTTTGATGGTTGGAGGGTGGATGATCAACATAACAATCTGCAGCCCTGTAGCCTAAGTGGTTTTTAAGATCTGAGGGCGGATAGAAAAAGTGCGGAAGGAAAAAAGTGCGGACGGACCGACACCCGACACAAACGTTTTCTTTTACAGAAAACTAAAACTAATGCAGCGGTGATCAAAATAATATTTCAGTAAAAACCCCCAATGCTACAGAGTTCAAATAAGGAAAGAGAAAGTGATGAAGGCTACGCGAACAATATTCAGCAGATCTGTTCTCACAAATGCCCAGAAATATTAAAAGAAATAAATTTTAAGTAAAAATATATATCACTAGCGAATGACTACCCTTCAGAGTACTTCTACATTACTTCAAATCAATTCCATCTCCACTTTACTCAGACAGCTCAGAGGTGTTATATTTCATATCTGTAAAAAGATATTGACGCAACGGATAAAAACGAACAATAAACTTGCCGGTTTATCGGCTTTCCTGTAGACGATAAAATATGACACCCAACAAGGCTTTTTTAAGCGGTCTCTATTTTTACGATTCTCTCTCTCTCTCTCTCTCTCTCTCTCTCTCTCTCTCTCTCTCTCTCTCTCTCTTTTACGATATTTTTTGTAGAAGTCTCTCTCTCTCTCTCTTCTCTCTCTCTCTCTCTCTCTCTCCGATATTTTTGTCTATCCCTATCTTTTTTTACGAAGTCTCTCTCTCTCTCTCTCTCTCTCTCTCTCTCTCTCTCTCTCTCTTTTTACGATAGTTTTCTTTCTCTACTTTCCCACTTTCTTTACGAAGTCTCTCTCACTCTCTCTCTCTCCTTACGATAGTTTTCTCTCTCTATCTCTGCCTCTTTCTTTACGAAATCTGTGTGTGTGTGTGTGTGTGTGCAATTGTAGGCTGTTGCATAATAACCTGCCAAACGTAGGGGGGCAAGTATCGTCAGTGCACCTCATGAGGTGCAATGTAGGCATTACTTAAGGTTCTTTGCAGCGTCCCTTCGGCCCCTTGCTGCATCCCCTTTCGTTTCTTTTAGTGCACCGCCTTTCATATTCTCTTTCTTCCACCTTACTTTCCACCCTCTCCTAACAATTGATTCATAGTGCAACTGCGAGGTTTTCCTCCTGTTAAACCTTTCAAACCTACTGTATTACTGTCAATTTCCGTTTCAGTGCTGAATGACCTCATGGAACATTCAGTGCTTGGCCTTAGGCCTAAATTCTATATTCATTCATTCATAATAACCTGGATAATTGACAGGGTATATGTTGTCTTATGAGTTAAGTCTAAAAGTTATGTCTAAATGCTCATAATGCCTCAGTGAGATCGTAACGCACCCAGATCATTTTATGTGCAAACATAAAGCCTCAGGGGAGAACAGAAACGAGAAGGAAAAATGAAAATGCGGAAAAGAGACGAAATTTAAGCAACCTGAAAATGTTTAAACGCAAGATTATCCCAGCTTTCGAAATCCCAGGCTCTATGGCTTAAACTAGTATAATTTGCTTTATGTAACATTCTATCAAGAAGGTTTACCCAATATAAAGACAAAATGTCTTGTTAAGAACGAGGAAAAACGGGGAAAGTAAAGTGAGATAACAACATTAAAGAAGACGTAAAGGAGGATTTTTATTAAAATAAATGACTGGCGGCGTTATAAAACCGGCAAAATATACTTTCAGTTTTACGAAAGCCTTCGGGTGTGAAGACTAAGATGAAAAAGAAAAATAATCATAAAAATTGTTTTTCAACAGTATTAATAGAGGTTAATGGTGGTGATACACACACACACACACACACACACACACACACATATATATATATATATATATATATATATATATATATATATATATATATATATATATATATATATATATATATATATATAATTTATTTATTTATATATATATATATATATATGTATTTAAATATATTTATATATGTATATATAGTTATATATATATATATATATATTTAAATATATTTATATATATATTTATATATATATATATATATATATATATATATATATATATATATATATATATATATATATATATATATATATATATATATATATATATATATATATATATATATATATATATATACATATATATATATATATATATATTTATATATATATATATATATATTTTTATACTGACATATTTTCTATGCTATATTATTCGCACATGTATTAGCTCCTTTATGGTACCTGCATAAGGCACCTTTTTTTTTTTTTTAACTCGGTGATAATGGTGACATTTCATTTGTTTTCTTTCATCCTAAAAGCTCTGGTAACTATAAATTTCACTGTATATCACTATTCTCTTAAATTTCAAAATGCTGCAGGACACTTGATTTTCTTGCGATAAAATTATCAAACTATTGTTGTTTGTTCTCTCATACATATATTAAACTTCACCAACAGAAATGTTGCAAAATAACAACAGAGTCAAAGAGCACACGAAACAGTCACTGGTATACAAAAAGGGAAAACAAAATTAGAGTAAATATATACCTTCAAAAATTTAAAATTACTTATTTTTATTCTGTATTTAAAACTATGTTTTTGGTAAGATGGAGAAATGATGCATTAACCACTTGTTAATCATATACCGTGTTTCGATACTTGCAATTACCTCACAGGTTTCGAGACGGTGTTCTAAACCTCCCATTCCCTTCCAGCAATAATAACAGACTCTGTAATGCTATTAATAAAATTTCCTTTCAGCAAGGGAAAGTTGATAAAATAACATTTTCAAGTCTTGACTCATGAGGTGAAATCATTTTCATCAAACGCAAACATAACGAGTCAAAGGAATTTCTGCCCGAAGGTCGAGAGGTTCACTTAGCAATTAAGTTGGTTAATTAGAGGCTGGGAATATAAAGAAGTAGTTTTTGATGGCTGGGATATTTAAATTTTTTTCTAAATTATACGATTTTAAAACAATGTTCATTTGCATAAAGATATTGATGGTAACAAAGCCAGTGATATATTTGCAGTCTTGTTCTGAAAGATTTTTCAGATAATGGGAGATATTATGCAATTTATCTTTACTAAGAGAGCCCATTTCAATAAAAAGTATTATTATTATTATTATTATTATTATTATTATTATTATTATTATTATTATTATTATTATTATTATTATTATTATTATTTTCATCACCATCATTATTATTATTATTATTATTGTTATTATTATTATTATTATTATTATTATTCAGAAGATGAGCCCCATTCATATATAACAAGTCAACAGGGGCCAGTGACTTGAAATTCAAGCTTCCAAAGAAGCAGAACAACTGATTGCTTCTAATTTCCCTGTTGATGCTAAAATAACGATAACCGAATAAATGCCAAGGAAGTTCCCAGTCTTCGTACCTTGATTCGGCAAATCTTTGGTTGTTCTTTACAGAGGAACAACATTTGTGTTTTGTAAATACGCACATTCATATCTAAATTATAATCTGAATTCAACAAATTTAACAATTACAAAGTAGTGTCGATTCATAAGAAATATATATAAGAATATATATATATATATATATATATATATATATATATATATATATATATATATATATATATATATATATACAAATAATACAGTCATAGAAAGAAAGGGTATCAATACAATTACCATTTAACAAAGCCGTGGGGAAGAACTTATCAACATTATGGAAGCTGCAAGTTTGTTATGTCATTAGACATAATTGTTAGGCAGTTGCGTTATCCTAATTTAAACTGAAACGATAAAACGTAATGAAAACCGTTTTAATGGCGGCCAACTATATATATAAAAACAGCAGATATGAACTAAACTGGTGATTTTGGTTCATCACGCCGCAGTCAGAGCATTCTGACTCTGAACTTAACCAGCATAAAATTAGCAGACGTTATTTTGTTTTTAATGTGTTCGTATCCGCATTCATTGTATCACTCCTAACTTTTACTGCTATGAACTGTCGAGAAAATACTTTAGGTAAATTATTATTATTATTATTATTATTATTATTATTATTATTATTATTATTATTATTATTATTATTATTATTATTTATTCCATTTAATTGGGTGAATCCGGAAATGGTCATTATTTATTCCAGTCTTAATCCCATTTAATTGGGTAAATCAGGAAATGGTCATTATATATTCCAGTCTTAATCTCATTTAATTGGGTAAATCAGGAAATGGTCATTATTTATTCCAGTCTTGATTCCACTGAATTGGGTGAATCAGGAAATGGTCATTACTTATTCCAGTCTTAGTTCCATTCAATTGGGTAAATCAGGAAATGGTAATTATTTATTCCAGTCTTAATTCCATTTAACTGGGTCAATCGGGAAATGGTCATTATTTATTCCAGTCTTAATTCCATTGAATTGGGTAAATCAGGAAATCGTTATTATCTATCCGAGTCTTAATTCCATTTAATATTTATCGATTAGGTTCCAAAGCAGACTGTTATGGGAATTATCATTCTTACCATGTTTTGAATTAACAACGTCATCGACGTTAATAACTTTAAAAATCCCGACAAATGCTGGCATTAGAAAATTAATTAGACGGTTGTCCTTGGAAAAATAAATATGATTAAAAACGTTACAATGATTTTCTATAATTACAGGATTTTATTCAGCTAAATAAAACCTCCTACATCATGCGTATGATAATTAAATTTTAGTTGACCTTTGTTTGTGACACTTATTGCAATTATAGGAAAATAAGTTAAAAGAATATATAGTATATAATTTAACTCTTGTATGTAAATTTTTTTTCTAAGACGAGACACATTTTTTAAATTAGTATTATATCAAAGTCAATATTATCAATAATTACTCTATATCACCCTTTAATATCACTTATTCAAATTCTTTCTAGGATTTAAAAGAGGCAATCTTAGTAAAAAGGAAAGAACTCTACTCCATTTTTCAAGAACAATTTTGCGTTTTTTTCTTATTTGTTCAGATAAAAGCAACGGAGTTTATTGTTCTTAATTTATGATAAAAATTATACTGACATTAGTTTGGAAGTATAAATTAGTTAAAGTTACATGATTTAGCACCCTTTTGCGAGTTGTGTTGATGTCAATATATGTGTATGTATATATCCGAGAAGGGAGAGGGGCAGGCATGTTGATATCATGACTTTATTAAAGTTCCGCAGTTGAACTTCCAGTCCTCTGCCACGCCCCTATACCCATCGGAGTGTTCCTGGAACCCCGAGTTGCCATTCGTTGACAATCGACTGTCTTTCTTCTTGAAATATAGGTGTGCCTTCTATTCCGTATTTTAGTGCTTGTTTATGTTTTTATCATTTTACAACAATTGCAATTTTTTATTTTCGTTCTTGTCTGAGTCATTTTAATGTTTGTAAATTTGTTTGTCTTTTTAGCCTTGAAAATGGGACTTGTGGTCCTGAAACGTCGGCAACTTTAATAAAGTCATGATATCAACATGCCCGTCCCTCTCCCTCTTCGGGTCTTGACATAGTTTTAGCAACTACCTGCCTCCTGTGCTATATATATATATATATATATATATATATATATATATATATATATATATATATATATATATATATATATATATATATACATATATATATATATATATATATATATATATATATATATATATATATATACATGTATATATATTTATATATGTATATATATATGTGTGTGTGTATGTCTGTGTGAATGTATGTTTATATGCTCGCGCGTTCATACTCTCTTACGTCCAGAACCGACTAATGCTCTCTATTTATGCCTTTAGTCTTTGCAAACGCAATGCCCCTCAGTAGATATTCAAAGCGAGTGCCTCTTTTCAGTCAAAATTTTAGAAAAGTTCCTTCTCAGTAAAAACGGTCATTTCTCTATATGAAACCCCCATGCGGAAAAATACTCCCGGGCAAAAAAAAACTCCTCCCCTTAAATGCAGAGCCAACGGATGCGAAAGCAAAAGTCGAAGAAAAAATCAAGTTTGGGGAAAAATTCTGGGTCCTGATGATAGCGACGTGTGATCCGGGAAATTATTTTCTCCTCCCCCACAAAAAAGGAATAAATTTTACAGCTGATTTTTTTCCTGGTTGTGAAAGGTGTCGAGAAAGAACAAGGAGATTTTTCAGTAACAGAGAATAAAACCCAAATGAGAAATCAATAATGAATCATTAAATCTGTAACATTTGATAGACATAATAATCCATTGCTTCCTTGTTCGTTTTTGTGTAAAAAATAGACAAAAATGACACATTCTCTAGGTAACAAGGCTTTCGTACTTGGCGGAATTTTTCCAGTTTGATACTCTGAATGCCTCCTTAATTCATTTTCCTCAAGCAATACATTATTCGTATGTTCCTGCAAAAATAAAGAATACATGTGGACAACAGCTGAGCTCTAAGGAATAAAAAACGGCGGGGGGCGGGGGGGGGGCATTGCCGTCAGTGCACCTCACGGGGTGCATTGTAGGCATTACTAAAGGTTCTCTGCAGAGTCCCTTCGGCTCCTAGCTGCAACCTCTTTCATTCCTTTTACTGTACCTCCATTCATATTATCTATCTTCCATCTTGCTATCCACCCTCTCCTAACAATGATTTCATAGTGCAACTGAGAGGTTTTCCTCCAGTTACACATGTCAAACCTACCTACTGTCAATTTCCTTTCCAGCGCTGAATGACCTCACAGATTCCAGTGCTTAGTCTTTGGCCTAAACTCTATATTCCATTTAATTCCATTCCACCTAAGGAATAAAAAACAAAACGGGTTAATTAGCAAGGACCATAAAATAATGACCAAGTGAGGGAATAACTGAACATGTGATTACCTGCGTGGAAGAAAGGTTTGATTTTGATTTGATTTATACAGATTTTAGGCATACATGCCAAGCACTGGGGCAACTAAGGCCATTCAGCGCTGAAACGGAAATTGACAGTAAAAGTCTGAAAGGTGTAACAGGAGGAAAACCTTGCAGTTGCACTATGAATCAACTGTTAGGAGAGGATGGACATTAAGATGGAAGAAAGAGAATATGAACGGAGGTACAATAAAAGGAAAGAAAGCAGCTGCAGTTAGGGACCAAAGGGACGCTGCAAAGACCCCTAAGTAATGCCTACATAGCACCGCATGAGGTGCACTGACGGCACTAACCCCCCTACGGGGATGGAACAAGGGTGAGGTACTACCTGAGGACAAATTGTTACCCTTTAATTGCCTCTTGTCGTGACTTATCTTCATTCCGGTCATTTACTACCCAGCCTTGTTTTTCGAGCTGTTAAATCGACCATTTCCCCTTATTTAATTTGTTACTTATGCGACATGAAAGAACCCGCTTCATGTTTTATTTGTGACTCTCTGAAAAAAAAATAAGGCCAGGGGGAAAGGGCAGGGCGACCGAAGATAATTGTACGTATTAATACTTAATCTCAACACAATATGTCGCCGGTTACAAACGTGGGCAGTCGATATGTCATTATAAATATCAAAGCAGTCTTATCTGCTTATTAATCTACAAAAACGGATAAATGCGTACGATGTGAGTTTAGGTGATGAGATTTCTAGTAATCAAGTCAGCGTTGAAATAATCATGAGAGCTTTCTGGATTAACTCGATCATTCGCTACCTTTTTTTTTTTTTTTGTAGAATTATGAACTTTTTTGTGTGTGTGTCTTTCATTTATCGCCGTAACGAACATCCATAATATTTATTCTAACAGTTTTTTTATTAGAAATTGCTCCTGGTGCCCTTTTTTTTTTTTTTTTTTAAAACAAATAGTTCTCTTTAATAACATATATCTCTTTTGAAATATTAACTTTCCTGCATGCTTTCTCTTGTTCATGTTCATGTTTTTCTTGCTTATTGTTCATGCGTACGTCGTCAAATATTTCTTTCCATTTTACGACGAATATCACAGATTACTCTATTGCGAAGCAGACAATAACACTTCGCTTTAGTAAAGTTATAGGTATTTCCTCTGTTAACTGAGTAAATTTGCTTTACATAAAAGCAATGTGATTGCTGTCTCGAAACGCAACATCAATTTAATATTTCACAGATTTGATTGATTTGATTTTTGGAACTCATATAACAACTCGCTAGAGTATATGAGAAGCAGTTGCTAGAAGTAATGTGTACATCTGTCTGTAATGCATAGGGGCTGGTGTATGAAAACTCTTCTGAAGAGCATTCAATCTGTAGTGGGAGAAACATTACGAAACTGTTATTAGAATATTTTTGGGCATGTGTTTGTTTTAGAATCAGAAGTCCATTACAAATTATTATTATTATTATTATTATTATTATTATTATTATTATTATTATTATTATTATTATTATTATTATTATTATGTCAGCAGATGAAACCTATTCACATGGAACAAGCCCACGGGGCCACCAACTTGAAATTCAAGCTTTCAAAGAATGTTGGTTTCAACCTCCCACGGCAGACCCCAGGCTACAGCAGTAACTGATCATGACACAGAGCCCGCGATTTTTCATCGGACCAGTTAAATTGTATTTATTTTAGAATCAGGAGTCCATTACCAGTGGCACAAACTAATGAGACTTGGTTCAGTCTTAGTTATATTGTATTTAAATATTTTGATTTATAGGCCATCATTGAATAATCTTCAAGAAATGTCCTTGAAATATAAAAGGGATTATTATTTCACCATGTTCTAAACGTGAGAGAGAGAGAGAGAGAGAGAGAGAGAGAGAGAGAGAGAGAGAGAGAGAGAGAGAGAGAGAGAGAGAGAGAGAGAGAGAGAGAGAGAGTTTAAGAAATACCCTTAAAATATAAAGGAGGTTATTATTTCACCATATTCTACGAGAGAGAGAGAGAGAGAGAGAGAGAGAGAGAGAGAGAGAGAGAGAGAGAGAGAGAGAGAGAGAGAGAGAGAGAGAGAGAGAGTTTAAAGAGAGTAATCACCCTAATATTAAAATATAAAGGAGGTTATTATTTCACCATATTCTACGAGAGAGAGAGAGAGAGAGAGAGAGAGAGAGAGAGAGAGAGAGAGAGAGAGAGAGAGATGTTTAAGAAAGCCAATCCCTTAAAATAAAAAGCTGCGATTACTACTTCACCATATTCTACACGAAACGAAACATGGGGGGAGAGAGAGAGAGAGACGAGAGAGAGATAGAAAAGAGAGAGAAAGAGAGAGAGAGTTTAGAAATTTGTTTGCTGATAGAAAACATAAAGGATATTGCTACTTCAAAAACGATATTCTCAGGGCCGGAGTTCCAGCATCAATAAGAGAGATTTGTTTTGGAGAGAGAAAATCTCCCTCCCCACCCTTAAAAGAATAAATACGGATTACTGTTTTCAAGATGCGGCAGAAATTTTAAAATGAAAATCTAAGAAGGAGAGAGAAAAGATCAAAGAGAGAGAGAGAGAGAGAGAGAGATACGGAAGAAATTAGTTTAGCATATGAATAGCCAATCAACGCTTTTTTTTTATACTGCTACAAAGCTATTGTCAGGTCATCCTGTTGCATTACCTGGATTTGTGCCAACACAAAGCCCCGAAAACGAAACATGTTTCCAAGGGCGAAAATATATCCTCGTGTTTTGTGATGCCCCTACACGACGATATTTATGTTTAGAATATGAAAACCAAGACAGAAATTGCGTTCTTGTTGACACACGAAACTCTAAGATATTGCAGAACATTTGTTTGCTGATAGAAACACAGCCAAATAGGAGGCATGCACCAGTGGCTTTCAAAAGCGATGTTTGCCTTTTGCGAGAAATAAATACTTTCAGGGCCGGAGTTCCAGCATCAATAAGCCAGATAAACAAAACGTATTTGTTTTGGATGCAAATCTTGGTTGAGAAAACCTCTCCCCTTCCCCCGCCCCAAAAAGAATAAATACGGATTCGTTTTTCAAGATGCGGCAGAAATTATAAAATGAAAATCTAAGAAGGTAGACGTTCAGAAAAATCAAACTTAGGGAGACGATGCGTACAGACGAGACTGCAAACTGTATACGGAAGAAATTCAAGTCCACCGTTATGTATAAGGCAACACCTACAAACCTATATTACTCCTGCTTTTTTTTTATGTAATCTGATACAAATATTGTTATGTGATAACGAATGGTTGGTCATTACTCTGAATCGAATTTGAAATTTTCAGAAACCAAAAGGAATAAATTAAAGTACACTCCACAGAGACTTCATAAGCCATTTTTTTATATTCAAAGCAGAACCCTCAAACAATGATACTACCCATGATATTAATGATGCCCTCTTATCGAAGAGGGGCATGCAATGTGAAGTCTTCCCACAAGGACTTGGAATGCGTTTCACTTATCACTGGGGCAAGTAAGAGAAGATTTATTGCCTGCATATCCTTTTGGGAGCAAGCATGACACGAACAACGGAGATCATTCTAAATACAAATTAATATGCTGTTTATCAAAACCAAATCATCAGTGAAAAATAATACTCATATTACAGTTACTTGTAGTACTGGCTAACGTATCATTTCAAAGTAGTAAAAAATAATGAAACGAAGTTATGTTAGGATTATTGTTTTACTTACAGTATTTGATGACCAAGTAATCTTTAGCTTTTAGCTGTTTGCGTTCGTGGCCTTCAAACAAAAGTAAATAGAGGGGTTGGTATTTCAAGTACTGTACACGTCTGAAAAAATTAGCTAGGTAATTATCTATCCATCCCTAATATATAATTATATTGTATACATATATATATTTTATATATATATATATATATATATATATATATATATATATATATATATATATATACATACACACACACACACACACACACACACACACACACACACATATACATATATATATATATATATATATATATATATATACACACACACACATATATACTGTATATATATCCTTACTTTGTCTTTTTATGAAGAAATAAAAATATGAGTTTAGGATTCCTAGTAAAACAGTCAAGTGAATAAATGCAAATAAAACCTACCTCTAGAAAAACACGAACTCACAAAATAATCAGAATCTAAAACAGAATTCACGTAATGTCATTAAATGCCATATTTCACTGGAATCGTAATACCCGTCCTTTCGTGATCAAGCGAAGGTTTTGCTCAATTTCAGGTCCCTCTCAACAAATTACTTTACCTTCGTTCCATCTTGTCTCTTTCAGTCCCAAATATGTGGAGACGTAATTCAGTTATGCTGGTTTATGGACCGATCCTGTAGTGCCTATTGGGGCCGGCGAGACATGAAATAGGGACACGAGACGAAGGACTTCTCAAGCCTCTAGGATACAGTGGAAATGAAGGAAAAAAATATAGAGTGAAAGTCATTGAAAGTTGTTGGGAACTAAGGAAGAAAAATGAGTGAATGTTTTCTTTACAGAGAAAAAGGATACGAGACGAAGGACTTCTCAAGCCTTTAAGATACAGTGTAAATGAAGGAAAAAAAATATAAAGTGAAAGTCAGTGAAAGTTGTTGGAAACTAGGGAGGAAAAATTAGTGAATTTTTTCTTTACAGAAAAAAAAGGATACGAGGCGAAGGACTTCTCAAGCCTCTAAGACTGTAAATGAAGGAAAAAAATATAGAGTGAAAGTCAGTGAAAGTTGTTGGAAACTAAGGTAGAAAAATGAATGAATGTTTTCTTTACAGAGAAAAAGGATACGAGACGAAGGACTTCTCAAGCCTCTAAGACGGTGTAAATGAAGGAAAAAAATATAAAGTGAAAGTCAGTGAAAGTTGGTGGAAATAAAGGAAGAAAAATAAGTGAATGTTTTCTTTACTGGAATAAAAAACGAACTCAAACATTTTTAACGGAAACTGAAATTGCTAAACCTGTATCGAAGCAAAAAGAGCTATATTGTAAGAGATACATGTATCTTGCCTAAAAATAAAAGCCGTTTTTATTTTGCATAAATGTAAAAGCAGTTTATCTTTCCTAAAAATAAAAGCCGGTTTTAGCTTGCCTAAAA
>NC_089783.1:37481624-37506624 GCF_040412425.1 Macrobrachium rosenbergii | reverse complement strand
TCTTTAACAAGAACAGCTTCGTGAGTATACAATTTTTCTGAGTGATATCGGCTTAAGTAGGAATGATTTCAAGCAAGCGGGAGTTTCAAAAATAATTCTGAAAAGTAAAAGTCTCTGGAAGATAAAGAACGTAACATCAGCTTTATATTTTCCGTCCGTGCTGTTAAGTTGATTAACTCGTAAAAGGAATCATCCTGCATGTATTCGAAATCTAATTTGCATGAGTAGAATCTGACTGAGGAGGATATTGCAGCTTTTAACTACCCACTTGCGTATAATATTCGTATTTTTTTTTACGTTCTATTTCTGGTTTTATGCTTACCGTAACTATCCTTGATATGCTATATATATATATATATATATATATATATATATATATATATATATATATATATATATATATATATATATATATATATATATATATATATATTGCTAAGAATGTTCCTAGGATACTTACTTGATTCTGAGTGGCAACGGATGAATGCAAGGGTTCTTTATATTATCTAGAAATCTACTGTATTTAAAACACATCTGAGTCAATATTAGGGCAACTTCGTAGACAAACAAAGCAAGGGAAAATCATGTGGCTTAAGGGGCCTTCTTCATGTTAGGGAAGATTATGTAAACTCAAGGGGTCCTCTTAACTAATTATATTTACATAACAAAACACAGACCAGAAGAATGACAAATTAATAGTAATAATAAGGGCCTGCTAAATGAATGAATCCTACGCTGGGTAAATATTCCACGCTGATGATATCTTCATCAATGGCAACATCGCCGAGGGGTTAGAAGGGGTACTGCACATGGGATAGAGTCGAGTGGTTCCATAGTCGAGGCCTATCTGCAGTATATGCAAGATGGTTACTTGCAAGAATAATAAGATGCTCTAAGGGAACTGAGGGAATGTACAGATGGTGCCATATAACTCAGCTCAACACTAAATGCATAATTACATTAACACTGGATGCTTCAACACACATTACTGAAGGTGATCGCACACTGGAAGAGAAATTAAATCAAAAAGAGAACTAAAAGGAATTGTGACTGACTAAGAAACCTTATTCCGCTACATTACCTTCGTCAAGATGATGATGTCCTCGTTCAATAGAGCGCCGACAATGGAGGAGGGAATTAAGGAAAATGACGCTAAAAAAGTATATTGGTTCGAACCTCGGGGTCGAACACGTGGAGGGTACAAGGGGCAGGCAAGTGTAAGGACCTCTGTAATACTTGGAGTTCTGAGAGCTTCTCTCTCTCGATTGTCGTTGCATTGCTTATTAATAACTTCAGAGATTATACCTGGGCGTCCAGGTAGATGGCGCAAAAGGTCAATCTTCGTCATGTTTTGTCTACCGAGCACTTGGCATCCAGTTAAACCTCATGGAGTGTTAACCATAGCAGGCAGCGACAACTTTCTCTTTTTTTTGTGGGGGGGGGGGCTCCTCCTCCTTTCCGAGAAGGCACGAAGGTCACCTGGAAACAAGGCCTTAGGCAGTCATTTGAACAGAGAGAAGGGTTAAAGGGCTTAACTATTTTGGGGAATGAAGGAGAGGGCTTATGAAGGGGCGAATGGAAACCAACAGTTCTAGTAATTAAACAACTGAAATTAATTTTATTTCCTTCTCAGTTATGTTACGGATGTAAAACGGGTGAGGTTGCTTGGAAAGAAGTTCCATTCGTTGCAATATATATACATATATAGTATATATATATATATATATATATATATATATATATATATATATATATATAATATATATATATATATATATATATATATATATATATATATATATAATATATATATATGTATGTATATATGTATATATATATATATATATATATATATATATATATATATATATATATATATATATGTATATATGTATATACATATATATATATATACATATATATATATATATATATATATATATATATATATATATATATATATATATATATATATATTATATACTGTATATATGTGTGTGTGTGTGTAATCGCGTGTGTGCGCTTGAGCGCCAGCGTGTGTTACTTTATCAATTTGACAATAAAAACATAAACGAACTGTCACTTAATTGTCCAAGAGAAGATAATTGGGACTTGTAATGAGCTCAGGAAGCCAAGACTCCATTGTTCCCATTGTTGAAAGACGAACGCACAAGAGTCACACAGGAAACTCTTTGTCTGGTAAGACAGTAATTTAATCAGAGTGACTTCTGGTGTTTCCCTCAGCCATAAATGTTCGAAAATTCTCTAAATTATGCTTTGCATTATCGTTGTGGTGTACTCGTTTTGCAAGGATGATTTTTAATGTTGCAGAATTGAGAACACGTTTTACGAAACGGGTCATTAGGGTAGTCTGATTTATGCTTTTTTGGAAATAATGATGAACTATCTTCTGATATATATCGACATCAAGGCATTGTTGAAAACAGTGATTGTATGGCTTCGCCCATCATTTATGTCACCCTGAAACGACTTTATTATTATTATTATTATTATTATTATTATTATTATTATTATTATTATTATTATTATTATTATTATTATTATTATTGTTGTTGTTGTTGTTGTTGTTCAGCAGATGAAACCTATTCATATGGAACAAAACAACATGGGCCATTGACTTGAAATTCAAGCTTCAAAAGAATATGGTTTGCATTAGGAAGACGTAAGAGGAGGTGCAGAGAAATACAGAAAGAAGAGATTTCTCTTATTAAAAAAAAAAAATAATTAATAAATTAATAGAGATCGAGACATTGTTGAAGTCAGTGAATGTTTGACTTCCTCTATCATTGATTTTACCCGAAACGACTTCAAATCACCACTGATAGAAGAAATATCTGAGAGACTTAGCATTTGTTAAAATTTATTATTTTAAATTTCATTGTATTACATCAAGACTATGTTGTTGTTTTGTTCAAGATCCATTATTGAACAAAACAACATGGGCCATTTTGAAATTCAAGTTTCAAAAGAATAGATTTTATTGAAGACTGTTAAACATTTTAAAAAGAAAAAATAATAAATTTAGAGACAAAACATTGTCAAATCGTGAATCCTGACTTCCTCCATCATTGATTTTACCTGAAACGACTTTATTGTATAAATAAATCACCATTGATAGAAGAAATATTCTTAGAATTTGTTAAAATTCTTTAAATTTCATTGTATACATCAAGACTATGAACTCCTTTTGAAGATCCACTTATTGCGCCATTTTATATTCGTAGATTTTACTTGAACTGTTAAACATTTTACTAGTTAGACAAAACACTTAAATCGTGCACGTCCTGTTATCTACTATATTTTCTAAAGGAATGAAAGGTATATATATATCTCTCTATATATATATATATATATATATATATATATATATATATATATATATATATATATATATATATATATATATATATATATATATATATATATATATATATATATATATATATATAGAGAGAGAGAGAGAGAGAGAGAGAGAGAGAGAGAGAGAGAGAGAGAGAGAGAGAGAGAGAGAAATAATAAACAGAAAAGGAGTTGAAAACAAGGGTTACAGTTTACAGGACAAAAACTCTACACTGATGAATGCCATAATCGATGACAGATGAGCTTTTGGTATAAGTTTTGTCTTCAATTTTTTTGTAATATCTCTTTATGGGAGTTAAAGACGGACAGATATTAATGGAGTGACAGGAGATGTACAGAATGTTTTCCGTTGACGACAGGAAGCCAAACAATGGACGGATGTGATTGCTGTGAAAGTTGACAATGAAGGGTTTGAGAGAGGCGTATCATATATTACGAAGAAAATTTATTTGACATCGCGGAGTCAAATGGTAGGAAATAAAATCACATTAAAAAGAACAAGAAAAACTGGGACGGAAAACGTAATCATATCTGACAAGGGAATCTCTCCCCTGACGGAGAACCGTCCTTACTAATTCATGTCTGTTTATTCCAAAGAGAATTAAAGAAAGAGGGAATACAGCAGATTGGAAAGTGAGACACAAAGAATAGAAAAAGAAGACAGGAGAGATTTATGAAAATTATAAAAGTCAGCTCAGATGTTATTCGTAAAACAGGATTTGAGGAGACGAATATAATTAAAATCATAAAAATTATAGACAAGTGGAAGAAAGAAATAAATTGGGAAAAATAAGAAGCAGAAATGTGAGGAAAGGCGAAAAAATTAGGATTATCAAAACTATAGACAAGTGGAATGAGGAAACAAATTGGAAATATAAGAAGTAGGAATGACAGATGGTAGAGAAATAAATAAATCATTCAGAAGCAGGGCAAGGAAGTAAACTGAAAGCAGAGAAAACAGAAATGACAGATATTATGAAAATAATGAAAAGCGTAGCATGAGAACTCATAAAAGGTAAGAAGTCAAAGGGGAATCATGGATAAGTAAGAGGGAACCTTAACAAGTATAGAGGACAGAATATGTAATAAATCCAACTGTGAGCTTAACTGATTTAACATGAGGGAAAAAGAGAACCAAAGATAAAAAAAAAAACTCATGAATATATTTAGGTTTTTAAAACATAACTCTATTTGCCTCGGTGTTCCCATGTAACACACAGCTTACCTCAACTAGAATAAAATCCTAAATCTTTTCATCTTCCATGCACATTGTCTATAATGTTGCCCTAATGAGCAACATACTATCACTTTCAGTACGATGAATAATTGTTTAAAACAGTTAAATCCACAAAAAATCAATATGACGTTAAAACCCCTTATGAATACATTTAGGTTTTTAAAGCGTAATTATTTCTGACTCTGTGTTCCCATACAACATACAGCATTACCTGAACTCGAATGAAATTTTCAACTTTTCGATCATAACAACTATACTACCTCTTTCAGAAATATTAATGGCTCTATGATAAGTTAACTCCACATTAAAAATATAAGAAATAAGCCTGACTTGTGTTTACTTAATTTCTCGTTAGTCCCGGAAGCAATCTTCTCTCCTGACCTTTGCTTCTACAAAGTAATGGTCATACATCCCTGCAATTGCTCCCCAATGCATCATAAGAGATTTTAAACTTACTCTTCCATCTTCTGGTGTACCAATAAATCATCTCTCCCCTCCTCCCCAGTCCAGGTCTCTCTCTCTCTCTCTCTCTCTCTCTCTCTCTCTCTCTCTCTCTCTCTCTCTCTCTCTCTCTTCATTTCTTCTCTGTCCCTCTCCCTTCTGGAAGAATATTCCCTTCTTCTTGTACTAATTTTATTATTACAGTCTCGTTCTTTCACGTTCCCAGCTTCTATACAATATATGTATATGCTATATTTCACTCAACGGTGCCCAAGTAACCCTTGTACTCCTTAAAAGAACATTCTCTCTCTCTCTCTCTCTCTCTCTCTCTCTCTCTCTCTCTCTCTCTCTCTCTCTCTCTCATTATAATCTTTCTTAATTCTTGGGGTCTACCTATGTCGCAGCATAATTGAAAGAATGAACCTTTAAGGCAATAAGGATATTTTCATTTC
Organism: Macrobrachium rosenbergii; assembly: GCF_040412425.1. Taxonomy (NCBI): domain Eukaryota; kingdom Metazoa; phylum Arthropoda; class Malacostraca; order Decapoda; family Palaemonidae; genus Macrobrachium; species Macrobrachium rosenbergii. The sequence goes on along the minus strand of NC_089783.1, from coordinate 37,501,113 downwards.
TTTTGAATAAGTCAAATTAATAAGTTGTATCTCCACGTTTTTGTTTTCATGTTAAACAAAACTTTTTTTCATCTAATTGTATTTGTTCTTTCTTCATCAGGAAACTTAGCTACTGATTCCTTTCATACCTAATCTCTTTCTTTTCAGTTTTCTGTAAAAAGAAGTATTGTGCTGGTTTTGTCTGTCTGTCCCCACTTTGTTCTGTCCGCACTTTTTCTGTCCGCCCTCAGATCTTAAAAACTACTGAGGCTAGAGGACTGCAAATTGGTATGTTGATCATCCACGTCCAATCATCAAGCATACCAAATTGCAGCCCTCTAGCCTCAGTAATTTTTTATTTTATTTAAGGTTAAAGTTAGCCATAAACGTGCTTCTGGCAACGATATAGGATAGGCCACCACCGGCCCGTGGTTAAAGATTCATGGGTCGTGGTTCATACAGCATTGTACTGAGACCACCGACAGATGGATCTATTTTCGGTGGCCTTTATTATACGCTGTATGATTCGATTGCGCCGAAGAAACTTCGGCGCATTTTTTACTTGCTTTTTATAATTTCAATCCAGGACTAAATTAATGCCTAAGACCCGAAGATAAGGAATAGGTAGCCCATGAGGCTTACCACTCAGTAGTTCTGTTTTCGTTCGGTAAAATCATACCTCCATAAGCATTGTTCAAATGTATTTAAGCATTGTTCAAATGTATTGAAAAAGAAATTACCTGAACATGTAATCAACGTTTCTAAACTATTCCTTTTTTGAAAAGAGTTTTGTCACTTATACTAATATCGAAATGTTGTGCTCACATTTGAATTGCAAACCATTCACTATTATTACAGTAGTGGAGATGACTACAATATCTGCCCATCGAATTGCAGATTTCTTGGTTGGTGTTGAGCTATGCCATCAACGTTATAATTAAAACGGATGTTCAAAAGCATTTTATATAAGTTCTCTGTTTATTGCATTTGGCTGAAACTCCTTTACAAAATGAAATGTTTTTACACTGACATGTTATTCCTGGTGTTTTAAAATGATCACATCAGTGTATGGTTAAAAGTATTATTCTGTTTTTTCAACACTTCTTCCCTGATGCCATTAAATAAAAGCGTTCACGACTTTCGTGTTTTCGGTAATCACCAAAAGATTGCCTCAGCTCTTAGTTTATAGCAAATATTAATAGAACTATCCTATTTGTAGACTGAACCCGCTGGTAACCAAGTATTCTCCTGAGACAGTACGAGAATGCGATGAATAAATTAAGTACCTCTTTGAATATATAAAATAGAATAGAATATACAATTTAGGCCGAAGACCACGCGCTGGGACCTATTAGGTCACTCAGCGCTGACAGGAAAATTGAGAGAAAGATTACAAAGAAGAAACAGGAGGAAAACCTTGCAGTTCCACCATGAAATCACTGTTAGATGAGGGGGGGAAAGTAAGATGGAAGAGAAAGAATATGAAAGGAGGTACAGTAAAAAGAATGAAAGGGGTTGCAGCTAGGGACCGAAGGGACGCTGTGGAAAAACCTTGAGTAACGCCCACAGTGCACCAAGCGTGAGGTGCACTGACGGCGCTACCCCCTAGGGGGCTTTGAATGGCAAAGTACTTAGGTAATGACTGGATGTATCAATGAATAGAGTCCTATGCTCATTCGATATGATATAATGACAAAAAATGGAATGGAGTACTTATGATGTAAAAATCAGTCAACTGGAAATACTATAAAAATAACTAAGCAATAGAGACGAAAGTGAATGTCTTTTACTAATGAATTTGCTCCTTTAAAAAGTGATGATTCTTTTCATATTTAGGAAATTTTACTTTCGTAATAAGTAAAGTTAACATGATCACACATTTGCTCGGCCAATAATATATATGGGATTGCTTCAATTGGTATACATTTTTTTTTTTTTTTTACCTAGTTTTGTGTGATTCATAAATGCCGAGGTGAATTTTCTCACGGCTACTGTCGTCCAATAAAAATAAACGATTTCCCAGTTCAAGAAACTCCACAAGATTCTTCAGTACATGGATTAAACTTACCTTTACTTCATATACCGAAGTCAGATAACTAGCAGAAAACAACTAATAATTTTAGATTAAACAAATTATTGTCTTTCACGACATATATGTGAATTCACACTTTCAGGACGGGTGGTCATACAAATACCCTTGCAGTTTGATAGACACTTTTATCTTATGTGTATTAAAGTCTGATCTATTAGGTAACACAGTTGTCTTGAAGTTTAATATGAAATTTACTGATTCTCCTCTTTCTCTCAATATTGGTAATTCCCGTTAATATACTGATTTAACTTCAAATTAAAATTTAACTGAGGAAAAATGACATACTAAATTTTAAACGCAACAAGAGGGACAATTGAATAGGCGAGACGAAGACAATCTGTCTGCAGATCATTTTATAGGCTCGGATTGCGGCCGTCCAAACCACATGATTACCATATCAAATGATGAATTGTATCATTCATCATACTTATAAAATAATAATGAAGTTTCAGGAGCACTGGGGACTAAATGAACAAAAGTCAGACATTATGAATCCTTAGACCAATCCAAGTGAGGAACACAGCCAAATCATAATGAACTAAAAAAAAATAAATAAATTTGATCTGGAGAGTGAAGGGCCGGGGGCACTAACTGTTTTGGTTATATGCCGGCAATGGGCGTAACACCTAGAGAAATGTCAATGGGATATTGACACTTGACTCTTTCGGCATATATGTAATAAAGTAACTATTAATACATATCTCAAGTTATAATAACCCCAATAATAATAACAACAAAGTTAATGCTTATATGGCGCCGTCTAAATTATTTCAATGTTTTACACCAGCTACCAAAATATCCTTGTCCTAAATTATAAAACTAAGGCGGCTTTCAAGACAAAAGGACCACAGAATTATCCCCATCTAAGCTATATAACAAAGGGGGTTATATAAGTAGTTTTAAAGGCGCACTCGATGCTGTCAAGGTGTACGACCAAGGAGTACCTTTAAGGCCTCGTTTTGCTGTTCCTTGATAACTCAAGGGTGACAGTACGTTCATATACCACTTTTGGAACTCAAGGACGTGAAAACAAAGAAGGTATGTGAGAAGCAAAGTTACGATAGTAAAAGCGTGGATGGAGGAACCAGGATACAAAGGGTGATACAGAAATAGGGTGAAAGATTCCCTTCGCGACATTCGATATTGGTTCACAAGGAATACAATAATTCTGTTCCGTGTAGGGTCATAACATATATATATATATATATATATATATATATATATATATATATATATATATATATACACACATACATATATATATATATGTATATATATATATATATATATACATATACATACTAAAGATAAACTGAAAGCAATCTCCCAGAAGGCAAAACTAACTGGAAAACCCCCATGAAAAAATTCATACTTAAAGAACTTTCTATGTTGACTGTAAATAGTATATTATTTCATTTCCCCAAAAGCTACAGCATATCACAAATAATTGAGAAGAGCGACAGAGGCTCTAATATATTTCATTAAGATTCTAGGGAAGGGAATATTAGTTTACAGGTTGGGAGTCTCCCTTTGATCTGATGATCGGGCGGTCTCCGGCCACATACTGAAGAGGGTAATCTAATATTCCACATAATGTTGCAGTGCTGCCAAGCCTTATGTAGTTTAATTCTCCGTTTCCTCCCCCCTTGCTATACACACTTGGCAATGCCCGGTAGAATCATTGTTAAAGGTAGGATTATGTATTCTGAGAGAGAGAGAGAGAGAGAGAGAGAGAGAGAGAGAGAGAGAGAGAGAGAGAGAGAGAGAGAGACGATATATATATATATATATATATATATATATATATATATATATATATATATATATATATATATATATATGTATGTATATATATATGTACGTATGTATATATACTACAGGCAAGAAAAATAAAGTAATCCTATCAACGGAGAACAATAGATTTTACAAGGTTGAAACATTTATCTCTACTAGTAATTAATTTAATTATATTAAACTTACCATAACTTCCAGTCATAGGTTAATATGTTAACTAAAGCAGATGGAAATATCTAGTAACCTTAATTATCTGTACTTCGTTTTAATAGTATTTATATAATAATAAATAATAATAAAGGCTTTATTTCGCATAAAATACACTGGAGTGAATTCTATACATAGCAGTTAACCTACAAAGTACTAAAAGTAGAAAAAAATAAATATATATATATATATATATATATATATATATATATATATATATATATATATATATATATATATATATATATATATATATATATATATATATATATTTAAGGTTTAATGCATGCGCGTTTAACAATATCAAGCATATGCTAAACCCTCCATATCCCGAAAACAAAATTATCACTGGTCATCAGCATGTTAGTAAGGTTTTTAATTTTTTTTTACTTGATACCTTCATTCTACCCAACAAGCTCACCACTGCTTTGCGTCTTATCTCATTAAATGTTGGTATACCAAGCTCAATGCAAAAATGGGAAATGCCAGATCACAATGTCAAGTTAAACAACCTTCTGATACTATTATTAAAACACACTCTTAACTTGGCAAGGTTTGACATCTTTACTTTAAAAACAAGGAATACACAATAAAAGGACGAGCAAAACCTCTTGAATAGAAGGAATTTCACATCAGCTGTGCATTCTGAGAAGCTTTGCAGTAGCACATTTGCTCTAATGCACAAACCACTACACAAGTTTGCAACATGATTGTCATCATTATTATTGGAGGTGAGGGTAAAACCAAAATACTTAATTTCTTTTACATATTCAATTGCAATGCCATTAGTGTTAGCGTGATTCTGTGGCAGTTCACTGTTCTTGCAATTGCTGAAAACCATATATTTAGTCTTTTGAGCATTTACATTTACATTCACTGAATTCACGTATTTACAGCACTCATCAACCAGACACAGAAAACCACTCAGCGATGGACGAAACATAACAATACCATCAGCATAAATTATATGGTTGACAATCTCACTGCTCAGGACGCAGCCAATTTTGTGACTACTTAGCTTTTCCGATAAACCATCCGTCTATAAGCTGAAAAGATGGGGTGATAGCACAGAGCCCTGTTTTACTCACAAGTAACTCAAAATTCTTCCGATATATCCGTACCCCATTTTATATTCAGTTTTTGGGTCGAATACCAGTATTGTAAAATGCTAACAAAATAAGCTGGAAAACCCCTTTCTAGCATGATTTCACAAGTATTCTTGACATATATTGCCAAATGCCTTCGACATGTCCATAAAACAAGAAGATACAGGTGCATTGCGTCTACTGCATTCTATAATAGCATTCTTCATAATATTTATGTCAGTTCCATGTTTTGCCTTATATGCAAACTGATGATCTGAAGTAGGCAAGAAAGCTGAACATTTATCTGTAAATAACTCCCTCCAATACCTTTGACAAAACCGTTGAGAGAGAAACTGGTCTATAATTACTTGAACTGCTGATGTCACCATTTTTATCCCTAACGATAGGAACAATCACAACTCTCAACAACTCTTCAGGGGGGAAAAATAAGTGACCAAAACAGCAATTAAAAAGTAAACTCAATAAAACACACAACACAGGGTGGGCGCATATAAGGCGTTGAGCCGTTAACTCATCATGGCCAGGACTGCTATTAGTATTTATTTCTCTAATTGCCCTTTTTACATCATCAACTGTGACCTCGGTATGGCCACCTGCCTAATAGTAGTAGATTTAGGATGAAAATCATCATTCAATATCACCTTATAGTGGCTGCTCCACAAGTCACAGGTAGCATTACTTTCGGAGGCATTATCAACGCATTCAGGTAGCTTAGAGTTAATAGTTTTCTTTTTGTTAACTCACTTCATAAAAGCTCTTGATTTCCTTTATAAATTATTCCAAATCTTCCTATTTACAATGTTTTCCCTTTGCCTTTTACAGTATTTCAAAGCCCACTTAAAAAGTAGCCTTGAACACGTCATTTCCCAGTATATGGGACATAGCGTAAAGTAGCCTTGAACACGTCATTTCCCAGTATATGGGACAGCGTAAAGTAGCCTTGAACACGTCATTTCCCAGTATATGGGACATAGCGTAAAGTAGCCTTGAACACGTCATTTCCCAGTATATGGGACATAGCGTAAAGTAGCCTTGAACACGTCATTTCCCAGTATATGGGACAGCGTAAAGTAGTCTTGAACATGTCATCTCCCAGCATATGGGACATAGCGTGGTTTACCATTGTCCTTCCACCATTTGTAACTGTCTCTCGCCTCTCGGTGATGATCATTTACCAATTCATTCCACCCAGGGATCTCCTTATAATTAGGTTTTGACCGTAATGCACTACCTGATGACAATAAAGCTGTAATAATATTATTATTATAATAATCACGTAATAATGGTCTGTGTACCAGATTTCGACACAGAAGATCTCGGCATGACAAGGATTATTCATATGGTAAGGGAACGCGCTTTAATGAATTTTCTGTTTTAACATAATGGCCATTTTTAATACGAACAGCATAATTTATCGAATTATTCAGTTTTAAAGTTGTCGTAGGTATCTCAATGAACAAGTCAATGGAAACACATAATGCATCATGGTCGGATCCAATTAGGTCATGATTCACTTGGATCCGTTGAAATTTCCCAATCAGAGACCTGGGGCAAACAACATGGTCTAGCCACTGAGTGTGGCGCCCCCGTGGCATCACTCACCCAAGCGAAAGTGTCCTGTGGCAGAAATTACGCATCAGCTACACTATAGTTATATCCATTCCAAAACTGAATAAGTTCTTCACCAAATCTTGATTGCGGATAAACATTGAAGTCACCAACAGTAATTACACTGTTATTAATGTGATCTTCCATCAGACAGTGTATCTTAGCTAAATAATCTGTATACTCCCCATTATCAAATGGAAGGTAACAGCCAATGATACGGAAATGCTGAGAAACAATTTTTACCTCAATGCAAATTAGCCTATCACCATTTGTTGCAAGGTGGGAAATATGCCCAGCTAGATTTTTTCTGAAAAGAAAAGCCACCCCACCATAAGGTCTCCCAAGCAACAGCCCTTGTGAGAGGTCAACTGGTGATAGCCCATAAAACGAGAAATTTTTATCTACATCCTAAAAAATGCTGTTGTTGCACAGGCAACCACGTCTATTGCAAGCAAAAAATGTCTTAAATTTCACACAGCTTCCTCACGCAATGAACATTTGACTTTATAAATCGACAATTAAATGAAGAAATTCTCATGATTATCTCCTAAAAGAGTTGTATATAAACTGTAAGGTCTAAAAAATTATTACAGAAAAACAAATATTTAAATATATTTAAGTTAATCATACCACCTTTTCACAAGAACATCCTTGTGCTAATTCTCAGGATTATACAAATCAAGAATCCTCTCCTTGAGCATCCGCCTAATTATCACCTTGAAAGACTTATGCTTAGGATGGCGTTGGATTTGCTGCCGACACTCCGCTGCCTCCTCCCTCAACTCCTGCAACCTCTTCCACTTGAGCTCTCAAGGCCTCGGCATCTACGTCAGGAGATAGTCTTGAGACAAAAATACTGACATCCCACACCTGACGTCAGCCGCTAATACCTCTCCAATAATAGCAGATCGCCATCGTCTTGGCTGAAACTTAGAAATCTGCGAAAAAAGTTCATCATTTTTCGACGCCTAATTTTCCTGAGCTGGCGTCTCTGTAACTGCCATTCCTGGTCGTCATCCAAACTTGATGAGCTGCTGTTGTCTTCTTCCGATAACAAATGCAAATTTCTTCGTCCTCATCGGATTCCATGCCGTTGATTCCAGAAGAACGGTTGTTACACAGCTGACGGTGAGTGATCATGGTGACGTCGCTGCTGAGAGTTGTTTCCCCTGGCTCTCAGAATGCCGTCGATGTTGACTCTTCTGCGACTTCTGCTGATTTACGTTGCATTGCTGCTGTTGCCTTCGATGCTCCCATGACTCCCGCGGCTGCTGCTGCTGCTTCTTCTGCTGCTCTTGCTGCTCATGATGAAGTTGTTCTTGTTCCTTTGGCTGCTGCTGAGAAATCACTACTCGACCCTCCTGCATGTCTGGAATTTCAGATTCCATTGCTTCCACCTCTGATGCAAGTCGCTGCAGTGTTGCAGATGATATATATATATATATATATATATATATATATATATATATATATATATATATATATATATATATATATATATATATATGTATGTATATATATATATATATATATATATATATATATATATATATATATATATATATATATATATATATATAAAACATATGTGTGCGTGGGCAATAACTCCAGTATGCGGGTACTGTGAAGGAGGAGTAATCCCCTCAAGATTCGAAGTAGGCTTATCGGATGAAAGACCTGGAACAAAGGCCTTATATAGACTATCCCCTCCCCTCTTACTGCTCATCATCATCATCATCATCCACTTAAGATTTCCTATCTCCCTGTAATTCTTCCCAGAAATAGTGACGGAGGTCTGTTTGTATCTCATAAAATCTTGGTTATATACCTGAGTCTTTGTTCGAATGTAAAACCCATTTTAACTGTTTTAGAAAATGAGTCCTTCAAATGAATATTTTGTTTTTAAATATCTCTCGTTATATTTAGTCAAATTTTGTAAGAGAACAGTTCTTCAGAAAGAATTGAAAAATAGCTTTATAGATAATCTACAACTTTTAAAAAGCCATTTTATTTGTTAAAAAAAATAGTCTTTAAAACGAATATTTCTTTTAATATCTCGTTACATTTAACTAATTCTCTCTACAACAATCCTTCAGGAAGAATATAAATTCTTTAGAAAGAACATCCCACTTTGTAAAACCCATTTTAATTTTCTTTTTCTAATGAAGAATTAAAATGATTTAGGAGACTTACAGAGGATGGAACTCTATCTAAAGAGATCGGTTAATGGTCTTGTCTCAATTTCTCTCCAGCTATTGTTCATTTATGGTCTTATTTTTAATATGACTTCTTTACATCTTTGTCTTTTTAATATTCCGTAAAAGAAAACTATTGTGCCGCTTTGTTTGTCCGTCCCCACTTTTTCTGTCCGCCCTCAGATCTTCAAAACTACTTAGGCTAGAGGGCTGCAAATTGGTATACCAGAAAACTAAACATAAAACCATATATGTAACTAATATATAGCATTCTTAGATAATTACTTCATGAGAAAAGTAGAAAAACAATGCTTATGGCCTATGTTGATCATCCACTCTCCTGGGCTCAGTAGTTTTTATTTTTTTAAGATAAAAGTTAGTCATAATCGTGCGTCTGGCAACAAAATAGGACAGGCCACCACCGGGTCGTGGTTAAAGTTTCATGGGCCGCGGCTCATACAGCATCATACCGAGGCCACCGAAAGATAGATCTCTTTTCGGTGGCCTTGATAATACGCTGTACAGAAAACTCGACTGCGCTGAAGAAACTTCGGCGCAATTTTTACTTGTTATTTTTATTATCATATATTCATTAGTAATGACCTTTTTGTGCCTCAATACGAATATATGACATTATTGCTAAACATGAAAAAAATATAATGGGATACATCACTTAGGCCGTAGGAAAATATGACATTATTGGTAATTAAGAAAAAAAAGTATAATGGAATAAATATCTGTTCTTGGAAAATACTATCAAAGCGAAGTATATATTACTTAGGTTACGAGATATTTCTATCAGTTTTAATTAACGTATTATCCTATGGCTGGAAATTACTAGCAGAGATAAATATTTGAACCTTGTAAAATCTATTGTTCTCCGTTGATAGGATTATCTGATTTTTCTTGACTGTACTTATGTTTTTTCTACCCTGCTTTCATTTACGTACTGGGTGTTCTACCACTTATGAGTGTTCATTTTAAGTATCAGTGTTTTTAACTACGATCTGTGAACATTATATATATACATACATACATGCATATATAAATATATATATATATATATATATATATATATATATATATATATATATATATATATATATACATACATACATACATATATACATATATATAAAAAGCACTACAGTAGATTGTTCCTATTTTTACCTCTTATTTACTGCAGCAATTGTCTCATCCCCCATCTATCCCCATAACATAAAGAGTCCCGCAATCCTTCCCCTCACTCTCAATCACTTTTATGTATCCTTTTGTCTCCCGTTACCATCCATTTCCAAGGGATACTTTCCCCACTACGCAAGTGGTAAGACCAACACACACAACGTCGTATCTAGTCCTTAATCGCTTCAGTGTCCAGAGCGTTCGTTTTTCTTTGTCGATGCCACAGCTAAGTGGTCCACAGGTCATCCAGAATAAGTAAGAAATACACCACAGAGGAAAGGAGACATACACAGCATTACGAAGGCAAATGTTAGGCAATGGAATGAGAGAGCATGAAGGATGTCAAGAGAGTTTCTATAGAGTTTAATGTTAAATTTTATTCATTTTTTTCTGATTAAAAGCAAACGTTCGTGTTCTTGAAGGATTAAGCATGAAGGGTTTATTCTTAAGTGGTATATACATTTTTGGTATGACCATGTATGTTTTAAAAAGATGAAAACCACTCACGTTTGTCAGATAAAAAAAAAAAATTAGGCTACACCCTTAAATAGCAACATCACAGATAAATGCATGCATGCCTGCATATGCAGTATAAATGTAATTAGCCACAAAAAACACATAAGATGAAAAGCTGCAAATTTATAATAATTATTTGAACAGAAAATGAAAAGCTGCAAATTTATAATAATTATTTGAACGGAAAAACTTGCGATATTTCTTGTTTCTAATTTTATTTTAGATTTCATAAACAACCGTTTACTAATGAAAACGTCTGCAATACGATTTCAGAATCATCCATTAATATTATTCTCCTTGAATTTCAATACATTTTTATCTATTTGTTAATTTATCAATTTATTTATTTTTCTTTTTAATAAGTGAGTGGGATCTCTTCTTTCTATAGTTCTCTTTATCTCCTCTTTCTTCTTCCTAATGAACACCTTAATATTTTTTGGAAGCTTGAATTCCAAGTCAGCGGTCCCAGTGGGCTTGTTCCACACGAATAGGTTTCATCTCCTGAATAATAATAATAATAATAATAATAATAATAATAATAATAATAATAATAATAATAATAATAATAATACAGGTTTCGTTAAACAAAACGCCAGTTTAACGGCATTTATTTTATATAAACAACTCAATTCGTCTTATTAATTGTTTTCCTTGCTGGAATGGTTGCAAGCAATTGACCAACATTCATATCCAGTGGTTTTAGTGATGTGTAGGAGGTAGTTCTCGTTGAATGTCTATTCAACGAGAACTACCTCCTACACATCACTGAACCACCGGATATGAATAATGGTCAATTGCTTGCAACCATTCCAGCGCAAGAAAAACAATTAATAAGACGAATTGAGCGTTTACTATATAAAATAAATGCTGTTGAAACTGCCATTTTGTTTGACAAAACCTGTATTAAAGAAGGTCTTTTTCCTAATGTTACAAATAATAATAATAATAATAATAATAATAATAATAATAATAATAATAATAATGATAATAATAATAATAATAATCAAGGATACGAGATAATCCTATCCACTACACCAGCAGGAATCTAGAGATCGATCCCACAGGCACTCTGAGCTAAGAGCTGCTAACGACTCGTTACCCGGAGAAGCTAAATGTGGCTCTGTTCACCAGAGCAGTTAATTAGGACCTTCATACTTACTAATAATACCTTAACGAGTCGCAGCCAGAGGATTAACATCCCAATAGCAACGACGGGTCAATAGATGCGCAGAAAACTGGAAGCTTTTTACTTTCTGAAAACGCCTGCACTCTTCGTCCCAAGAGGAAAAGGCTTATATATAAAATGAGTGTCTGTATACATACATACATACATACATACATACATACATACATACATACATACATACATACATACATACATATATATATATATATATATATATATATATATATATATATATATATATATATATATATATATATATATATATATAAAACCAGGCGGCGTGGAAGTAGACAGCATGAAACATAGTTCACTTTATTCCTTATACAGCGACGTTTCGAGACCAATGTCTCATCATCCAGGCTAAAATCAAAGATAAAAAACTGATAAGCAATACAGCATAACAAATTATTTTTTGTTGACACGCAAAATACATTGAATAAAGTAAGGCAAAGTAAGATACATCGTTGAAATAAAAATTACGCTACAAGAAGAGAAACATATTTAAAGTTAAGAGTAGTTAAAAAGACACCTTGTCTCAACGGAGTTCAGTTGCTGTATGAAAAATGCACCGAAAGTAAACAAGAAGAAGGGCGTGGTTTAGGCTATGTACAAGGGAACAGATGAAGAGTGGTTGTTTAAGGTGGGAACTAGTTTCTTTATAGCTAGAGATTCTAATATTGGAAGGTGGTGCTCATAGGGGCTTGATAATAATATCTTGAAATCCTTGTAATTTATATTATTTTTGCAAAATTTCCCATGATTCCTAATGTTAGATAGTTCTGGGTTGGATAGTTTACACCCTGTACGGAAACTGATGCCCATATGTGCATCACATCTCACCTTAAGCAGGCGGCGTGTGTTGCCAACGTAAGTCTGCCTGTTGCATCGGCAGCAAGTATAAATATAGACAACACCGGACTGCATTAAGGGAGGTAATCTCTCTTTATGACGCAACATACTACCAATAGTCCTAGGGTTCATTAAGACAAACTTGACATCAACGGCCGGGAAATAATTAGTTAAAATTCTCTTAAGTGAGGTAAGAAAGAGGTGTCATGCACATAAGGAAATCGTATATACAGCTTAAGTTTATGGGCCAAATGTATTGCTGTTGAGGATGAAATGAAATATCCAGCGTTTTCCTGACATATTTCATAAAGAGATTAGGAGGATAGCAATTTGATTTAATAAACCCATTAAATCCCAACTTTTTGTATTTTTGAATTTCCGGAATTTTTGCTAAATAATATATATTTAAGGGTCAAGAAAACATATGAAGTAGAAAGAAAAAATCTATTTCTAAGGGTAAGCTTACAGTAAGCTGTCCTCAAATGATGACGCTGGGACAAAGGGGTATAAAATCATGTTTTCAAGCTGTCCTCAAATGAGGACACTGGGACAATAGGTTTTATGTTTATATTTCTTAAGTAAAGCATTATCTTTTCAGATAAAGATAAACAGTTCCATATTGTCATTTTTACTTAAATGTTATGAATTCCCACCTAAGTTCTAGCTGAAAAACAATTTAATTTCATAAACTAAATGTACTTTCTTTTATTGTTATACCTGACAATCTTATTTTCTTTTATGATAAGAGCTGAAACATTCAATACAAAGAGTCACATTGCATTTAGAGCAAAAGGTTCTTGGTTTTGCTGTACATGGTTTGTTCATACACCTCTGCTGATTGTTGCGCTTTTCAATAAAATGATCTTTACCATCATAACGAACATCAGCAAAATTTGTGCGTGAGTGTAAGGTACCACAGGGTCTTCCTACTGAGCCTTCCATGCAAGCCAATTTCAGATAAGCTACAGAAATTGCCCTTTTGAAATCTAGTAGACTCAGATGTGTGAAACCATGTCCTTGGTGCAGCAATTTATAAATAATCCATGAGTTCACAACTGCCATATCTATCATTCTAATGAATAAAGGCCAATACCATTTCTTTCATCGAATAGAAACAGATTATTTCCCTACTAACCAATCATGGTGATCTACACCACCCATACATTTATTATAGTTGAAAACTGCATTTCGTTGAGGAACGCTTCCTTTTGACTTTGATGTCTTAATCCAACGTTGGACCTTTGCAAGGGGTTCTACAGTGTCGTAATTAGTACCAACAGTTACACATTTGTTACCTAGCCATTTTACCATCAGCACTTCTTCATTAGTGTCAAACCTGTAGTCATATGAGCCTCTTGTTTCTTTTTTTCATATCATTTGTTGATTTCAATGTACAGTTCTTCAAACGATTTTCTCTGAGTGTTCCTGACGCTTGAAAACCAATATTTCGTAGGTGAACTAATAATTCATAACCAGTAAAATAATTATCAAAAAGACAGTATGAGATTCCGGATCTGCTACAGCTTCAAGCATCTTCAAGACAACTTTTTGAACCCAATGCTATTGCATCACTATTATCTAGTTGAGGATTCTACCACAGTAAAGATCAAAATTATAACAGTAGCCTGAGGTCCCCAAAGCGCCCAAAGTTTATATCCAAACCTAATAGGTTTCACCTGGATAAACTGCTTCAGGAGTTATGCCCATAATATTTTACCATCATTTCGTCAACACTAATGCATTCCTCAAATACTCCATATTGAATAAATGATTTCTGAAGCTTCGAAATCAGGCTTTTACTTTGAATCCTTTATCCCCTTTGTTATTTTCTGCATCTGCATTATCACAGAAATGCACAACACTCTTCAAAACTTGAAATTTATTCCGAGACATTGCTTTTTTTACAACAGAAACACCCAAGTCTTCATCTTTTGACCAATAATGCCTCTCCGATGGTAATTTGTGGTAACTTGACAAAAGAAGAATTCCGATCAGAGATTTCAGTTCAACTACACTGAACACAAAATCCAGTTTGTTTTTGCTGGCCGTGGCATAACGAACAGTTTCTTCACAATGTGATCATAAATATCTGGGGACATTATTGTTTCAAGTAATTCCAGAGGTGTTAGGTGATCTAAGTCTTCTTTCATTTTCTTCAAATTGTCCTGGAATGTTTGTCCTCTCTGTTTCACTTTTGTGTATTCTGGCTGTTTGTGTCTCCAACTTGGTTCTGATTCACAGAGTTTCCTTTTCTTTGTGCCAGGTGATATTTTTGGCCCTTTTTTCTTTTGATTTGCTGAGGTATAATTTGATGTTATGGCTTCGCTTTTGCCAGATTTTTTTATAATCAATATGGAGCTTAAGACTTCTGGGGAACATCCTGCACTGTTGCTTCTCCAGTCAAATCATCAGGTGCCTCATCCTCATCTGTCAAAGGGTCAACATCAGGGGGAATTATAACTACATCAGCTCTTTCAGTGATTTTATCACTTTCATCATCTTCATTGAATAACTCCTCTAAGATTTCATCCATGGTAAGGCCGACTTTAGTCAATCTTTCCATCTGAAGGGTAAATAATGGACAAATGAAAATATAAACAGACACCCATGTACAAATGTTTTCAAGTATTCATGTATACATGCACATGCGTAATAACCCACACATAAACACATACACACAACATTTATATATATATATATATATATATATATATATATATATATATATATATATATATATATATATATATATATATATATATATATATATATATATATATTTATATATATATATATATATATATATATATATATATATATATATATATATATATATATATATATATATATATATAGGTGTGTGTGTGTGAACACATGTATATATATATATACATTATATATATATATATATATATATATATATATATATATATATATATATATATATATATATATATATATATGTATATATATATATATATATATATATATATATATATATATATATATATGTATATGTATATATATATATATATATATATATATATATATATATATATATATATGTATATATATATATATATATATATATATATATATATATATATATATATATATATATATATATACATACATACATACATTGAGAAATCAGTTATATAAAATGTAACTTCACTCAAAATGATTAAATAAACATGTTCATCACAGCTTTTTAGCAATATTGTTATTTTTATTAAAGAAAGGTTTTCAGTAATCATAAAATAATGCTTACCATGGATGGATATTCTCTCACTGTTTGTGGTCACAACAGAGATTTGAAAGAAACTGAGACAAAAAACGAGGTAGGCCGGTAAGTTCACGTCCAGCGTACTTGACAGGTTTGAGCAGGATTTATAATGCTTCATCCCAGCGTCCTCATTTGAGGACACAATTTTCAAAGTCGATAATGAACAACTTCCTTTGATTTATTATTCACAATTTATACTTAAAATGCTTGGGTAATAGATTAATTTACTATACTTTGGGAAATTCATGATATATTAGTTATAATAACTTGGAAAAAAATTACTTGAAATTACGATCGGATAAGAGCACATTTTTGTACAACTTTGGTTGTTCATAAAAGTCTTGTAAAGTTCTTAATACTAATAAAAAAATGTCATGTGGTGTAATATGAAATAAATAATGCATGCATTTATTCAAATGTGATAAATTGATAAGAGAAAAGAGGTAAAAAAAATCTTGAAATGTGTGTCCTCAAATGAGGACGCTGGGATATAACGGGTTAAAATAATCGTAAAGGATTCCGATTTCTTTGTGGAAAAGACTCCAATCAGAAGTTAATGTCATGGCTCTGTGGAGGAGGGTAGACAATGAATTTAATTTAAAATTGAAAAACAAAAACTATAAAAGTTAAGACCAAGGCCTGTGAAAGTTGCCTTTCGAAAATGCCTGTGTGAAAACGGTCGTCATCACGGATGACAATCGTATCTAAGAATGGCAGTTTGTTATTGTTTTCCAATTCATATGTAAATTTAATGTTGGAATGTAAAGAATTGGCATATTGTAAGAACGAATCACAATGCGAATGGTCCTTAAAAAGAACAAAAGTGTCATCCACATATCGGCGATAGAATAAAGGTTTAAAAGAAGGGGACAACTGTCCAGCAGCTTCTCAAATTTGTGCATAAAATGTTTGGCGAATGTGCAACTCAGTGGGTTACCCATCCCACACCCTCAACCTGCACATATACCTCATCATTAAAAACAAAGGCGGTGTATGCACTGCCAACTCCAATAACTTCTTAAAATCATGACGGTTAAAACCATGGTGAACACTGTCATCCTCAGTAAAAATAGTGTCTAAAATGTATTCAATTGTTTCCTCCACGGGTATATTAGTAACAAAGATTTACATCAAAGCTAGCCATGACTAAATCGGAATCCTGACACAAATGCTATTTTTGAATTCTAAGGAATTAGAAAGACAAAGTTCATTATTAAAATGAGCTTTCCAATAAAGGGATCAGATATTTTAGCCTGGATGATGAGACATAGGTCTCGAAACGTCGCTGTATATGAATAAAGTGAACTATGTTTCATGCTGTCTACTTCCACGCCGCCTGGTTTTGTACTGCTGAGGGATAGCCTCACTGTCAATGTTGAATTATATATATATATATATATATATATATATATATATATATATATATATATATATGTACATATATACATATATATGTTATATATATATATGTGTGTGTGTCTGTATATACAGTACTTACATATACATATATATATATATATATATATATATATATATATATATATATATATATATATATATATATATATATATATATATATATATATATATATATATATATATATATAATATTACAAGTTCACCGAGAAGGTCAACGGAACAGTGACTAAAATAATATTCCCCAGAAAAGGGGAAAGAAAGTTTCTCAGGGCGATGAGGACGAGAATTGGACAAAAGAAGGTGAACCACCAAATATAAATGCACTGATCGAAATATGAATACATAGGATCAAAATAATTCGTTAATAACTTGCGTGAAACTATGCACCCGCTTATCTAGAATCAATTAGAACAACGTGACGCCTCCGTTATGAATTACAAGTATCCTGAAAACCAAAAACAATGCTGAAAGTAAGACGACCAACAGAATTTTCATAAAATATTTATCGAAGAGTTTGATGAGCGATGGTCAGAAAGATATGAAAAATAAACTGCTTTGGAGGTAATAATTTCATCCATGTTGTAGGACCCCCATTCCAATCACTTCATGTGATCAGGGTTAATGATTTAAGAGTAGTAGGTAGGGAGGGAAATGAAAATTAATATGGAGGGTTGAATGATTAACGAAAGCGAGGATAACAGAATGAGACTAGGTCACTGATAAAAGACACGAAAAGGATGAGTGGCGGAACAAAATACCGACAAACACCACTATAAATAAAAAGGGGGATTACATGTTGTAGCATTAACAACAGCAGATACAATGAGACAAAAAAAAAACTCAAAATGAGCTTATAAAATGGAGGCAATGACGAGAAGAAAGAGTAGAATAACAAAATACTGAGAACACCACTATAAATAAAGAAGGGATCAGCTGTCGTAGCTTCTACAACAGCAGATGCAGACAAAAAAAAAAAAACTCAAAATGAGCTTATAAAATGGAGGCAATGACGAGAAGAAAGAGAAGAATAACAAAATACTGACAAACACCACTATAAATAAAGAGGGGGATTACATGTTGTAGCATTAACGACAGCAGATACAATGAGACAAAAAAAAAAAAATGAGCTTATAAAATGGAGGCAATTAGAAAATGGAGTAGAATAACAGTGAAACACCACTATAAATTAGGGATCAGCGGTATTTAGAGCTTTACAACAGCAGATTGACAAAAAAAAAAAAAATCAAAGCTTATAAAATGGAGGCAATGACGAGAAGAAAGAGTAGAATAACAAAAATACTGACAAACACCACTATAAATGGAGAAGGGATCACATGTTGTAGCATTAACAGACAGCAGATACAATGAGACTAAAAAAAAATCAAAATAAACTTACAAAAATGGAGGCATGGAGCTTGACACCTAATTAGACATATTTAGAAGGTTTTGATCAAAGACACGAAGAGAAAGCGTGGAAGAACAAAATACTGAGAAACACCACTATAAATGGAGAAGGGATCAGATGTCGTAGCGTCTACAGCAGCAGATGCAGACTAAAAAAAAAATCAAAATAAACTTACAAAAAAGGAGGCAGTGGAGCTTACGCAGACATATATGGAAGGTTACTGTTAAAAGACACGAACAGACTGAGTGGAAGAACAAAATACTGACAAACTCCACTACAAATAAAGGTGGGATCAGCTGTCGTACCGTCTGCAACAGCAGATGCAATGAGACTAAAAAAAATAATTCAAAATTAGCCTATAAAAAGGAGGCAGTGAAGCTTATGCAGACATATATTGAAGTTTATTGATAAAAGACACGAAAAGAATGAGTGGCAAAACAAAATCCTGAGAAATGTCACTATAAATACAGAGGGGACCAGATTTTCAAGCATCAACAACAGCAGATGCAATGAGACTAAAAAAAATAAAAAATTAGCCTATAAAAAATTACCTTATAAACAGACATATTTTGAAGGTTATGGATAAAAGAAAAAAAAGAGTGGCAAAACAAAATGGAAACACCACTGTAAATAAAGAAGGGGTCAGCTGCTTCAATATATGCAAT
>NC_089783.1:37374124-37471624 GCF_040412425.1 Macrobrachium rosenbergii | reverse complement strand
TAATGGCCAATGAAGACTCAGACCCATGTTTTCTCAGATGACCAAAAATCAATAATTATTAATATTATACTATTCAGAAGACGAAACCTATTCATATGGAACAGGCCCACAGGGGCCACTGACTTGAAATTCAAGCTTCCAAAGAATATATAAAGGTGTTCGTTAGGAAGACGTAAGAGGAGGTAAAGGGAAATACAGAAAGAAGAGACCCCACTTATTTAAAAGAGAAAAACAAAATGAATTAATAAATTAACAAATACATAAAAATGTACTGAAATGCTGAGAATAGTATTAGGGTAGTAATGCATTGCACCCTCGCTTGGACTTCCGAAGTTGCAACTGCACGACATCCTCAGGGAGGCTGTTCCTCAATCCAACGGCGTGAGGATTAAAGGACCTCTGGAACTGAGAAGTTCGACAGCGAGGCACATTTACCGCATATTGCTATCTAAACACTGAAATCTATCATTATAAAATTTTGACTATGTTCTCGTCTTCATTTCGCAATAGATTTGTAAATGGTTCATATTTTCATAGCTCATAAAAAAAAGAAGAGTAATTTTCTGTTCTTGTAAATTACAGAAACGTGTACTTTTATTCTTGTTAATAAATAATTTAAAACATACTTTTTTTATAATCAAAGATACGAGTCATCCATAAATACACTTTGATCCCCAAGGAGCTGTCCTGAAATGACGAAAGAGATGTTTTGGTGGAAGATTTTCTCTCTCTCTCTCTCTCTCTCTCTCTCTCTCTCTCTCTCTCTCTCTCTCTCTCTCTTGAGCGTTCTATCGTGTATTTTACCTTACAAAGAAAACAATGATCGAATGAGCTTTGACGTAACAAAGAAGACAGAAACTGAATGGATAATGCTAGTTTAATCTTAATCCAGCCTTCCAGCCTTTTTTTAACGAACGTTTTATTTGAAGTGCTTCATCATTACAATGCTTCTCCTATGAATAGAAAAAAAGGAAAAGTTTTCTATTGCTTTTTTAGAAATTTTAAAAGGTGCCAAATTCTTTTCTTCTGAAAATTGATTGTTGATATAAATGCGTTAAAATTCCTGCAGGAGATTCCATCTTATATCTCACTATGCGACTGATCTTTTTTTTTATGTAAAGGAATAAGTTTCTTAGAACGCGAAATCTGAATAGCTCAGTTATTGCATTAGATTAAGTCCGCAAATGGCTTATTTTCACTATCTTCAGTATTGAATTGAATCAAATATAGAATTTAGGCCAAAGGCCAAGCACTGGGACCTACGAGGTTATTCAGCGCTGAAACGGAAATTGACAGTAAAAGGTCTGAAAGTGTAACAGGAGGAAAACCTTTTAGTTGCACTATGAATCAATCGCTAGGAGAGGGTGGAAAGTCAGATGGAAGAGAGAAAATGAAAGGAGGTACAGTCAAATGTCACATTTTTCATAACGGACAGTCAGCAAAGTTGGAAGATAAACTGACCTAGAATGCAATGGTGCCCTGGAGCGGAAATGCTGCGTTAGAATGCAATGCTAATTAATATATGACCGGCTATAACAAGTAACATCATTTGGGAAACGTCGACATTATTCGTTTTATTCACTGGTTTAATTTTGTGTTTAGTTTTTCTTAGCATCTGAAAATAAGCCGCTCAGGAGAATATTAGGAATTAACTGGAGGGACAAAATATCAAATAGCAGAATTAGAGAAGTAACGGGGGTGCAGCCGGTCGATGAGTATGTTTGGTTCTCACGCTGGAAGTGGCTAGGCCATGTGTACAGAAGACAGGGAAGAGTACCGGATACACCAGGGTGGGTTGCCCTTGGTAGAAGAGGTAGAGGTAGGCCAAAGGAGACGTGGTTAAGGACAATGAGGCGGGAAGCAGGAGAAGAGTGTTGGGGGGATCTTGAGGAGTTAGCCCAGGACAGAATGTGGTGGCGTGAGTTCATCGAGGCCCTAAGCATCCCCGTGGGTGCCACAGGAAATGATTGATTGATTGATTGGTAACCTTTTTTGTACTTTTAGAAAATAAAATGACGGTAGCTTCATTTCTAGAAAAAGACTCGTTTCATATCTGTGCTTTCTCTCTCTTTGAGTATATGAATTGGGATATTTTAGGAATAATTGCTTTTTCCTAATAATTTACTTTTACTGATACATTGTCACGTGCGCTATTCACCATAAAACTTTATAATAAAATTTTACTTACTTTTTTTTTGAAACCAGCCAACTATGAAATGAAACATCATCTACTGAATTAGTATCTTATACTCTTAACTGAAAGAGCAGAAATAATATTCTCATGACAAGTAATCGTTTTATCAACTCAAGATTTGCTAGACAAAACACTGAATGTTATTTATGAAAATAATAAAATAATTAAATTATCATTTTTTCTAAAATGACGCAGTTTTTTTTTAAACAATTGGGGGGGCTTTTAAGGAAAGATTTTTATTATTTTACAAGTGAATAAGTTAATAAGTTGGAGCAGCATCAACTGAGGAAACATTTTTTCATTCATATTACCTCCATTTTTTTTTTTGCAGAAAAATTAAATAAAAATGAAGAAATATGTGTTTTTCCCCACCTTGGTTTACTAATGATCACTATTCCGTGGTTACAGATTTTTTTGGGGGGTTCATAACGACATCTTCCCATACGAATGGGCTTTGTTTTTATAGCCAATTCTACTATCCTTCACCATCAGTAATTACCCTAAGGTACACTCCCAAAAATACTTTCCATCTTCTTTTGATATACAAGTATAAAATGCGCCAAAGTTTCTTCGGCGCAATCGAGTTTTCTGTACAGCCGCTACAGCGTGTAATCAAGGCCACCGAAGTCAGATCTATCTTTTGGTGGTCTCGGTATAGGGCTGCATGAGCCGCGGCCCATGAAACTTTAGCCATGGCCCGGTGGTGTCCTATCCTATGTCGTTGCCAGAAGCACGATCATGGCTAACTTTAACCTTAAATAAAATAAAATAAAAAATACTGAGGCTAGAAGGCTGCAATTTGGTACGTTTGATGACTGGAGGGTGGATGATCAACTTACAAATTTACAGCCCTCTAGCCTCAGTAGTTTTTGAAGATCTGACGGCGGACAGAAAAAGGGCGGACGGACAGACAGAGCCGGCACAATAGTTTTCTTTTACAGACAACTAAAATATAATGCAGAAACGATGAAAATGTTGTGAAATGTGGTATCGGTGAAGTATAAAAATCATCCTCTTGCATTGGATTGCTACCTTCAGATTTAATTACTGCTCCCTACCATCATCATCATCATTTTCCTGCAGCATTTATTCGCTTTTATTCACGTATATTACTATTCTCTCTTTTTTTCATTACGCATTTGAATCGGTATTCCATTTAAAAGGAGATTTCTCTTTTTAAGCTCTGGTGGAGTGTTGTACTTTTCAGAATGCTAAATCTTTTCCGTTATTATCTTCAAAATCTATATTTCCCTTTCCACTTCATGAATTTTATTTTTTGGTTCTTTTTTCTAATAAGCTTTTTTTTTAAGACTGTTTATAAATGTTTTCACCCTGAACATACTAAGAGGTGGCTGGTCGTCACGGCTTAAGTAAAAACTTCTCAATCATTACTCAAGGCTAAACTCGTTAGGATCTGTTAACTATTAACTAACGAGATTGATGGCGCGCGCTACGCTGCAATGGAACCCGGCGCTGACCGTCATGTCTCGCCTACCCCCCCGATCCCCTACCTACCTCTCCCCCACCCTAGGTGGACAAACAAATTTGCAAGAAGTGTGGATGTGTCACGTCTCCCCTAAGCCCTTTGTTAACGTTCTTCCCGTCATTCGATGGGCCGGAGTTCCCTGCCCCCAAAGTTAGAGGAATTTATTTCTGGTGGACAAACAGGTCTGTTCGGATTTCACAAAGGAGGAGTTGGATGTGGTTCATGTCTTCCTTCCCAGCCCTCCCAATCCCCTTAACTTTTCCCCTACCTAACGTTCCCCCCTGCCCCAAACCGGGGTGGACAAACAGGTTTTCAAAGAGGTGGATGTGGAAGCGTCTAACCTCCCGATCTAACCGGGGCGGACCCTACCCTTCAGATCCCCTACCTACCCCGCCCCCAACCGGGGCGGACAAACAAGATCCACTCGGTTTTTATTATTATAGAAGATAGACAGATGATGGTAAAAGTCAAGCTATGACTGAAAACTGCATAAGAACAAAATTTAATCATTTTCAGAGGAAGAAACGTCAAGGAGGACAGAGGAGAAAGACATAATCATACCCATTTGTTATAACATGAAATACTGCACTGCCGACATACTGGATATCTAAGCAATCAGAGGGATAATCGGGAAAGGATTCATACTACTAATAATAACCAGAAAATAGCTAGGGGATAGTCCAAACTTAGCAGCAGCTTCTTTCATAATAATAATAATAATAATAATAATAATAATAATAATAATAATAATAATAATAATAATAATAATAATAATAACACATGACTATTCCATATAAGTAAAGTAGTTTCTTCAGCACAAGATTTGTGTCTCTGTCGCATTTTGGAAAACAGTTGCTACTTTTGCTAAATACGCACAGTTCTGATCTCGCTAAAACAAATACACAGGCAAACATATGCACACACACACACACACACACACACACACAGAGAGAGAGAGAGAGAGAGAGAGAGAGAGAGAGAGAGAGAGAGAGAGAGAGAAAGCATTCGATGAGCTCATTTCTACTGACAAAGCAGGACAATCCTAAGGAAAACCCTGGAGAGAAGACGTAGTGACACAGATGGATATTAAAGGCGCCTGGAAACCAACGGAATAAAGCTGCTTCCAAGACAAACTTCTGGAAACTGGAAGCACCGAGTGCTTCCCCCGAACAAAGTTGTTGCTTGAGTTGAGACAACAAAATAAATTGCTCCCAGCTGCCTCGTCTTAGCTGTCCTTTCTTTTTCCTAAGCTTGAATTTTGCCCACGGATTTGAATTAGGTTTTTCTTGAATATTTACGAATGTTTCTCATTGCTGTTGTTTTGTTCTAAATGAAATGATCTTTGTAATATCATATGTAGATTTTCTTTACGAATATCTCTCATCGCTATTCTTTTGCTATTAGTTCCAAGTAAAATGGTCTGTTATAAAATAAGTAAAATAGTCCGTTATAAAACCTCGATATGTTATGTTGTTACGTTTTTGTAACATAATGGATATGTCACTTGCTGTGACATGTCCATTACGGAAAAGTTCTTACATGTCAGTTTTCCAGGGTATTTGTGCTTTCTTGACGTCAATTTCAACTGTAGTAGACAAGCTGAAGAGAGTGCAAGACTCTCTCTCTCTCCTTTATATATACATATATATATATATATATATATATATATATATATATATATATATATATACACATTTATATATACATATACATATGTGTGTATTTATATATATATAAATATATATATATATATATATATATATATATATATATATATATATATATATATATATGTATATATATATATATAAATATATTTATATATATATATATATATATATATATATATATATATATATATATATATATATATATATATATATTTGTGTGTGTGTATTTTTCTGGAGTCAAAGTGATTGAGAGCCGACTAAGAGATCCTACGGCATCCTTTCTGCTTGTATATCTTTTAGCTCCTGTTGTTTTTAAGTACTCAAAAGCACGTTAAAAGAAGAAGAAGAAGAAGAAGATAGAGCATAGTTTCCAGATAAAGGAAATGAGAAACATGCAGGCGCAAAATATAAAAAGAACAGCAAAAAAATAGTATAAAAGAAACACAGAGGAGAGCAGAGACCATCAGAATTTATCGTATGTCTTTCGGGGTCCAAATTACATTCCGTCGCCATCTTAAAAAGCTAATCATTTTTGGATTTCTAAACGCGACTGGTTGACTTGAGTTATTTTCTATTTAATACCCTCATATTTAATAATAAAATATATTATTAATATCAAGCTATACTATGCATTTATTTTGTTTTGATTTTATATCAAAAATAAAACGCGTGTTTAACCGATGCATTTAATCTCTAAAATATTGAATATAAAAAAGCAGCAAGTAGACTTCAATAAATTGAATGGGAAACAGAAAAGCAGTTCTGAGAATATATAATTATTTCGCATTCAACACGAATTTAATAGAGAGAGAGAGAGAGAGAGAGAGAGAGAGAGAGAGAGAGAGAGAGAGAGAGGTCATTCTGATACCTATCACCTGAGCGCGGTTTTCCTGCCGAGAGAGAGAGAGAGAGAGAGGAAACGAAGGTTCGGCGAGGTCATTCTGATACCTATCGCCTGAATACCAGCGCGGTTTTCCTGCCGTTTTGAGAGAGAGAGAGAGAGAGAGAGAGAGAGAGAGAGAGAGAGAGAGACCCCGGGATATGGAATTAACATCGTCATCCCCTTTTCCTCTTCGTTACGAAATGATACGAGAGGCATTTCCCGGAAGGCGCATACAGTTGCATCCAGTATTCATCATTCCGTTGCGAAATGATTTACCCCCATTCTGCATCATGGCAGCCTTTCTCATTCCGACGAAAAGCTTTATTGCTTTACGGTTCCACCTTTTACCTCGTAAGTCTCTCTCTTTCTCTCACTCGCGCTCTCTCTCTCCTTTTACCAAACGCATAATGATGCGTTTCCTATTAAGCTCTCTCTCTCTCTCTCTCTCTCTCTCTCTCTCTCTCTCTCTCTCTCTCTCTCTCTCTCTCATTCTTTTATCTACTTCATTGTGAAGCATTTCCTCTCCAAGTCTCTCTCTGTTACTTACTGCATTATGATGCGTTTCTTTTTAAGCCTCTCTCTCTCTCTCTCTCTCTCTCTCTCTCTCTCTCTCTCTTATTTACTACATTGTGATGCATTTCCTCTCCCACTTTTTTTACCTACTCCTTTATAATGCGTTTCTTATTAAGTCTCTCTCTCTCTCTCTCTCTCTCTCTCTCTCTCTCTCTCTCTCTCTCTCTCTCTCTCTCTCTCTCTCTCACATATGCCAGTAGCCTGAAGGCAGACTTCCTCTATTCTCATTTATCCTGATGACCGATTAACGTTCAGGGAAAGTCCCAAATAAATGATGATCGATCAACGTTCAGGGAAAGTCCCAAATAAATGATGACCGATTAACGTTCGGGGAAAGTCCCAAATAAATGATGACCGATTAACGCTGGGGAAAGTCACAAATAAATGATGACTGATTAACGTTCAGGTAAAGTCACAAATAAATGATGATCGATTAACGTTTACGGAAAGTCCCAAATAAATGATGACCGATTAACGTTCAGCGAAAGTCCCAAATAAGTAAGATACCAAGCCCCATTTAATATTGTGATGAGTGATTCCTATACATAATTAACAAGGCGACAATTATATGCCACTCTTGATGCTATGAAATAGTCGAGTGGTAAAGAACAATAAATGCTATTCCTTCTTTCATACTGAGCTCATTGGTCTGAGTTTTATTGGCTGTAATAACATATTTAGCCTTAACTACGTGTTTTTCTTCTGTGCATAGTCCATTTATTATTATTATTATTATTATTATTATTATTATTATTATTATTATTATTATTATTATTATTATTATTATTATTATTATTCAGGAGATAAACCCTATTCAACTCGAACAAGCCAATAGGGGCCTTTGATGTGAAATGGTGTTTATTACGAAGAGGTAAGAAGTGGTGAAGGGAGATACAGAAAGGAGAGATCCAATTTATTTAAAAATAAAAAAAAAATAAATTAACAAATTAATAAATAGATACAAATGTCAGTAAATTACTAAAATGCAAGAACTGTATAATAACACTTGGAATGTGCAATTGCCATTAATTTCCTGTTAAGCATAAACACAACTCCGTTGAATGACAAGTGATGCTTGACTGCATATTGGCTATATTTTTCGTTTTTAGTTTTCTGAAAAGTAAACTATTTTGCCGGCATGGTCTGTCCATCCACACTTCTGTCCGCACTTTTTCTGTCCGCCCTCAGATCTTAAAAGCTACTGAGGCCAGAGGGCTGCAAATCGGTATGTTGATCATCCACCCTCTAATCATAAAGCATACCAAATTGCAGCCCTCTAGCCTCAGTAGTTTTTTTTTATTTAAGGTTAAAATTAGCCACAAACGTGCTTCTGGCAACGCAACAACACAGGCCACCAAGGCCGGCTGAGAGTTTCATAGGCCGCGGCTCATACAGCATTATACCGAGACTACCGAAAGATAGATCTATTTTCGGAGGCCTTAATAATACACTGTACAGAAAACTCGATTGCGCCGAAGAATCTTCGGCGCATATTTTACTTGTTTTGTTTGTTGAAAAAGTTAATTAAAACCTGTTTCCTCCCCTGAATCTTCTAACTTCTCTTTTTTCCATTAAATTCTGTTGAACTTTGTTCGTGATGTAAATACTTTTTTTAGTTCCGCTTTGAAAAACAATGAATGATATACCCACACAAAAAGTAATTCACTTATTTGTAAAGAAATATTAGTAAAATTTTATTTGTTAGTAAGACATCTTAATGTATGTATATATATATATATATATATATATATATATATATATATATATATATATATATATATATATATATATATATATATATATATATATATATATATATATATATATATATATATATATACTGTATGTGTGTGTGTGCACGTACGTACAAAAACTTTGAGTCAGAGCCAGGAACACCAAGAATAGATAGCAATCTGTCAAAGACATGGATGATTACAAAGATAAATCGAAAAATATCGTGACGATTTTCGGCGAGTTACGAATTCCGATGTCACGAGATTACTGTGCACCTTTTTTTTTTTTTTGTACAGCTCCGAATTTTCAACAAAGCCGGAATACTCCCGAACTTGATATTACAGACTGACTGTGAACTCTTACGAAGAGAGAGAGAGAGAGAGAGAGAGAGAGAGAGAGATTGATATACCCATGATGAACGAAATTAAACTGTCTGAAAATCTGAGAGAGAGAGAGAGAGAGAGAGAGAGATTGATTGATATACCCATGATGAATGAAATTAAGCTGTCTGAAAATCTGAGAGAGAGAGAGAGAGAGAGAGAGAGAGAGAGAGAGAGAGAGAGAGAGAGAGAGATGATGAATGAAATTAGAGAAGAGAGAGAGAGAGAGAGATTGATGATATACCCATGATGAACGAAATTAGACTGTCTGAAGATCTGAGAGAGAGAGAGAGAGAGAGAGAGAGAGAGAGAGAGAGAGAGAGAGAGAGAGAGAGAGAGAGAATGAAGGCGCAGGAGTGGAATAAAGCATATGGACAACGAAGAACAGGAGACAGGCATGTATAACGTTGAAGAAAGAGGATCTTGCATGAAAACAAAATCGTAATATTGGTGGGGGGGGGGGGAGGGCGCGCGGAAAGTTAGACATTAAACCCAAAGAAATTCTGTAACACTGAAAAACAAGTAACAAATAGGCCAAAGTTTCTTCGGCGCAATCGAGTTTTCTGTACAGCCGCTACAGCGTATAATGAAGGCCACCGAAAATTTATCTATCTTTTGGTGATTTCGGTATAATGCTGTATTAGCCGCGGCCCATGAAACTTTAACCAAGGACCGGTGGTAGCCTATCCTATATCGTTCCCAGAAACACGATTATGGCTAAATTTAACCATAAATAAAATAAAAACTACTGAGGCTAGAGGGCTGCAATATGGTATGTTTGATGATTGGAGTGCGGATGATCAACATACCAATTTACAGCCCTCTAGCCCCAGTAGTTTTTAAGATCTGACGGCGAACAGGAAAAGTGCGGACAGAAAAGTGCGGACAGACAGACAAAGCCGGCACAATAGATTTCTTTAACAGAAAATTAAAGGGTAAAAATCAACCGTTTACACATCATTGTAACTGTACTTTGAGTCATAGATTCACACCCTCGTGGAATAAATAAGAATAAACCCGACAGGTACTAATTGGCAGGAGAGGTAAGAAATTCTCATCAAAGTTTGAAGATACAATTAATTTGTTTTGTATTATACTATACATCTTATGTCCATTTAGATATTTGTTCCTGCGTCATCTATGGTTTACACATAGACGCCCATATACTGTGGGCATATATATATCTAATTTTCACTGTTGCGTGAAATACTGGTTATAGCTGATATGTCAAAACATATTGACAGCACAATTCACAAGATTTTCTATTCTGTTCTGAGCTACAGGAGGGCTACATCTCCCTGAGGCTTTGTCAAGGAACCAAGGAACACAATTACCCAATCATGAAGAACACGTGTAATTCATGTAAAGAAAGTTTTGTTTTTAATATCTACGAGTGTCTGTATATGGAACCAATTTTGGGCGCAAAATGGCCTTAACGTATGGACAGCTTTATTCCGCACATTTTGTTGATGACTTTATAAATTCCAAATGGGATCTTACTGAAAAAAAATAATTAGATGGCAAACTTAACAGACCACTGAGATCTGTCACATTTGGTACATATATATATATATATATATATATATATATATATATATATATATATATATATATATATATATATATATATATATATATATATATATATATATATATATATATATATATATATATATATATATATATATATATATATATATATATATATATATATATATATATATATATATATATATATATATATATATATATATATATATATATATGTGTGTGTGTGTGTGTGTATAGCCTACATTGATTTTTGTATGCACAGAAAAATTGCTATTATTCCGAATATTTTTAAGCATTCCCACTGCCAGATGAGCCTTTTTAATCTTTCTATAAATTCTGTGCTCAGAGAACCATCCTTATCTAAATTAGTACCTAAATATTTAAACTTATCCATTTGCTTTACAACCAAGACTTCAATTAGACAATCCTGTGCATTTTCAATATCCATATTTATGATTTCAGTTTTTCCACTATTAATACCCAAACCAACCTTTCGGCCTTCACTCACTAGACAATCCAACACACTCTGCATCTTTTCTGGTCCCTCGCAGATCAAAACCATATCATTAGCGTTATCCAAGTCAAGAATTTCAAATTTTCTCCCCAGAGTATACCCGCATCCGTTTCTCTGTTAATCCTTGTCATAACGTAATCCACGACCAACACAAACAACAGAGGAGACACAATGCCACCCTTAACCACACCAGGCTTGACTTTAAATGGATCACTCAAGCACCCATCAACCATCACTTTGCAAGATGTGCATGTTCATAATAACCGTCACAAACTTTTCCGGTATTCCACAATGCCTCATGATTTTTCCCATAGTCCTTCTCGAAATACTGCACTATCAAAGGTCTTTTCAAAATCAACAAAACAAAGACTTAACGAAGTTTTCATTTCATTTGCTTGCTGCATTAAATGCCTTACTATGAAGATCTGGTCACTGCAACCCCGTCCCTTCCTAAAACCGGCCTGTTCATCCCTCAGAGTACCATCAACCACTGGCTTCAACCTATTCAACATTACTCTACAGAAAATTTTCAAGGCTACAGGTGACAAACTGATTCCCCTCCAATTACCACACCTACTCAGATTTCCTTTATTTGGAACTTTAATGATCACACCATTCTTCCAACCTAGTGGTATTATCCCCGTCACCCATATCTCATTGAATAATATCTTCAATACAAATACTATCCCCCCCACTTTAAACATTTCCGGGAATAAACCATCCTCGCCTGGTGCCTTATAATTCCTTAATTGTTTTAGTGCCCAAACTACTTTTAGAATGATCTCACCTTCATCAATATTTGCATCTTCCTGAGCAGGCGGTATATCCTCCTCTGGGGGACTGGTTTATTAAGAACTGTCTCAAAGTGCTCTTTCCGTCTGTTTCTGATTTCAGCATTTTTGGTCAATAAATTACCTTCCATATCCCTGAATGGTATATCCTTAAGCTTACTCAGCTCATCAATTGCTTTATATCCTGTGACTCTGACCAGCATTTTATTAATTAATTTTCCAGTTTCCACAACCTTCTCATTAACAGGTCTTCTTCTATCTTCTTCTATCTCTCTTAATTAGTCTTTTCACTTACGAATCCAAACTCAAGTACTTAGTTCCTGCTAATTCAAAATCTTCATCATTGACAAAATGCATCTCACTCCTCAATTTTGCTTCACGTCTCTTTTCGATCATATCCCATGTTTCCTCAGACATCCTTCCTCAGACATCCACATCCTTTTCCTCAATCTGAGTCTCCTTCTGATCGTACAACCAGCAGCCTCATGCAAAGCTTTATTCACATCCCCCGACACCTCATCTGCACTTCTCCCTCCCTCCTCCAATGTTTCCAACACCAAAAACCTGTTTCTGCATTCTATTCTAAATTCCTCCCTTTCCTCTCCTTCCCTTCTAAGCATCTCAGTATCGTACCTATCAACAACAGGTTTTCCATTCTTCAGACTTTTTAGCTTAAGTCTTATTTTTGCAATGCTGAGATGACGATCACTACCAATATCTGCTCCCCGATTAACACCAACATCTAGCAAAGAGCTTCTATGTCTTTTTTACTAACAGCAAAATGCTCAGTCTGATTTTTATATTTTCCACACGGTGACACCCATTGTCGTCTTGTGTATATATATTATGATGTTGGAAAAGCTTTTGCCCCAACTATATATATATATATATATATATATATATATATATATATATATATATATATATATATATATATATATATATATATATATATATATATATATATATATATATATATATATAATATATATATATATATATGTGTGTGTGTGGATATGTATTTATATATATATATATATATATATATATATATATATATATATATATATATATATATATATATATATATATATATGTATATTTCAGAGCAATTCCTCCCTTAAATACACATGCTGCAAAGCCGTCCCAATTTTTCCACAACGATAACTCCTAACAACTCTTCATTACCATCGGTAACTCAGTAACTCTCTTTTAATTGGTTGTTATCTGGTAGTTAACGAAATTACATCGTAACAGTCACATAATTGAATAAACTACCTAACTACTAAGGGTTAGAAATTCGCTCTGCTTCGTTAGCGAAAGCTAAGAGTATGGATATTATGAAAGTCTGAATTCAATTTTCAGCAGAGGTCGTTGTTGTAAATAAGAGGCACCGTTGAGGTGCAATATTGAACATAAATTCGTTTGGAATTTGGAATTATGAGAGAGAGAGAGAGAATTTTGGTATCTGTTATCTTAACCATCATAAAAAAGCAGCGTTGTTATTATTCTTGGAGTAAAAATATTTTAATTACTGACTGTATTTCGGTAACTGTTTATATATATATATATATATATATATATATATATATATATATATATATATATATATATATATATATATATATGTACACATATATGTATATATACATATGTATATGTATATATATACATATATGTGTATATAATTTATATGTATATATATATATATATCAATATATATGTAAATGTATATATTTATGCATTATATACACACATTAAATATAATATATTCAGTCTTGTCAAACATGCGGCCCTTGGCAAGCACACCTGCGTCCCGCGCAAAAGGATACTGTAATTTGGTCATTTAACGGCCAAAATTGAAGTTTTAATCATTTAAACAGGATAAACGTGCGTCATTCACAGAAAAGTGGCATGCTTTTCTTTATTAAGACTGTTTCTTTACACTTAGAAATAGTCTATCACCTCTTAATCGACTTCAGAAGCACAAAAGAAACACGAGTTGAACTAACGTCATTACTTGGCATTCATGAATGTGGCTAGCCGCTAAACCATTTGCATGCACATTGTATATTTCTAGGTGAGACGTTTATATATATATATATATATATATATATATATATATATATATATATATATATATATATATATATATATATGAAATTTGTATATATTTATATATATATATGCTACAAAATTTAATATCCACACCGTGATTTATATATACAGTACAATCATGAAGCAATGACAAATGTCGTTTAATATCCATGGCTCAGTGGGTCGCATTCTATCGACCTGGAGTCATTGGAATGTCTGGAACACGCAAAATTTTATCACACTGTGTGAAGCTACAAATGGATCATGGCTCAGTGGGGACGAGACAAGTAACTGTGTGGAGGGATCGAGACCCAGCAGTACCGATCCATTTATCACTTATAAATTCCCCTTTGCTGATAATTCCTCATTGGGAATATTCCCGAACTAGCGTGAATTGGATATTAAACGACATTTGTAGCTTCATGATTGTATATAAATCACGGTGTGATAAAAAAAAAAATTCAAGTGGGTGTGTGGAGTAACAAAAATGGACAGGATCAAAAATGAAAGAATAAGAGGAACTACTAAAGTCGTAGAACTATCAAAGAAGGCCCAGGAAAGAAGACTGCAGTGGTATGGCCATGTGATGAGAAGGGATGAAACATATGTGGGGAGGAGAGTGATGCAGATGGAGGTGCCTGGTGGGAGAGCAAGAGGAAGACCAAAGCAAAGGTGGATGGATGTAGTTTGAGAAGACCTGAGAGACAAACAATTGTCAGAGGACGATGTGTTTGACCGAGCCAGGTGGAGGAAAGCTGTCAGAAATATAGACCCCAAATAGAAGTGGGAGAAGATGCAGAGACAGAAGATGTATTGTCTTTAGGAAGAACCCGATTCTTTATCTCTACTCTTTATATACGCTATTTTTACTTTCTTTTAGAGGGTTGGGCCTAGGCAATGATTGGAGGTCAACCAAAATGACCTCCCCATTGTCAGTAAGTGTGAAGTAGATCTCAACGCAGCTCTTCAATCTCCATTGAAGTTAAAACCCACATTATGAAGAAGCAATTGCCGTTCTTGTCTCACCTCC
Organism: Macrobrachium rosenbergii; assembly: GCF_040412425.1. Lineage (NCBI taxonomy): Eukaryota > Metazoa > Arthropoda > Malacostraca > Decapoda > Palaemonidae > Macrobrachium > Macrobrachium rosenbergii. Next base: position 37,456,721 of record NC_089783.1, on the reverse strand, counting down.
ACCTTACCGCTTTCTTTTTCATTTTCCGCTATTTCCTTGCTTTCAGAAGGGTCGTGGGAAGACTGTTTAAGTAAGCGGGGAAGATTATTTTTCCTCGAGAAAAGTCTGGAGGAAGAGCGAAAAGACCAAGTTAATACCCCTGGGAAACGACGGTCTGTAAATGGAAATACTTCCATTTTTATCACGATTATTTTTTTTACTTTTTAGTTTTCTGTAATAGAAACTATTGTGCCGGCTTTGTCTGTCCTGCCACACTTTTTTTCTGTCCGCACTTTTTCTGTCCACATTCAGATCTTCAAAACTACCGAGGCTAGAGGGCTGCAAATCAGTATGTTGATCATCCACCCTCCAATCATCAAACTTACCAAATTACAGTCCTCCAGCCTCTTTATTTTATATTTTATTTAAGGTTAAAGTTAGCCATAATCGTACTTCTGGCAACGCTATAGGTAACAACATAGGCCACCACCGGATAGTGGCTGAGTTTCATGGGCTGCGGCTGAGAGTTTTATGGGCCGTGGCTGAGGCCTCCAGCGGACAGAAAACTCGATTGCGCCGAAGAAACTTCGTCGCGTTTTTTACTTGTCATTTCTCCGTGCCAACTGGCGAAAAGTTTCATAAGGTTATTTTATGATGATGACATAGCCTACTATGAAATGCATACAAAATGTTTAATATTTCATTTTATTTATCCATTTCCTTCATTCATTTATCTTTATTTTCTTTTTTTTTAGGCTGACACAGTTCAAATTAAAACTGTACTCAACTCATTGTAGCCCCAGTACAATTCATCCCCAGTCGCGCTGGACTATGTAAAAATTCAGTGAATTTGAATAATGAATCTTCTAAGTGAATAACTTCGTGTATTAACGTTTGTAATGTCCGCGAGAGATTGTCAAAATTACAAAGGCTCTCCTTAATTTCACTGTTTTCAAATAAATGAAAACTGGAGCAATTTTTAGTCTAAAATATGGAGTGTTAGGTGCTATTTCCATAATTTACGAATACAGAGAGAGTAAAAAGCGTAGTAATACAATTATAATATTGGGCTAGTAAGTAATGTGTTTTTTTAAGTAATGTGGTCATAGAACACTGACAAAAAAGGTCTAATTACTAAACAATTATGAAGATAACATTTTTAATACCCGTGAAAAACTGGTTTTATCAGGATTACCAAATACGTGCCATAACAACATATCTGCCGAAGTCCTCTTTCATCAACACGTATAATTAACGATTTTCTTAAGAATGTATGAAAGAAGAAAACAAGTAAAAAAGGCGCCGAAGTTTCTTCGGCGCAATCGAGTTGTCTGTACAGCGCTCAGTTGCTCCCCAGATGCGGTCGAGTGAAGGTGCGTCGGTGACGCCTCCGGAAAGCGCTGCCAGACGCACGATCCATGGCTAGTCTTAACCTTAAGTAAAAAAAAAAAACTACTGAGGCTAGAGGGCTGCAATTTGGTATGCTTGATGATAGGAGGGTGGATGATCAACATACCAATTTGTAGCTCTCTAGCCTCAGTAGTTTTTAATATCTAAGGGCGGACAGAAAAAGTGCAGACGGACAGACAAAGCTATCTCAATAGTTTTCTTTTACAGAAAACTAAAAAGAGCTCTTTCATTAAAACTGCTGTTTCACCAGTTTCATAGATCTACTGAAAACTACACAAAGCATGTATCTGAAATTTTTAAATAATGTGTATTATTCATAGCCTCTATGTTAGCTTTCAGGTTTTCTTATTGTCGATCTTATATAACATTCTTATTTATGACCTTCTATGGCCGTCTTATTCATGAACTTGTATGGCTTCTTGATTCATGATCTTCCATGGTTTCTTTAACCATCATCTTGTATAGATGTTACATTCATGATCTTGTATTTAACAAAAAAAAATCGAAATTTGCAGCATGGCCTAATCAAGCGAGGTACATAAATAAATACCAATTGTTCCTGGCTTCCAGTACAAGGTTTCCATCCTTAAATCACATCTCCACAGTTTTGCTATATGGATAGGCAGAAACAAGAACCCCTTAATATTTGAGAACTAACCCGTTGAATAAAAAAGCAGATGGAAGTATTGTATAAAATGATAAATGAAAGTCACAGGAACCCTTGTATTATTATTATTATTATTATTATTATTATTATTATTATTATTATTATTATTATTATTATTATTCATACGACGAACCTTACTCATATGATACCAGCCCACGAAAGGAACCACTGACTTGGAATATAAGCTTCCAAAGAATATGGTGTTCATTAGGGAGAAGTAAGAGGAGGTCAAGGGAAATACAGAGAGGAGAGATCCCACTTAATAAAAAAGAAAAAACAAATTAATAAATAGATACAGGCAAAGAAAAGCCTCTGAGTGATTATTCCCTTCCCGGAAGCATTTTCCCGAGATGTAACCGAGTACCGAGACCTTTCCCTGAAAAATAGCCGGACGCCATATCTTAAAAACTAACCATAGATTCTTCTTGAAAATAATCTCATTATGTTTCCCACACCCAAATTACTCAAGTAGTACTAATCCTAACCTAACCTAACCTAGGGCGTGGCAAAATTCAGGGGCTGGTGCAATATTAGCATACATCTCAGGAATTTGCTTCCCGGAAACTGGGTCAGTGGTGATAGCAGCAGCGTTCAAAGCAGCGGAAAGCGAATGGAAATGGTAAGCAAATTTCGCAGCCTTGTTCGGCCCGTCTCGGTGATGAAATGATAGCACGCAACGTAATGGTCCCCGCGGTACCCTATGAGGAATGGTGGAGGTTACTCGCTAAATTTCGAGGTCCTTTTCATAAGACGTTACGGCCGGAACTAAATATATATATATATATATAAAAAAAAAAAAAAAAAAAAAATAATATATATATAAACAAAATAATAATAATAATAATAATAATAATAATAATAATAATAATAAAAGGGGGTGGGTTTCGTGGCGCTGTCTTACGAAATCAGTTCGCCGAGAGAGTGTCTGAAGCTCTATGGAGGTCCGAACGATTCGGAATAATCGAGAGATTTCATAGAAATTGCTTATCTGGTCGGATCCTATTTTCGTCTATTTGATTTAATCGTTTTGCTTCTCTCCGTCCATTTCTCACTTATTTTAGTCCACCAACTTGACTCTCTCTCTCTCTCTCTCTCTCTCTCTCTCTCTCTCTCTCTTTTGAATATTGATTTGATATACACGTTCTCCTTTTATTTCATCTCTCTCTACCTCTATCTCCTCAGTTTCTTGTCCATTTGCTTTATTCTCCTAATAACTCTTCGCCCTGATTCAACTCTCTCTCTCTCTCTCTCTCTCTTGTATATCAACTTTCTATCCATGTTCTCATTTTATTTCATCTCTTCACCTTTATATCCCCAGTTTCTTGTTCTCTTTATTCATTCTCTTAATAACTCTTTGCCTTGGTCCAATGCTCTCTCTCTCTCTCTCTCTCTCTCTCTCTCTCTCTCTCTCTCTCTCTCTCTCTCTCTCTCTCTCTCTTTCGTATATTAATTTCCTATGCATGTTCTCACTTTATTTCATCTCTGCCTTTATCTCCCCAGTTTCTTGTTCAAATTATTTATTCTCCCAATAACTCTTCACCCTGGTCCAATTCTCTCTCTCTCTCTCTCTCTCTCTCCGCCTCAACGGGTCCCGCCACCCTGGTGTGAAATCTGATAAGTTCGCGGCCTCTGTTGATAATGAAACTGCTAACGTAAAACCCATCGATTTTATCGGCTCCCTCCGAAAATATTTCGTTATTTAAAAGTTAAACGATAGGAATCCTCTGGCGTTGGAAGGTGCAGACTAGATAAAAAAAGAAAGTAAACACAGAGAGAGTAAAAGAATTCTCTTCAGGAGGAGTGAAAATTTTTCCATTTTTCCCCGGACGGGCGTAAGGGGCGTTTCTGGTCTATTTCGTCGGTGCAACAGAGAGCATCTCTCCATCGTGGTGATGCCTTTGTCTCTCCGGCATGAGCTCTTATTAGCCTTTATTTATATAGTGGAAAATTTAATTTCAGTGTTTGGGAGCAATGGTTTACGTTCAAGACTTTGTTTGAGGTTAATTCTGTGATTGTCTGGCGATAATCAGAGATTCTCGGATAAAAGGTTCTGCGTCACGCAATTCCTGTCGGTGGGCAGTGCCACCAGTGTACCTCGAGTGGTGCACTATACGCGTTACTAGCTGCGCACACTTTTTAGCATGTTCACTTTAACTGCGTTCCAGCTTTCTTTCTTCACCCTTCCTTTGCAACCACTCCTACTCCCTCTATTCACTGTCAATGAAGAATTAGAGGAATTTATTTCTGGTGATAGAAATTCATTTCTCGTCATAATGTGATTCGGATTCCACAATAAGCTGTAGGTCCCGTTGCTAGGTAACCAGTTGGTTCTTAGCCATGGAAAAATAAGTCTAATCCTTCGGGTCAGCCCTAGGAGAGCTGTTAACCAGCTCAGTGGCCTGGTTAAACTAAGATATACTTTTTTTTTCTACTTACTGTCTGAAGCACTGAATGGTTAAAAAAAGCCACAGTTTTTGTCTTTATAGCCGAATCTTCATAAATCATACCTACTTTACGTAACGTTAGGTGAACACTTACGTTTGTCTCACTTATATACTTCCTTCAGTGAAGTACCTTTAGAAGTAAGTTACTTTGATTTTCCTACAGATGGCAGATTGAAACAAGAGTGGCAGAAAAAGCAGCAGGTATAGAGATATCATTTTCAACACCGGTAGTATTACAGATCAGTCTTCTAAACAATGGTTTCTTCCAAGTAAAAACTTGTTGAGGTGATAAGGCTACTAAAGGCTAATAATAGTAGAAGAAAAACTGTATGGGCCGTATTAACAGTAGTGGAAGTATGTATTACTTTCATAACTGTCATTGATTTTTTTCTTTTATTAGCTCTTATAAAATTGGCGCCTTTGTTTACAAACATGATTAATTGATCTGAGTTTATGAAATTTAGGCTGTCAAGCCAAGCAGTGGGGCACCTTCGGCCAATCAGAGCTTAAGACAGTTTAAACAGGGAGTTGGAGTGGTTGGACAGCAAGATGAAGAGATCCAGAAAATACAGGGAATTTATTTAAGGTTCTAAAGATGGAACGAGAAAAAAATAACTCAAGAAGGAACAGTTGGAGAGATGGAGAGCAAGAGTGAAGAGAGGAAGTGGAAATGGAGGTAAAATAAAAGACTAAAACTAAGTGCAACTATGGGCCGAAGGGGCTCTGCAAACACCCTTTAGTAATGCCCATAGTGCGCCACGAGAAGTGCACTGACGGCACGAACTCCTACTCGACAAACGCCTTGATAAATAGAATATTACTAAAATCCTAAACTCAAGAATTCAGAGGGGTATTTGTTTAAAGACACCACTTAGCTCTGACCCTCTTCCAACTAATTACAACTAATTAATAGGCTTAGTGAAACTCAGTAAATTGAGACCCTTGACCAGAAGAGCGTTGACGTCATTAATAATGTTTAAAACCTCTTTCCTCAACTTTCATTGTGAACTTAATTCCAGAAGCTGGTCGCAATTACAAGTACTCTTTTCTAAACATTATGAAAAGCTGCTATGAGAGGCCACGTATTGTTACCAAAATGGCCAGGAAAATTATGCAAGCTCATTCATTGACACATAATACAGAGAGAGAGAGAGAGAGAGAGAGAGAGAGAGAGAGAGAGAGTGTATCTTTACAACTGAGGTGATGATTCCTAAAGGCTCATATCATGATGTGGGCAAAAGACTAGGAAACCAATTATATTGTAGTTGATGGTCTCAATGATCAACGCATGACACTTTACTTTTCATTACTTTACACTCATCAATATCTTTCCATAATACGATAGACCTTTTACTTTTTACTCTGGTTCTTAAACTGTATTGTGCGTAGCTTTTCTATTTCTTCATTACATTCCTTAATGTTTTAAAATTTAGAAGACTTTTTTATACACCATCTCATAATTATGCTATTAGTATGGATTTACCAGAGAAAGCTACTTGTACATGTTTCCTGAACGAGAAAAATATCCTCTTATATCTATTCAATTAGGAGATATTTTCTATGTAGCTATAAGTTTCACAATATAATAAATAATATATTTCTTAGACCGTGAGAGACTTTAGGGAAAATATCCATTACTAGGTGATAAAAATAAAGGACATCGCCCATAATTTGTAAAAACTAATCTTTCAATCGAAAATGCAATGCAACATTTAGAATTAATAGAGAAACAGGTCTTTTTACCGTCGCCCTGTTTTCATATCTAGAATTCTCCCATCTCGTAAACCTTTAAAAAAAGGTCCTGGGGTCTTCGAGGTATCATATATATGACAAGATTGTCATAAACGCTGTTGGCTCCATATTACGAGTTGTCGCTCATATTACCTAATATTTCATATCTCACGAGGGGCTCCGAATAAATCCCTGGCGTATCTTGAAGACTTTAGTTTATATACTCCCCGAAAACAGTTTCCTTCTTTAAAAGGTTCTGGATGAATTTTGTGGGGAAATAACTCGGTAAAGGCAACCTGACCAATATTTGAGAGGAAAAAAGAGCACGAGAAGGACAATGAATGCTTTCTTTTGCTTTACATAAAGCAAATTAAATACAAAGTAAAGTTACTTTGTTGGAACATGAAGAGAATATAATTACAGTATTGATCGAATTACTTGTTTGAAAGTCAGTTTTTCATTTAAAAAAGGCAAAGACAATAGTTACATCTCTCGCTGATGGAGAGTTACTTTTTAACCTCGAACGCCTTTCACTATTTGTACATATTCTAACCTTTATTTAACAGGCAACGTAAATGATAAAAATCTACTCAAAATTACAATTCACGACACTTTGTACTCAATAACAGCGTGAAAAAAAGAGATAAGTAGGAAGGGGAATTTCCCTCAGTAATTCAGCGGCATAACAACACCCAATTTCTCTCACCGGGACATCAATTTCAAAAACAGTCTGAGACAAATGGAGGCAATAACAATAAAAAGTTCTCCCAAGTGATTCTCCCGGTCGTTGGTGTAGTACCGAAATGAATAGGGCCACATTTGTGTTGGTTGCTCTTACCACTCTCTCTCTCTCTCTCTCTCTCTCTCTCTCTCTCTCTCTCTCTCTCTCTCTCTTTCTTCTGTTTAAATGCCTAGGAAAAACTTTTCTCCCACAAGTGTAAATTCGTTGTATTTACAATCAAGAGCTACGAATCTTTATTAATAGTTGGGTATTTATTGATCAGCAAACTTTAGGAAAAGGTTCCCGTTTTAATAACATTTTTTATACGAATCCGCACTCGTGTATAAAGATAACGATTAGAATATATAAATAAATAAATAAATATATATATATATATATATATATATATATATATATATATATATATATATATATATATATATATATATATATACATATATATATATATATATATATATTATATATATATATATTTATATATATACATACATACATACATACATACATACATACATAAACTTTATACGAGAGGTCATCCAAATATACGTTACTGTACGAAGTATCTTTATATTTACAGTGTTTCAGATCAGGAAGGACTTACTAATGTTCTTCAAAGTAGTATTTTATCAAAATGACAGTATATGCTTTCTATCTAAAGTCTTATCCTACCATTGTTTACTTTCCCCAAAATATTGTAACACGTATCATTACAGTACAGAATATCCTCAGCCTCTATAATTACCTTCTTTATTCAGTTATCTACCACTCAATATGGAAATTCCCTTTACGACAAAACGCAAACACATTCGGACAAGCATACATATGAATGATTGCCGCGGACCGCAATGCAAGAGGTACTCAGATTTGCATAACTGTACTGCAAAATCGCATAAATTTCTCGTCTTCACTTCCTGCTAGCATCATTGAACTGCACACTCCAGTGTTCATTCAGTGTTCTCTAACAAAATACAAATAGATACCAATACAGTTTTCAGTTTCTTTTGATATACCAGCGTAACGATGAATAGTATTTCTCTCCAGTAATCTTTTGCCGGTACAGTGAAAGTATTTTAGAAATACTGTATTACCTTCCCCACCAAAAATTAATAATTGTCTACATCTATATTTGCAAAGGTATGATGCAACGCTCTGCGCTCCGAAAATGGTTTTCAGGTGAATAGTATAGCAAAAATTCTTACATAGCATATTCAAATATGACTGACAAAATTTCTATCCGACTTTTTCACTATTCATACTTCATAAGTATAGCTTTGTAAATTAATTTAGTTTTACCTTTCACTCTTGTATTCTATCTGGATCGAAACAGCATTTAGTGTGTAAATGCCGTCATACAGAATAACTCTTAACTCTTCTGAACATTCAAACATTCAATTTCTTAGAAAAGTAATATTACCAACAATCCCCTGCAAATATTCTACAGGTTAAACTACATTGTTTTCACATTTCAAACCATAAGAATAGAGTTAATGAAGCAAGACGACCTAATAACGAGGCTATACTATCCAGAATTAAAAGCCACGGCATTTTTAAAAATATTTATGTGCAAAGTTAAAACGAAAAGGTGAGACTTTCAGATAGTACTCCGTATCCCTCATCAGTCCACACTACTGTGGCTTTTAATTCTCAACAGAGATAATGTAATTTTGTAATGTATTTAAGACGTCAGGTGATCAAAAGAGACGTATGTACCACGTCAGTCATTCAAAGTTTAAAGAAAACAAATAAATTCGTAAGTAAATGATATCAGATAAAACGGCCGTTAGTTTGGAATTATGCAGAAAGAGTCTGGAAAGTAATACTGTAATACTGGAGAAAAAATTTTGCTTTTAATTCCAGTTCCACCATAAACTGCTAAATCCCATTCGGTAAATAATAGATTATTATTATTATTATTTCAGTAGAAGAAACCTATTCACAAGGAACAAGCACACCAAAGGGGCCATTGACTTGAAATTCAAGATTGCAAAGAATGTTGGTTTCAGCCACCCACAGACCCCACACTGCGGCAGTAGCTGATCATGATACAGAGCCAGTGAATTTTCATCGCCCTGGGAGAGACACGAACCCGCGACCTCTGAGTGGCATGCCACGACACTAACCACTATACCAGCGGACCAGATAAATCCATGTGTATTCCAGTTGCACCATGAACTGGATAATTACATTCGATAAACACTAGACGTCGTATAACCTTTGTGTTTTATTCCAGTTGCATAATCAACTGCCAAATCATATTCAGTAATTACTAGATGTCAACCTCCGTCCTTCTATTTAAATTGCACAATAAACTCCCAAATCACATTCAATGAATACTAGATATCGTATAACCTTTGTTTCTGATTCCAGTTGCACCATAAGTTGCCAAATCATCTTCGGAAAATACTAGATGTCTTACAACCTTTGTTTTTTTTTTTATTCCAGTTGCACCATAAATTGCGTAAGCACATTTAGGTAGTTACTAGCTGTCAACTTTTGTTTTTTTATTTTCATTGCACAATAATTCCCAAATCGCACTTGCATTCAATAAACACTAAATGTCTTACACCCTTTGTTTTTATTTTATTCCAGTTGCACCGTAGATACTAATGTCCTACAACCATTGGTTTTAATTCCAGTTGCACCATAAATTACCGAATCACATTCAGTAAATAGCGGCTTTCACAAGCTTGGAAAACCGAAGGCATAAATAGAAAAAACCCTAAAATTCTATCACGTACAAGTTCACTCCAGCTCATGCGCAGTGCATGAAAAGTACTCGAGATCACAAATGAAATGAGAGATGTCGCAAAGGCACTTAGCAGCAGTCAATTTATGGGCGGCTAATGGAGCCTAGAGGTTTCTCGCCTTCCTTTCATTTCCCTTTGTATAATAAAGATCAAGTTTTACGAGGGAGAACAACGCCGAGGAGGGGATAGGTTTGGAAAACTGCAGAGTTTTCTCGCGTTAATGGAGTTTTTACAAGACTAAAAAATTTCTGAAAAATATAAGTTTCTAAGGAAAACAAACTACTTTTGGTAAACTCTCGAGTTTTCTCGCTTTGCTGGAGTTTTAACAAGACTAAAAAATAATAAAAAATACACAAAGTTTTTAAAAAAACAAACTACGTTTGTAAAACTGTGGAGTTTTCTCGCGTTACTGCAGTTTCTACAAGAGTAAAAAATGAAAAAAATATACACAGTTTTTTAAGAAAACAAACTACGTTTGGAAAACTGTGGAGTTTTCCCTCTTTGCTGGAGTTTCTACAAGACTAAAAAATTATAAAAAAATTAAAAAGTTAATTAAGGAAAACAAATTCACAAGTAAGGTCCCCATAAAATGGGAACACGATTCAGGTTTCTCTAATGCTTAAAAAAACCAAACCGATATTCAATAATGAACTTAATGGTTTTGGAATTTTATACAAGGAATATTACATAAAGGGTTTGTGGTATAATTTTCTACAAAAAAAGACACTCATTAGAATTTCAAATTCAGAGCTCAGGTGGTCTACTGTAGGATGGCGTACTTAAAATGCAGTAGGCATTATAATGATATTAATTAGATTAAACTCATTACCAGTACTTCTGAAATATTCAAATGTAAAATAATTCCCATGTCATTATGCATCAACCAGACATCAAAGGACTTAGTGTGATCTAAATTATAAGCGAAAAATATATAAAAAAAAGTAGAGAATTACAAACATCAATTTTTATGCCACCTGACAGCATATCACTACAAATCAACAGCTGCGAACAATTTCGTCACAGTGAATAATTTAATGAATATCTTAACTGTCATTCACGCACACACCATGTACAACCAAGTAACTGAATTAATTTTAGAAATTATTATCAACAGATTATTTATCAAATATTATCAAAACCAAAAATATCCCTACGTCGAAGGTGTTGGGTAAGAATCTCGGAAAAAACATTTCCCAGAATATTTCAGCTATTAACGTCAACTTTCCACCAGCGGATAAAATTATTACGATATCTATTAGAGTAATAATTTATCTCTTCCGACAAATTGACAAAAATTTTGATGAGCCATGGGCTTACTAAGTGAGCACACTCACGAAAAATATCATATCAAGACTATCGACCACTATTGCACGATAGTTTAAAAAATCAGTAAAAACGATAATGGGTAATAAGAAACAAGTGAAAAATGCGCCAAAGTTTCTTCGGCTCAATCGATTTTTCTGTACATCGTATGATCAATGCCACCGAAAAAAATCTATCTTTCAGTGGTCTCGGTATAATGCTGCAGGAGCCGCGGCCCATGAAACTTTTACCACTGCCCGGTGGTGGCCCATCCTACATCGTTGCCAGAAGCACGATTATGGCTAACTTTAACTTTAAATAAAATAAAAAAAATACTGAGGCTAGAGGGCTGCAAATTGGTAGGTTTGATGATTGAAGGGTGGAAGTTCAACATGCCAATTTCCAGCCCTCTAGCCTCAGTACTTTTTAAGATCTGAGGGCGGACAGAAAAAGTGCTGACATAAAAAAGTGCGGACGGACAGACACAGCCGGCACAATAGTTTTCTTTTACAGAAAACTAAAACACGTGGCTCTCTTATAATCACTTAAAACAGTCAACTTATCCTTCCCTATTTTCACAGCTTTCCTAATCGCATGAGGACGGAATCCCTCTACGCCCATAGCATCAGACAAGAGTTCCTTCATGTACTGAACATGAGAGCAGTATAAAATTTTCTAACAACCTTCTCGCCCCTGTTCTTGAAATACACGAAAGCGTTCTTGGAGAAAAAATATGATACCCTAAACCTCCCACTGCACAAAATCAATTCCTAGCCTAGATATGGGATCATTGTTCCCTAAAGCCTCAGTAAAAGACGTGATATCTTTTCAAATTAAGAGGCAGCGGCCACTCCACTTCGCACTTAAAAACTGATAAATCTATAATTAGTCTGTTAGAGACTAATGACGTTTATCTATTAGGGAAAGCTTTTATAAATAAAAGGGGACTCCTGTTTCATTATTACTACTGAAATACCTTCACACATAATGTACTGAAGAGGAATTTCTGCCGTCTATTAAATTTGAAAATAAGATCCAGCGGAATGGGCAGATGGTATGTTTTCGTACTGGCATATCAGCTGAGAAGATTTCAGTACTTTTTTAGTACACTCAGTACACTACCTCCAACAATTCAGTCTAAAACCTGACTAATAAGAGGACAAATTACTCTTTTCCAGATATTTTGGTCATAATAGAACGGTCAAAATATGCCTTAACCGTGCATATTATGCAGGCAACTTTCTCAGTACCTTACTTTTATTTCCCACCTAAATTATCACGATGTTTCAACAATGATTAAGATTCCCTAAAATTTAAAATTCCCTAAAATCTCATAGAGAGTTTGGGATATATGCTCATGAGTATCTAAAAATAATCTGAGACAATTCGTCTACATCTAGACTAGTGACTATAATCTACAAACATTATCTAGAAAGTTATCGACGGAAAAATCAAATATATTATATAAGCCTAATAAACATATATATACATACATACAGGCACACATACATAAACACTCACACACACAAATACACACACACACACACACACACACACATATATATATATATATATATATATATATATATATATATATATATATATATATATATATATATATATATATATATATATATATATATACATTGCATATCTTTATTTTTCTTGTCCAGGATTATTACGATTCATCCTCAAAATTCTCGACTCTCAAAATAAAACCCAGAAACTATTTTGAAACTGCGTCGGTATTATAGCCCTGAAACCCTCCAATGGCACAATCTGTGTAATCCGAGAACAACTCATTAGAGAAGCTTACACTAATACTGCTTCAGTGAAATTTCATTTTTACAGAGGCTGCGCGTCAGCCACGCGTGGCATCACTGTTAATCCTTCCTAATGGTTCACTTTAGTATCCTTCGGGGTAAATGTGAAATATGGAACGTAAGAATACAAATGGGAGTAGAGAACTGTTATGTGATGGAGCCTCGTTATCACAGTGCAGACTAAAGTAAAATGGTAAAATTATGGACGACAGGAGACTACACAGAAGAAGTTGCAACAAAAGAGGCGATGTTATCATAGATCCCGTGATACTGTATTCAACCGCTTCAATCAAAACCGCTTTACGTGACCGCCGCTACAAAGATTAATCAATAAAAAATGTAATGATAACGAAAGAAACTGCATAAAATTACACATAGTAGAAAATGAACAATACAATACTTTGCATTGCATCATCCATTTCATTTCACTATACAGAAAGCTCCTCACCAACATAATTAAATGTGCAAAGTTCAGGACAGCTAAAAGATAGTGCAAAAGATCACTTACCACGACTGCTCAGTATCAATTTAGCTTCATCTGGAGGTCATTGCTCAGCGTGCCAAATTCAGAACCTGAAGAATGAAATTAAAAATGTCAGTTATTCAAGATAAATATATTTCGTTTCACATTTATATCTAACTTGAATATGATACTCTCCTGTTATACCTGTGATCATAATATTTTTTCGTTTTAATTTCACGCCTCTTAAAGCATTTAATTACTGTTCTTGTGCTTTTATTATTAAAATCACACACACACACATTTTATATATATATATATATATATATATATATATATATATATATATATATATATATATATATATATATATATATATATATATCATATTTTATATAATATAATTATATATATATATATATATATATATATATATATATATATATATATTCATTTGTTCATCTGATCATTTTCCCTTTCCCACACTTCAAAAGACTTCGTACATCGATTTTTTTTACTCATTTTTCCACCTTAACCTTGTAACAAATATTTCATCTGTTAAACTGCATTTGCACTCGATGTACGAGCAGAATGAGAGCTACATATGTGGCTAAAGGTCAGTGACCTTTTAGTGTCAATTCACATCATTCTAGGCATTAATTTTTGAACCAAAAGAGACACTTAAACCTATTTTCTTGGGCTCTCCCTGTAGCTAGAATTGTAACTGCCTTTTTGCGTTTTAAATTTGGATGTTTTTACCCTGTTTTGGTCTTCTTACAGTAGTCACATCTTTCCAATTACCTTTGTCACCATACATTAGCTCTATTCTTATTAAACAGTATTTGTCTCCTTAATGTATCTTAGGAAGAAAAAAAAATTACAAACGACTACAGTAGCAGTGATCACCCTGTAATAGTTTGGGTCTCCTTTCAGTAGTCTCGACTTGGTCACATTAGGCCTGATTAAAATACTCTAGTCTCGTTAATAACTATTTCACCTTACCAATCTACCTTATCTTAGGCCTCCTGAGCATTGTCGATAAAATGCTGATGGTGGACTGAAAGGCCTCTTCTCTAGAGGCACATTGTAACGCCCACATTTATTTGACAAAGAACAGCAATTCCCCAATTTGCCCATTAAATGCCTCTACCTTTTTCCTCTCCCCTGCTAAACGTTTTATTTCCCTCCCTTTCGGCTTTCTCTAATCCCAACAACATCCTCAACTTCGAAAGGCAAACGTATCTGCTCCATTAACGATAAACCCCCGCTTCTCCTTCCCGTTTTTATTGTATAAAATCCTGCAGCTTGAGCCAGAAGTTACTTTCATTCCCGCTCCGTCACTCTGGAGCTGTAAAATGTCCATATACAGTGTTATGGGCACTGATGCTCTAAAGATTAAAAAAGGGCGTGGCACCATTCAAAATAGATTGTCTGACTGCGTTTGTCCATTCCTTTTAAATTGTTTTTTACCTGTTTGACGTTCAATTTTTTATTTTTTTATTTTTATATATTTACACACTCATTAGATTATGAGGCCTATTCCAACTTTATTACATTTACTCTTTACTTTCCCGCGGTCCTTTTAAATTGTTTTTTGCCTGTTTGACATCCAATTTTTTTTTTAATATTTTTATATATTTACACACTCATTAGATTATGAGGCCTATTCCAACTTTACTAAATTTACTCTTTACGTTCCCACGGTCTCTTTTAAGATGTAGGAATTAGTCCACTGAATTTTTGTGGTTTCTAATGCATATGCGTGCAGACATTCCCACTAACAAAAGTACTTGAAATACGCATAACCTTGCTTGAAATAGGCAAGTTCATCTTTTCCTCCTTTGCTTACAACTAATACTTTCATTTCTCAAGCCTCAGATGCCCTACTTAGCAGAGAATTATTCCTGAGACCCTGAAAAATGTTTGGGTACAAAACCTAGTTAAGACTGTCGAAATATTACTGAACAAGTGGGATTCCTTCTTACTATAACCTAGGCATGGAAACATGCATTCATGCGAGTGCCAATTTTTATAATTAATAAAATACATCGCACGACATCTTTCCTTGCATATAAAAGAAAGGTCATAGTATTTAACATATTAGTCATCATGGCATATACAGTTGATAGAATGCCTTTTTATAAGAGACAAAAATCAATATTTGTTTGTACTTTCCTCCGAAGCTTCAAGATTGATTAACCTGTTAATTTCTTCAATGTATGAGAAAGGCCATAATACTTAACATATCAAATCATTATAGCATATTGCTACAACGCCTTTTATAAGGCTAAACCCAAAAATCAATATTAATTTGGTTTGGCAACAGAAGTTTCATGATTAATTAACTGCAGAAACTTCTCAATGAACGACTGAGTTCCGTCTCTGTAACTCGGTCGGTTAACGAATTTGTCATTACGCAAGAAGCCCGGCCACGTCCATCCCCCCTCTCTCTCTCTCTCTCTCTCTCTCTCTCTCTCTCTCTCTCTCTCTCTCTCTCTCTCTTTCAGCGAAAAATTACTTCTAATGGATTAATTCGTCTTCTCTCTGATAGAGCAATCCACCTCCTTTTGATTACCTTATCAAAAAAACTTTAGGAATGAAATGGAATATAGAGTTTAGGCCAAAGGCCAAACACTGAGACCTGTGAGGATATTCAGCGCCGGAAAGGAAACCTGAGAGCAGGTAGAAAGGTGTAACAGGTGGAAAACCTTGCAGTTGCATTATGAAATCATTGTTGAGAGAGTGGTTAGCAAGATGGAAGAAAGATAATACGAATGGAAGTACAGTAAAAGGAATGAAAATGGTTGCAGCTAGGGGCCGAAGGGACGCTGCAGAGAAACTTTAGTAATGCCTACAGTGCACCCCGTGAGGTGCACTGACGGCACTAACCCCTACTGGCCAAAAATCTTTAGCATTATACACAAGAACCCATCACTGTCGAATAGACTACCTCACCAAAAGAAACTAGATTCTGTGCAGAAATAAATAAAAGTTGTGGACAAGAATAGCACTTCAGGATTTAATCCCATCCATTAGGATCAACGTTTGGATGGTATTTAATGCCATCCATCAGGATTAACGTATGGATGGGATTTAATGCCATCCATTAGGGTTAACGTATGGATGGGATTTAACGTCATCCAATAGGATTAACGTATGGATGGGATTTAATCCCATCCATTAGGATTAACGTATGGATGGGATTAATTCCATCCATCAGGATTACCATACGGATGGGATTTAATCTCATCCATATGCTCCTCGTGATTAATCTTGACTAACAAAGAGGACGAATTATGAGACTGAGAGAAGCAAGATGTTGGCTTCAACGTAAGGAGGCATAGGTGTGAATCGTCCACGATATCCATAACATGTATAGCTTCAGTAGGGTCGTTGATGAAAATTATAGAAAGATTCGGAAGGAAAATAAATTACACCATTGTTAATGACTGGGAATGGGAAACATTACAAATTGTCTCAAAGGATCACTTGCAAAGAAAAATTATGGCTACTAGATAAAAGCTTTTGTAAGCAAAAACAAGTAAAAAATGAAACGAAGTTTCCTCGGCGCGATCGAGTTTTCTGCACAGCGCATACTCAAGGCCACCGAAAATAAATTTATCTTTAGGTAGTTTCAGTATAATGCTGCATGAGCCGCGGCCCATGAAACTTTAACCATGGGCCGGTGGTGGCCTGTCCTATATCGTTGACAGGAGCACGATTATGGCTAACTTTAACCTTAAATAAAATAAAACTTACTGAGGCTAGGGTGTTGCAATTTGGTATGTTTGATGATTGGAGGGTGGATGATCAACATACCAATTTGCAGCCCTCTAGCCTCAGTAGTTTCTAAGATCTGATGGCGGGCAGAAAAAATGCGGACAGAAAACAGTGCGAACGGACAGACAAAGCCGGCACAATAGTTTTCTTTTACAGAAAATTAAACAGAGTATTGTTTCTCCACAATATTCTTTAAAACGTCAGCAAAATAAAGAGGACAACTTTTCAATAATCACTAAAGTTGCTGGATATCTTTGTCACTGAAGGATTCGATTTGAACTTAAACGAAGAGCAGAGACTTTTGTGACTACTGAAGCCAAGAAAAATAGACAGGGAAATAATTTAATAAATTCTATGGGTGGTAAGAAGAGTATATAATACTGATAGGTATCGGAGTCTCCTTGAACTTTTAATGATTCGTTAACATTTTTATCTATTTATTAATTAGTTTGTTAACTTAACTTTGTTTTCTAATAACTGATCTCTTCTTCTGTATTTCCTATTATCCTCTGTGATTCCTTTCAAATAAACAAAGTCTTTGGAAGCCTGAATTTCAAGTTAATAGTCCCCGTAGTCCAGTACCATATGAATAAGGTTCATCTTCCGAATAATAATAATAATAATAATAATAATAATAATAATAATAATAATAATAATAATAATAATAATAATAATAATACAAGTGCCCCGTCCGAGAGTGCCTCAGCTCTTACATCGGTATAACTACTATGCGCTTCTCCAAGAGGACCTCCTGTCATGCCCAGGAGGGAGCCATATTTAATCACGCCAGGAATGCCCACAACCTAAGACTGGAAAGGAATAACATTATCCCTAACATACAGATAATAGATCAAGCGACCGACCATCGCCGCCTACGCCTCCTGGAAGTCCTACACATCGGGAGAGAGAAGCCGAGTTTCAATACCACACAGGAGACCTTCCCCCTCCCGACGTCGGCGCGAAGAGTGGCACCCACGGGCACCCCGGACGGGCGAACCAATCAGGAGCGTCTATCTGCGGGCAGGAACCCTCCTAATAATACATTCTTTAACGTGCAGGCCAGCGCTCGCACGCAAGAGCGCACACAACCATCACAGCACGAGATGAGGCTCCGCCCGAGGAGAATATCCCCAGGCAGGGCAGCCAATAAGAAATTGACCAGATCCGAGACCCCTATATACTATATACCGCCACGAGCGTCCTGTGTCTCCAAACTCATCTCTAAGTCCAGAAGATGACCATCGAGCTGGTCGAAACATGTCGACAGAAACAGTACTAGGAATACCAGATAGCGTCAGAAAAAGAAGAATTAATAATAATAATAATAATAATAATAATAATAATAATAATAATAATAATAATAATAATAATAATAATAATAATAATCACCAATGAATAGGGATTTCAATCATAGAACATGAATACAGACATGTTGAGTTTTGGAAGATTTCTGAGAACTTTAATAAATAATTCTGTTACAGAAAAAAAGAGAGGGAACTGAGAAGTGTAACCAAAGATTAGCAAAGTAACAAGACCCGACTGATGAATGAAGCCAATAGAAGCGTTTAATGAGCTGAATTCTTTTAGGAAGAACCAATACTTTTTCCAAGTGAACCCACTTAACATACTCGCAAGAAACAGTTTCTGTTGTCTCCTGGAAATTATAGATTTCACCAGAAAAAAAGAAGCGTGTAAATTTAGAAAGGTTTATACAGGTAAAAAATGAATTGTTTTTGCCTCCAGAATACATTTTGAAAGGCCGAAGTTAATCCTCTAATCTAGGAATATGCAGCAGTAAAAATCCTTCTAAGCTAGATGGAACAGTAGGTTTGCTGCATCTGCAGAGAGAGAGAGAGAGAGAGAGAGAGAGAGAGAGAGCATCTTGTTACAGATATGTGTGATAAAAGATTATCATTTTCCATTATGCGATCATATTCTATTTTAATGCATTACCCTCTACTTTCAAATAATACCAGCCTTCCCTTCTGTTACATAAACTCAATTCCTTATTCCCTGTCCCCTCTCCCACCTTTCTCATCTCTTAATATCCCCTCCCTCCCCAAATTCCCTCATATGCTGGCCATATGTCCCCCCACCCCGACCCCTGTTCCAGAGGCGTCATGGAGGCCAATTTAGGTAATTGCATTCCATCCCATTTATATGTTTCATGAATTTAATTACCGTTTAATTTAGATCTCGCATCTACCATCGTGCTTGCTTTGCTATTCTCATTTCATCAATTTAGAGAGATTACACAGATGTACGTATGGAGAAAAATCAACAAGGACAATGAGTTCCATCTTAGCAAGAGGAAAATAAAATATGTGTGATTACTGTTTTGCTGTTAGTTCTTCTAAACTTTAACTGACGGTAGAGACTAACCCCCCCCAAAAAAAAAGTAAAAGTGAAAACTAAAACAAAAGACAGATGTTTCTAAAGAAGGGATTGTTAATTACAATGATGTTTTAGGGAAGCAAATTATTTTCATGCGCCTGACAGAGCATTTTGATGTAGCAGACTCCACTTCTCGTCTCTTCTGATGATTAGAACGAATTTATTTTTAATTTTTAAGGTGGCTTCCTCTACATCCTTTCCAGAAATGATTCTCCTAATATAGAGGTTCTCGTTCTCAACCAGGGGGAATTAACCCCCCCCCCACACTAGGGGATTTCAGAGCATCAGTGGGGAATTGTGACCAAGGATTTTTGATGTTATATATGCATATTATTTAGAATGCACCTTTTGACGGAGACAGCTTTAGAAAGCCGGGGGGAATGCCACTCTGACATATGGTGAAAGGGTGCATTGGGCATTGGCCATATTTCAAAGCTAGAGCACATTTCACCAACAAATTTATCAACCAATTTAAGAGAAAGAAGAACTGATTCTTAATTTGGAGACCTATCAGGTGAGCTATCATAACCTCAGTGCTCATGACTACTGTATTAAGTCTAAATTCTATTTGTTTTAAAACAAAAACGAGATTCCCTTGACCTTCGATGAAATTGCTTCTGTGTGATGCAATTCCATTAAAAGGCCATGTAAATATAATTTTGGCTTAAAAATAAATAAAATTCAGACTAATATAGTACTCATCTTTTTTACGTGAAGACGTAAGACGTTTCTTTACAATTTTATTATGCTGCATTGATAACTCTCAGTTCTAGAATAGAGTGGATCATTGTGTATGTATGAATGTATATATATATATATATATATATATATATATATATATATATATATATATATATATATATATATATATATATATATATATATATATATATATATAATGCATCTATATATATGAATGACTTTATCATATCACCTTAATTCATATACAATCATTAAGCTACAAATGTCCTTTATTATCAAATTCGCTCTACCTCGGAAATAATATATATTCATATATGCTACCCGACAGGGAATTTTTTAGTTGATAATAAGTTCGTCGACTCGTGGGCTCGAACCACGGAAGACAAGAAGTCATGACTACAGTGACGCGTATTAAACCACACGGCCATTAAGTGAGGTATAAGTTGATAACGACTCCCACCTACAAATCACTGTCGAACTCACGTATTTGTAATTAAAATCGATAACAACCCACCTCTGCCATGTTAACCATGTATGTATGTATGTATGTATGTATGTATGTATGTATATATATATATATATATATATATATATATATATATATATATATATATATATGTATAATATATGAATATATATATACATATATATATATATATATATATATATATATATATATATATATATATATATATATATATATATATATATATATATATATATATATATATATATATATATATATATATATATATATATATATATATATATATATACATATACATGTACATATACATATACATGTACATATACATATACAGTATAATATGCATTATGCTGAAATACTGACTGTAATGTTTATTGCTCCAAAATCCCAGGTCAAGCTACCACCATCGAAATTTATTTAAATCGCTGTGAACTAGATACAACGTATTACAGTTACCAAACCCCACTAAATGTAATTGCCAACAAATAAGCTACTTCAAAAATCCTCACCCACTATGTAACTGCATTATCTGCAGGTTATATTTTCCAATTTGCCATTCAATATAAAAAGAGGTGCAATAGCTGTGGAGTGCAAGTCGTTCACATTATTTATATATTTGAAGTAAGTCCCGAGAACATTCTTGCAAATGGCAATTGCCCTCGCTTATGCAGCGACGTAACTTCGATAACTGCTTATGTATAGGCATTACAGGAAGCGAATGTTTCAATTATTGCTGGAAACATTTCGTGAATTACAGGACTTGGGAATGGAAAATCTCCCGCGGCGCCGATAACATACAGAGGACGCTTTTCTCTCTACCTCAAATCAAGAAAAATTTCCGTTAGGACAAATCTAGAAAATATCATTCGATACGATTGTTATCGAATATCGTTTATCACCTCCCATATAAAGGAAATTTTATTCATATATATATTATATATGTACACAAATAATATTACATTATAAATATACTGTACATATATATATATATATATATATATATATATATATATATATATATATATATATATATATATATATATATATATATATATATATATATATATATATATATATATATATATAAATGCTTTTACTGCAATACAACAGTGCAATATGAAGATATTTTGAGCACTTCCTTCTGTTTCTGTTCACTGGTAAAATATGGACAGATGAATTATGTTATAAGAGTATATATACAAAAACACCACATGCTTATATGTGCTTTGTAACATATCATCTGTCCATATTTTACCAGTGAACAGGGGCGCAGAAGGAAGCGCTCGAAATGTATGGTTGCAACGTCTAATAGCGTTGTTTATGGGCTTTTTATCTTTATATATATATATATATATATATATATATATATATATATATATATATATATATATATATATATATATATATATATATATATATATATATATATATATATATATATATATATATATAATTATAAAACTACATCATTATCACTACCGTCTTTACTGAGATTATAACGGAAGGATTGCTAATCATTCAGTCTCATTGAACTACCTTCATCTTCCTCATATCGTTACATATAGGCATTTGAAATAATGGAGCTGTTTACATTTAAACTATTAAGGTTAATTTAACCGACCTATATTTATTTGGGATGTGAAATAATGCCTTCGTATGAAGACGATTTGCTCTTCACTACAATTACAGTATATCACTCGTCTGATCTGTCTATTATGTGTTCATTTAACACTGAAGAGTTTGTATTTCTATTTGCGATATATTACAGAGCGCTAAGAATATTACCAAATGTACCGAACCTGTTAAATTTCGATACAGTATTCACGTGTTGGAATACAATTGCCTTAATGTAAATGTACCTCGCCTACGTTGGATTGAACTGAATATAGAATTTAGGCCAAAGACCAAGGACTGGGACCAATGAGGTCATTCAGCACTGAAACGGAAATTGACAGTAAAAGTTTGAAAGGTGTAACAGATGGAAAAACTCGCAGCTGCACTATGAATCAATTGTTAGAAGAGGGTGGAAAGTAAGATGGAAGATATAGAATATGAAAGGAGGTGCAGTAAAAGGAACGAAAAGGGGCTGCAGCTAGGGACCGAAGGGACGCTGCAAAGAACCTGAAGTGATGCCTACAGTGCACCGCATGAGGTGCACTGATGACACTAACCCGTTAAGATGCTCGCCTACGTTGGGAGCAGCAATGCTATTGCACAGAAAAGGAAGCCATTTCTTATACGACTCGCGTGTAATGGATACCGAGTAGTCTTCGTTATGAATATTATCCTTCCCCTGAATAGCATTGTTAAAAAGAGTTGTCGGTTGTGTTATACGATACTCGGGGTGATTTTACCGTTTAATATTAAGAGAAAATTTGAAAGTTGACACCTAAGCCGAACTACCCTGTCCACAATATAAAGGAAATTTGTGTGTGTGTGTATATATATATATATATATGTATATATATATATATATATATATATATATATATATATATATATATATTTATATATATATATATATATATATGTGTATATGAATGTGTGTGTGTGTGTGTGTGTGTGTGTGTGTGTGTAACTGACAAAAATCCACAAGGGAAATATGGAAGTGATGAATATATAAATAAAGACAAAATCCTTTGTATATATATATGTATTTTATACATATACAGTATATATATATGTGTATATATATATATATATATATATATATATATATATAGGTATATATATATACATATATATATAAAGAAAAAATCCACGAAAGAAAGAGAAACAATGGGTGCCACAAGGCCTTTCGACCTACAGTCCTGTATTTGACCAAAGGACTTAAGTCGAAAGGCCTTGCAGCACGCCACTGTTTCTCTTTCCCTCGTGGATTTTGTCGTTATTTATATATTCATCACGTTCCATATTTTCGAGGGTCAGTTACACACACACACACACACACACACATTATATATATATATATATATATATATATATATATATATATATATATATATATATATATATATATATATATATATATATATATATATATATATATATATATATATATATATATATATATATATATATATATATATATATATATATATATATATATATATATAATCATCGTGTGGGGAGACTCACCTTGAGGTCTGGGTACTGGTTGGTCAGGGGATTAACAGTTTAACCATTTCAAGGCGTTGTTTTGGGTACAAAGACCATGAATGACAATAAAAGCAAAAATTTAAACATGTGGTTTAAACTTTCAAAATATAATACCATGCGCTAGCGTTTCCTTAAAAATGTTGGTTTTTTGTTCAATTTACAGCTTTCCAAATAAATGTCTTTATTCTGTTCCCTGTTATGAAATTTATATCCTAATCTAAGGAATCATACAAGGCTGAAATTTACAAAGAAATCGGATATTTAATAAATAAGACCAAACGACAAATTGACGTGCATACGATGCAGTTATACAAACTTTTTTTAAAAACAATATCCATGTTTATTGCATACTTAGCCACAGCCAGCAGGCAAGAAATTATCGTATCCACAATAAGAACTTCCACTTCGCTTCTTCTTCTTCTTCTTCTTCTTCTTCTTCTTCTTCTTCTTCTTCTTCTTCTTCTTCTTCTTCTTCTTCTTCTTCTTCTTCTTCTTCTTCTTACGACCTTATTAGTCCCACTGTATAGCAGGGTCGGCCGCTCGAGTCAACTTTCTCCATCTGTTTCTATCCCTTGCATCTTCCTCCCCCAGTCCCACCTCACCCATATCCCTCCTCACCACATCCAACCATCTGATCCGCTGACGCCCCACACTCCTCCCCCCTCCTCCCCGTCACTGGCATGTTCTTAGCTCTCTTGATTGGTTCCACCTCCTCTCTTCTTACTACTTGGCTATAGTATCTCTTTTCCTTTACATTACATATACCAAAGAAATCTACTTCGCTTAATAATCGCTATTTCCATGTCTGGGGGTTGTCACTGGCACTGCGAGAGGTTCCCTCTTAAAGTGAGCCATACAACGTTGGGTACATCCAGTAGTATCGCTTGCTGAAAGATTCAGACGATCGGGGATACCATACTGACGTTGGCCCGACTGAGAGGCAAGAGAAATTTTCCCATCTCGCCTTCGGGCGAGAACTCATGGTCGCGGATATTGGACTGTAGTGGAAGAGATTCCAGTCCAGTATTTTCAGTGCATCTCTCAAGTGCATTGGAATCTTTTACGCGAAGGGAATTCCTGTCAGTCTGGTATTTTTTGTTGAATTATTATTTTTTTTTCTGACTGGGTAAAGGTTCATGAGCTGAATTCCTTATACCGGCAGTTTTCCTTCTCATCCAATAAAGGGCTCGACTTAAAACTGACATCTCTCTCTCTCTCTCTCTCTCTCTCTCTCTCTCTCTCTCTCTCTCTCTCTCTCTCTCTGGCAGGTCTCCAGCAAAGCAAAGCTTATTGCTATATGGTGCATTCCGATTTTCTTACTGATCATCATTTCCGGGAACTGAAATTTCTCTCTCTCTCTCTCTCTCTCTCTCTCTCTCTCTCTCTCTCTCTCTCTCTCTCTCTCTCTGTGGCAGGTCTCACCAAAGCAAAGCTCATGGCTGTATGTTGCATTCGATTTTCATTCTAATCATCATATCTAGGAAATTCCCCTCTCTCTCTCTCTCTCTCTCTCTCTCTCTCTCTCTCTCTCTCTCTCTCATACTTTGCAGGACTTTTTTAAAATCTTGCTATGTAGTTTTGCTTACCTCCGGTACATAGTTTTACAATCACCACCACCGCAATATCTATTTCACATATTCTTTCTGTATCCCTTTTTTGGTTTTCAGTGTGAAAAATACTTCCTGGAAAAGCATTTTACAAAACATAAACAACATTGCAAACGCTCTCTCAGTTATGCAAAGCACGAAACACGACAACAAAGCGCGAATTCTCACAGAGAATGTCCTCAAAGTGCAAAGGCCCTGGTACACCGCATTCGCTGGACCAGAGCGCGAAGAAAACGATTTATTTTCAGTATTGCACTGTGTAACCCCCTCCTGTCCACTTGATAAATTCGCTCGCCGAATCCCAAGTTCCCCGAAGTCTCCCTCGGTAAGCGAGGAAGGTGTTAGGATAGAACAGAATATAGAATTTAGGCAAAGGCCAAGTGCTGGGACCTATGAGGTCATTTAGCGCTGAAAAAGAAACTGACAGTGAAAAGGTCTGAGAGGTGTAAAAGGAAAGAAACCTCGCAGTTGCACTATGAATCAATTATTAGGAGAGGGTGGAAAGCAAGATGGAAGAAATAGAATATGAACGGAGGTATAGAAAAACGAATGAGAGGGGTTGCAGCTAGGGGCCGAAGGGACGCCGCAAAGAGCCTTATGCAATGCCTACAGTGCACCGCATGTATAATGCAGTTGTTTGGATTTCCTGAAACCCGGGAGATATATGACGCCTTCCAAGGATAACGGATATCTTTATCCCATGTTACTCAGATATGAATGTATACACGTTCAGGAACATATTGTAGGATTTCTATTTTATCCTTCGTTTAAAGAAAAAACTCCTCTGGAGGTTAGATTTGGGGATAAAGATGGAAAGGTTACGGTGCTTCGTCTATTCCCTTTCGCTTTACTTAAAACATTTATATTAAATATATTTGATTCCGGATACTTTTAGATGTCCTGATTCTAAATATCTTAATAAAATATATTTTGACATATTATTGAGCCCGTGTCAACAAAGTATTCGCCATGAAAAAAACTTGTTTTTTACTCTCTCCCTCATCATGTTTAATGCACGCTAGTTCTTGTAGCTTTCAAGTATTTACATACATACATAAAACTCAGCTGTTTCTCTTTCCTTTGTGGCATTTGCCTTTATTTATATATTCATCACGGTCCATATTTTCGTGATTCAGTTATACATACATACATATATAGTATGGAAAAATTTGCTGAACTATGAAACACAGATAATGACAAGCACTCGTTAACAGTGATCAATTTGACACATCCAACGAATACCTAGGAAAAAGATATTTTTGTAAAATAATAAAAAAGTATGACTATAAAATTTCGACAATGGATTGAAATGATTTTAGGTGTATCATTTAAAATATTTTTTTTCTTCATATTAATGGACTTCATTTACACGGAAGCTCCTTTTATTCGTTAGCAATAATAATAATAATAATAATAATAATAATAATAATAATAATAATAATAATAATAATAATAATAATGTTAACAGTGAAATGAAGATGATAACAGTATTAGTTACAGTAAAAAGCAGTAGTGGCCATCAACTACTTTCAATAATAAATTAATCTAACTGTAACATCGACGCAAATAAAACCGCATATTACCCGTTGCCATCAAAATATGATTAAATAACAAAATGAAAAGGAAAAATATGATGGTATTTGAAACTGAGACCTTTAAAATAAAAGTGACTTATAAACTCCATAAAAAAATATTGTCTGCAATTATTATTTTTTTTTATTCTTTTACTTATTCACGCAAAAAAAGGCTATTTTTTGTGGGGTGGGGGGGGGGCGCTTTTTCCACGCAAACATCAGATCGTGGGTTAGATTAAACTGACTTTACCCTAGCACGGGTCCTTGCCTAGTGTGTTAAGTCCTTAAAGGGAATAGTAAGGGACTCAGCCCCCAACAGCCGTGGGGACCTTTTGGTAATTCCTGGAATCGGGAATCGTGTTCCAAAGCCTCAGCAGCAGTTGGCAAGGACAGGTTATCGACGTGGAATGAAAGATCCCGTCTGCTTATCAACATACAGGAGATGTCGAGTTCAGACGGAGGTGAGGTCGAGTCAGTAAAATCGTATAAAATTCTGCTTTGGTTTTTTGCTGAACGATGAAACATAAATAATGAGAATCTATATTAAACAGTAATCACATTGACATTTGCGTACCCCATGATTACCGTAAGATAAAGTTTTTATTTTTTCAAATAAACAAGAAGCGTGAATATAAAAATCCGACAAAGGACTTAAATTATTTTAGGTGCTTTGTTATTTTTTTCTTTTTTTTGTAATTTTTTCATCCAAGTGGTGGATTTCATTTACAACGGAACCCCTTTTACTCAATATGCATAATAATAATAATAATAATAATAATAATAATAATAATAATAATAATAATAATAATAATAAAAATCCACAATTATATAGAAAATATATTACTATGTAAAATATGTAAAATAAACCAAAGACTTTCGAACACTTGAGCAGTGTTCCTCATCAGTGCTAACGTTAGCACTGATGAGGAACACCGTTCAAGTGTTCGAAAGTCTTTGGTTTATTTTACATATTTTATAGTAATATATTTACTATATATAATTGTGGATTTTTATTACAGATTGTTTTTCACGAAATTGTGAATCTATTAGCAACAACAACAACAGCAATAATAAATAATAATAATAAATAATAATAATAATAATAATAATAATAATTATTATAATAATAATAATAATAATAATAATAAAATGAAAATGATACAAAAGCAGCAACTATGGCATCATAACAATATAAGTTAAAGTAAAAAGAGTAGGTAGATACATATTGACTTTTTATTTGAGGTCACTAGTCAGCAAAATTGTAAATTTATTCTATATTTTTTTGTCAGTACTGTTTATTCCACACATCAAATAAAAACTAAAGAAAGTTCAAAGTGGTATACCTTTGCACATCAAGTTACAGAGGGAAACCTTGAATTTCAGACAGGTAAACACTTCTGTTTTAACTGCATTCTTTTTAGTCGGAACCTAAAAAATTTTTACTATTTAATACATTACCTTAATAGATTATGCTTACAATAAAAGCGCTTGAATGTTTCAACTGAATAAACTGTGCTTTCTATAAAGATAACTCAGGTACAAATACTTCAACAGTCCTTTTTTACGAAAGCTGGTTTTAAATCTTCCCTCCAAGTATATTCCGCTACAGTAACAGCAAAAATTTGTACACAAAGTAATTTAGAAAACATTAATAACGATAATAGACTCGGACCAAAAGTACCTCTCTCTCTCTCTCTCTCTCTCTCTCTCTCTCTCTCTCTCTCTCTCTCTCTCTCTCTCTCCTGTAGGCATGACGTAAGGTTCTTTGCAGCGTCCCTTCGGCTCCTAGCTGCAACCCCTTTTACTATACCTCCCCTCATATTCTCTTTCTTCCATCTTACTTTCCACCCTCTCCTAACAATTGATTCATAGTGCAACTGCGAGGTTTTCCTCCTGTTACATCTTTTAAACTTTTACTGTTAATTTCCGTTTCAGCGCTGAATGACCTCACTGGTCCCAGTGCTTGGCCTTCGGCGTAAATTCTATATTCAATTAAATTCAATTTTCTCTCTTTCTCTCTCTCTCTCTCTCTCTGCACAATGAGATATTAGATTCCCATACGAAAATAACTAAGACAATTAAAGAAGTTTATCTCTTTTGATACATTTTATCTCTTTTGATACATACCTAAGTCATTGAAAAATAAAAATTTTAGGCAAATTGCCTGTCCTTTTCTTCCTGAACTCATTGCTTGCAGAGCTTCTCATCAGGGGACATTCTCATTCTTTTACCGAGAACTTTCACATTCAATCGATACCCTCGTTCTTCTCTCGTAAAATCGCTTCGCCAGAGAGACCAGACTCGATCAAACACCGTCTAAGTTTGTTGGGAAAAGGGATGGGAACAGAGGCGACTCAGTCTCGATACCATTAACGATATCTCTCTCTCTCTCTCTCTCTCTCTCTCTCTCTCTCTCTCTCTCTCTCTCTCTGGCGGGCCTCCAGCAAAGTAAAGCTTATGGCTATAAGGTGCATTCCGACTTTCCTTCTGATTATCATATCAGAGGACAGTCTCATCTCTCTCTCTCTCTCTCTCTCTCTCTCTCTCTCTCTCTCTGGCGAGTTTCCAGCATAGTAATGCTTATGGTTATATAGTGCACTCCGATTTTCATTCTGATCACCATATCACAGGACTGACATACTCTCTCTCTCTCTCTCTCTCTCTCTCTCTCTCTCTCTCTCTCTCTCTCTCTCTCTCTCTCTCTCTTGGCAAGTCTCCAGCATAGCAGCATATATGGTGCATTCCGACTTTCTTACTGATTACCATATCAGCAGAATGACGTATCTCTCTCTCTCTCTCTCCCTCCTCCCTCTCTCTCTCTCTCTCTCTCTCTCTCTCTCTCTCTCTCTCTCTCTCTCTCTCTCTCTCTCTCATCCCGACCCCACATCTCTTTCCTTCTCATATTGCTGTGGGTATTGGTACTTTTGTATTATAAGATTTATTCATTTTAGACAGTGGTAACGAACACAAAGAGAGTTATTTGAAGCTTAAAACTATCATAAAAATCAGTAAGGAACACAAGCATTAAATACATCCATTATTCACAAAGACTAACATATATATACATACACACACACACACACACACACACACACACACACACACACATATATATATATATATATATATATATATATATATATATATATATATATATATATATATATATATATATATATATATATATATATATATATATATATATATATATATATATATATATATATATATATATATATGAATATATATAATTTTATCACATCACCGTGATTCATATACAAGCATTAAACTACAGTTCTCCTTTAATATCCAATTCGCTCCGTCTCGGAGATAATATATTTTCATATATGTTCATCGATGCGGAATTTTTTAGTTGATAATGAGTTCGTCGTCTCGTGCGCCCGAGACGACGAACTTATTATCAACTAAAAATCCCCTTCGGGTAACATTTATGAAAATATATTATTTTCGAGGCAGAGCGAATTAAAATTTATATATGTATATATATATATATATATATATATATATATATATATATATATATATATATATATACAATATTTATATAAATATTTATGCATATATATAAATATAAATATATATATATATATATATATATATATATATATATATATATATATATATATATATATATATATATATATATATATATACACAGCCGCAAAGGGTACATTACGTCGCGCTTGTAGCATTTGTATTTGAGATTTGTATATCACACAACCTTACATTATGGCGCACGAATTGAATTCGTGACAGTAAATCCAAAACTGAAACGAATTTCGAATTCGCGTGTACTAGGTACTTGCTCTAGCCGCGTCTAAATCCTGATTTTATGGCGTGATTTCAATATTCCCTTAAATTCGAGACTATATATATATATATATATATATATATATATATATATATATATATATATATATATATATATATATATATATATATATATATATGCACTTGTCTGTTCCTACCCGTACTTCAACTAAAGCTTAAAAACAGCTTGAATCATATCCATGCGCATTACGATCTATAAAGGTCAACCGGTTCTTTAAGCCCGAAATGTTTTCGTAGTTTCTGTGGCGGTTTCGCGTGTGCGTTAATCCCATTTCATTCTCTCTCTCTCTCTCTCTCTCTCTCTCTCTCTCTCTCTCTCTCTCTCTCTCTGCCTTCCCTTTCTCTCGCTGGGATTTACCCTGCCGTGAAAGCTTCCTGCATCACTGGCATTAAGAATGAATTTCGGCTGTAGTGTCCATAATCCCTCCTTTTTATTCTTGTAATGATCGTTGTTCCCAACATGCTGCTGTTGTTGGTCTGTTATCCTGTGTTGTTTTCGAATTCTTTTCTTTGCTGGAGGTGGGGGTGGCGGGTGGGGTCTTTTGAATCATGTACTTTCTCTTTGGAATGAAAAACGAGTGTATTAACGTACATTCAGTGAGCATATATGGGGTTGTTCGCAAAACACTTTCTATTTCATTAACATTCCGTGTTTTAAGTTTTTAGTTTTCTGTAAAAGAACACCACGGTGCCGGCTTTATTTCTCCGTCCGCATTTTTTTCTGTCCGCACTTTTCTCTGTCCACCCTCAGATCTTGAAAATTACTGAGGCTAGAGGGCTGCAAATTGGTATGCTGATCTTTCACCCTCCAATCACGAAACAAAACAAATTGCAGCCCTCTAATCTTAGTAGTTTTTATTTTATTTAAGGTTAATGTTAGCCATAATCGTGCTTCTGACAACGATATAGGATAGGCCACCACCAGGCAGTGGGTTAAATTTTCATGGGCCACGGCTCATACAGCATTATACCGAGACTACCGAAAGACAGATCTGTTTGATTAAACGCTGTACAGAAACTCGGTTGCGCTGAAGAAACTTCGGCGCATCTTTTAATTGTTTTCTGTTACATAGAATAAAATCTACAAAAAGTCCTCATAACGAGCTTGGATAACAATTTTGACTGTAACAGTTATTGTGGTTTCATACATACATACATACATATATATATATATATATATATATATATATATATATATATATATATATATATATATATATATATATATATATATATATGTATATATATGTGTGTGTGTGTGTGTGTATATTATATAATAGAATATATATATATATATATATATATATATATATATATATATATATATATATATATATATATATATATATATATATATATATATATATATATATATATATATATATATATATATATATATATATATATATATATATATATATATGAAGAGTTTGTGTGTTTTGGCTGCGGAAATATTTTGCTTACTGTCTAAACTGCAAGTGATTATGTTAATAATCCAAGACTCTATCAATTTTACATCATTAACGAATCTTAGTCATGATTTGATTTCCTGATCAAATATATACCTTCACGGTCGATCTATTTTTTTTTTTTTTTTTTTTTTTACAATTCCACAATAAAACACCAATAATCAGACCTCCTTATAGTGAAGATGCTTCCACGTCAAATGCCCATTTAAGAGATAATAAGAGTAGTAATACAATGATGTAGAGTAAACACGTATTATCAGGATAGTAAACAACTTTTATAATAGTACGGAAACTGGAGACTCAAAAGAAAATAGATCTGCTTAATTTATTGGAAAAAAATTGGGGATTGGAATGCAGGAAGAATATGTATAATTGTCTGTATGCATATGGCGACATTGCTAAACCCTGGTACATGAAAGAGAGTAACTATGAATATTTACTGGAGAGAGAGAGAGAGAGAGAGAGAGAGAGAGAGAGAGAGAGAGAGAGAGAGAGAGAGAGAGAGAGAGAGAGAGAATGTATAAGTTACCATACCTTGAAATGTAAAACACGCTGAATTGGGTATTGGGAAGACTTCAGTTCCGCCACTATCAGCCATCATCTTTGCACCAGGAATTCCAAAAATGGCGGTCTGGAATATCAAAGGATTTATGAAAAGAAAGTTGCTAGATTTTCCATACGATAAATCTTAAAGTATGATAAGCAATAAACAAAAAGAAACATTATGGAATGGGCTTAATATAAATAAAATATTCATCAAGTTCAACCAAGTTTTCTTTTTCCCTTACAATAAAACTTTCCTGTATTGTATTACAAAAGGCACACACACACACACACACACACACACACAATATATATATATATATATATATATATATATATATATATATATATATATATATATATATATATATATATATATATATATATATATATTCAAGTAACTTCACACATCCTCTTAGAACTGACTAATGAACTACCACCTCCATCACAATTTGCGTGAAATTTGTATTAAAATGGAAATCAAGTATATCTCTCCTATTCTGGGGATTAATGTAGCAGTAAACAATTGTGGTAAATACAAAAAAACAACAATATTATCCGCATTATCCGGTATAATCGAAAACCACAACGTTTCACGCTGATAAAATTAACAAGCCGCTTGCGCCATTCGAAGTGAACTTAAATTTCACTCTATTCTAAGCCTAAGCCCACACGAGTATTATGGAAAGTCTAAAGGGAAGAAGAAGAAGAAGAAGAAGAAGAAGAAGAAGAAGAAGAAGAAGAAGAAGAAGAAGTTGGAGATGCACTCAACTGCGAAGTTCCATATTCCATTCCTTTCTTAATGAAGTTCATGGAAGCTTTACTCTTCTTTTCATACGATTCCTTTAATTATATGCGAGTACGACTTGTCTGTCAGCTGTGAAGTTACAGGACTCGTATCGGTGTCATTTGTTACGGGAACGAATCGGATACGAGAGAGAGAGAGAGAGAGAGAGAGAGAGAGAGAGAGAGAGAGAGAGAGAGAGATGCTTCCTTTCACCGCATCCTTCGTTGTAATATAACGAATGGTAATATATAACAATGATTTTTTAATTCACTAGCACAAGTGGAGAGAGAGAGAGAGAGAGAGAGAGAGAGAGAGAGAGAGAGAGAGAGGGGGGGTACTTTCTTTCACCGCATTCTTCATTGTACTATAATGAATTGTAATATATTTTTTTATTCACTTCCACAAGGAGAGAGAAAGAGAGAGAGAGATCCTTTAGTTATATAACAAACAGTAATTTAATAAAGGTTTTTTAAGACATTGGAATAGAGAGAGAGAGAGAGAGAGAGAGAGAGAGAGAGAGAGAGAGAGAGAGAGAGAGAGAGAGAGAGGTGCTTTCTTTACTGTAATATCATGAATGGTAATATGACAATGTTTTTTTAATTCACTTCCAAAAGGAGAGAGAGAGAGAGAGAGAGAGAGAGAGAGAGAGAGAGAGAGAGAGAGAGCTCTTTTCATCACATCCTTTATTGTAATACAAAGAACGGTGATATAACTATCGTTTTTAGAGGACACTACCACAAGTCGTATTGAGGTTAGTAACCACTGAATTCGCCGTTTCAAGTTCAGCATATATATAATATAATATTCCCGTACTAAAAGTGATGACTGGGGCTCTCATAAAAGTTCTCTGATTTCTTTACTCCGAAGTATTATGGATATATCAGGATGAATTGAACTTGCCATATCCAATCAGCATGCCCAAAATAAGTGAGGGAAGAGCCCTGCCTCTGTTACAGAGCTAATATTTGATTTTGCTCAACTCTGTATCTGGTCTTAATTGCTGTCCGATTGGACGATCTGAGCAAACAAAATATGAGCACACATTCATATGTGTGCCCGTTGTGTGGTTTGCTGAAATTTTGCTGGATTTTGTTATCGAATGATGCGATACCTTGAAAATAATAAAAACTATAAACTTTTTTGTCATTAGGTCCATTTCGTCTGCAATTATTCATGTACGAAAAGATAGCACTATTTTGTATCTTCCATTAAATACCAGTCACTCCAATGTTCGACTGAAAATTGGAATTCTACTTTCTTGCGTTCTTTCCTTGAACCCTCAGCTGAAAACCCTTAAGGGCAGATTCAACAGATTATAAACGAAAGAGGGTTGCAATAGGAAATCAGCATGCAGAGAAAAGTATACCTTAGGTATACCTTAGACCACCGAGCTGGTTAACAGCTCTGCTAGGGCTGGCCCGAAGGATTAGACTTATTTTACGTGGCTAAGAACCAATTGGTTACTTAGCAACGGGACCTACAGCTTATTGTGGAACCCGTACCACATTATAGCGAGAAATGAATTTCTATCACCAGAAATAAATTCCTCTAACTCTTCATCAGCCGGCCGGGGAATCGAACTCCGGCCCATCGAGTGACAGTCCGCAGCTCTACCGACTACCCAACGAAGAGCTAGCATGCAGAGAGAAACAAGTTATAAGGTGATAAATACATAGATACGAGGGAGTAGAATATAAGACAATACACCTGAATTCAGATGATGTCAGCGGAAAGCAGACGTCTCCTGGGAATGACATTACGTGAAGTTCCCTTTGGATTTCCTGTATGCTTTCTCAAAATGGGGATGCATGTGTTCTCGCAAGTTCGTTCTTATGAGTCAACCTGAATTTGCCTATTTGCGCAGTCCTTTGGGCTTTCGAGAATCGTTTCCCACATCGTATCATGCACGCGAAGTCTTCTTCTTCTTCTCCTTCTTCTTCTTCATTTGAGAGTCTTTACAATAAGTCTTTAAAAGACCATCTCGAAGTCGGATGGAGTCTTCAAACTTTGTCCCGAAGGCATACATTCCGCCATGAATACTAATGTCCAAATATTCCCTGGTCTTAGAATGTCTCGGTTCTAATTAAGCAGAAGAAACTTTTGCGTCTCCTCAACGTCAAAAGTGTTTGAATACGTGATGAGACAAAGCTTCGTGTGTTTGTTCTCCTGAAATAAGAAGATGCATCTTAATACTTATTGGTTAAGGATGTTCTGAAAATGTCGCACAATAGGGTCTCCAAAGGGAGGTGATTTCGAGGTTATTCTGTCGAGTAAAACCTTTTCTTAATTACGGATATTATAAGATTTGGCCTCAGGAACTTCTCCATAGTGTTTTTATGGACCTTTTCAACTTCACAGAATTCTGTGGAATTTCAGCAAAAGACACACACACACACATATGTATATGTATATATATATATATATATATATATATATATATATATATATATATATATATATATATATATATATATATATATATATATATATATATATTGATTAATTTATTTCTAACTAAACGTACTTCCATATTTCTCACCATTTCAGTTCTCTTCACTCAATATTAACTAAAAAAAAATTCATCTCCAGTGCTCCGGCATTCTTCAATCACGTTCATTAATCACACATGGTAAGGAGAGCTGGCTCAAAAATACCTTAATATTTTCATTAAAGGCCAAAATTTCCTTTCATTCTTCTAAGCTCACCTTGAAAAGGGCTTTTAGCTTCACCTTCTCTACGACTAAAATCTCCTTTATGTACAACACAACATCTGCTGTTCCCTTAGCATCTACTGAGGCATTCACTGCCCCATCTTGCTGTTTTCAATTTACTCTCATTTTTAGTCACATTCAATGTCAACTTTCCCTCTTGAAAACACTCTCAAACTCTCATCAGTTTCTGCAGTTTCTTTTCAATATCCCAGTCACTGCTACATTTGGAAACATTAGCTTCTCCATACTTCAGTGACGACTAATTTTCAAAAGCCCTCTACCGTCCCTGCCCTTTAGTGAGTACCAGATACAGATATTCAGGCTTGTACTACCATGAATGGAATCACAAGCTGAGGATACAAGCTCTGGCTGCCCTGTAGGTTGACACCTCTTTGGGTAAAAGGTGGATCCAATATCGAGGCTATTAAACTGGCTTCATGGGATTGTGGTCTTGCTGAAGAGAACCAACAGAAATTATCGGTAGCTGGATGGTGGATAGGGTTAAGGTGTTTGGTGCTTTTTCTCATTATTTTCAGTTCTGGATACTTGGAGGATGATGTAAATTGCTAAAGAATAGGCAACAGCAAAGAACTGGCTATCCTTTCGAGTTAGCCAATGCATCGTCCACGAACTAACCACGATTTATAAATGACACCTAGTTCAGGGCATGTGAGGGTGTTAAGAACCTCCCGGCTTGAATATTTAAGTATCAATTGAAAATGGGAAATTGGTACGTAAGACCATGAATCAAATAGGAAAATGAAACATGGAGAAAATGAACCCCAGAGATATGATCCGAACATCTTAGCTGTTTATGCGTAAGTGTTTAAAGGAATGGTAAAAGAAAGAATGGAAGGGCAACGTGTGCATATATTCAGAGAGAAATATGGAATTAGCAGAGAAGAAGTGGGCTCAATCTTAACACCAAACGCAATAGCAATGATCTGAGGGAGAGGAGAAAAATTACGGATCACTGCTTGCAAGATATAAATCAATGTAAATTTAATGGGTACCATGAGAAATGGAAAGAACACGCAAACAAACTCTCTGAATAAAAAGAGGAAGAAATTCATATACTACAGAATGCTGTAGATGAAGTACCAGGAAGAGAAATGAGAATTATTGTTAGTGATATCAGTGGTACTGAAAATAATTTGATCAATAAAAATACCATTTTCTTACCAGAGAAACACACATATATAGACCAGGAATCTCTCGTAATTATCCCACCGCTAACGAAATTTTTTTCTCTCTCTCTCTCTCTCTCTCTCTCTCTCTCTCTCTCTCTCTCTCTCTCAGTCAGTTTGTGATTTCTCAACTCGTTCTGCGAAGCTATTGGCTTTAATGCGCTCTCGAATATTCTCTGACTGCAGGAAGGCGAAGGACACTTCCTTCAGATGGCATTATAAAAGAGCAACAACATTGTGAAACCCACATTATTGGGGTCTTACTGATTTTCCAAACATA
Source organism: Macrobrachium rosenbergii (assembly GCF_040412425.1). Lineage (NCBI taxonomy): Eukaryota > Metazoa > Arthropoda > Malacostraca > Decapoda > Palaemonidae > Macrobrachium > Macrobrachium rosenbergii. The sequence continues at coordinate 37,418,884 of NC_089783.1, read as the reverse complement.
ATACTTTTCTTCTGCCTTCGCAAATCGTATATTTCAGTTATGTGACCACTAAATAGAATTTTTCCTTTTACTTCGTTCCCATAATTTGGAAGGAAGCAGGTTACAACTAAACTAATATACTGAAGAAAATTTTCATTATTGCTGTAAAATATTCTAATTAGTACACAAAAGATAAACCTTAGAAGTGAAAGTGTATTAGTGAAACATTTCAATCCGAGAAATTATTGTAATATCTATATTTGATCTTTGTTTTGCTCTTGCGTGAGAGTTTTGAGTTGTATGATTTTGATTATACATGATGATGGAGTAGGAGAGATAAAGGAAGCTTGCAGAGTAAGAGAGACAGAGGAAGCTTAAAGGGTTAGAGATATAGAGGAAGCTTACAGAGTAAGAAAGATAGAGGAAGCCTAAAGAGTAAGAGATATAGAGGAAGCTTACATAGTAAGAGAGATAGAGGAAGCTTACAGAGTAAGAGAGATAGAGGAAGCTTACAGAGTAAAAGAGAGAGAGAAAGCTTACAGAGTAAAATAGATAGAGACAGCTTACAGAGTAAGAGAGATAGAGGAAGCTTACAGAGTAAGAGAGATAGAGACAGCTTACAGAGTAAGAAAGATAGAGAAGTCTACAGAGTAAGAGACAGAGGAAGCTTCCAAAGTAAGAGAGATAGAGGAAGCTTACAGAGTAAGGGTATATAGGAAGCTTATAGGTAAGAGATATAGAAGAGAGATAGAGGAAGCTTACAGAGTAAGAGTATATAGGAAACTTATAGGTAAGAGTTATAGAGGAAGCTTACAAGGAAAGAGAGATAGAGAAAGTTTGCAGAGCAAGAGAGATAGAGGAAGCTTACAGAGTAAGAGATATAAAGGAGGCTTACAGAGTAAGACAGATAGAGACAGCTTACAGAGTAAGAAAGATAGAGGAAGTCTACAGAGTAAGAGGCAGAGGAAGCTTCCAAAGTAAGAGAGATAGAGGAAGCTTACAGAGTAAGGGTATATAGGAAGCTTATAGGTAAGAGATATAGAAGAGAGATAGAGGAAGCTTACAGGTAAGAGTATATAGGAAGCTTATAGGTAAAGATATAGAGAGCTTACTTAAATAGAGAGAAAGTTTGCAGAGCAAGAGAGATAGAGGAAGCATACAGAGTAAGAGATATAAAGGAGGCTTACAGAGTAAGAGAGATAGAGAAAGCTTACAGAGTAAGAGAGATAGAGGTAGCTTACAGAGTAAGAGAGATAGAGAAAGCTTACAGAGTAAGAGAGATAGAGGAAGCTTACAGAGTAAAAGGGATAGAGAAAGCTTACAGAGTAAGAGAGATAGAGAAAGCTTACAGAGTAAGAGAGATAGAGGAAGCTTACAGGGGAAGAGAGATAGAGGACGCTTACAGAGTAAGAGAGATAGAGGAAGCTTACAGGGGAAGAGAGATAGAGGACGCTTACAGAGTAAGAGAGATAGAGGAAGCTTACAAGGGAAGAGAGATATAGGAAGCTTACAGGAAAGAGAGATAGAGAAAGCTTACAGAGTAAGAGAGATAGAGGAAGCTTATAGAGTAAGAGAGATAGAAGAAGCTTACAGAGTAAGAGATATAGAGGAGGCCTACAGAGTAAGAGAGATAGAGAAAGCTTACAGAGTAAGAGAGATAGAGGAACCTTACAGAGTAAAAGAGAGAGAGAAAACTTACAGAGTAAGAGAGATAGAGACAGCTTACAGAGTAAGAGAGATAGAGGAACCTTACAGAGTAAAAGAGAGAGAGAAAACTTACAGAGTAAGAGAGATACAGTAGAGACAGCTTACAGAGTAAGATAGATAGAGGAACCTTACAGAGCAAAGAGAGAAAACTTACAGAGTAAGAGAGATAGAGAAGTACAGAGAGAAATGGAGAAAGCTTACAGAGTAGATTGAAGCTTACATGGAAAGAGAGATAGAGAAAGCTTACAAAGTAAGAGAAATGTTAGACTTGACTCTTGGGTATCATCATCATACACACAATTATACCTATATTTCCTAATGACTAAGTCATCAAATGGAATGCAATAATATTCTTTACTAGAGCCAAGCGCCTGCAAATAACTTGATTTACATATTCCTATATTCTTAAGATTTATAAGACGAGACATATTTCACCCACTCCTCCATACACCACGTCCAATCATGGCGAACAAAGGCAAATGAAATTTCCCCTTTATGCGGACCCAGAACAATGATATGAATGTCACCTCCCCTTTCATATCATCAGGTGCATATCCAGCTGGCGTTCACCTCTTTGGAAGTTCAGGCGTCTGTTGATTTCTATTATCCAGCAGAATAACAGAGCGGACGTCCCCTAATCAGTCTAGACTCTTGACCTTTCAACTATGTTCATTGTCTGGTCATTCTTTTTGCCGTAATTCGCGTGTAACTTCAAGTAAGAAATACAGGTTTTTCTTCATATAATTTTCAAAAAGTTTCCTGTTAGAGCTTATTTTCTTCACTTTCTGTGTTCAACTATCTTTTTGTTCAAACTTTAGACTTTGAGTGTACTGCGTACTCGTTCATTTAAGGTTATAGGCAGAAGCGTCTCACTTTTCTTCATCCAAAATAAAAATATTATTGATATTTATACCAAATACAGAATCAAATAATAAAATCTAATATTTTTGTGACCTCGCATCAGTGAGTTTTATTTTGTATATTATCTCTCTAGTATAGTTTAAATATTAAATAAAAATTTACATTTATATATAGCATTATGGAAGGCGGGAGCCTGCCCAGGAAAAACCTCAGGTACAGAATTACCTGAGTTCCAACTTTTTTTATGATCTGTGTGAGTCAACTGGTAACGCCCCGTCCAATCATTTGAAAGACTGGGGTTGAAACCCGATGTGAGTCAGAAGTTTGTATATATATATATATATATATATATATATATATATATATATATATATATATATATATATATATATATGTATATATATACATGTACATATAAGACACTTAGTTGTCCCAGAGAAACTGGGAATTAATATGTCCCCGTGATGAGACAGGTGATAAGAGAAACTTCTTGATATGGTTTGTGAGCGCATTTGGAGGGGAAATTTCAATTATCCCTATAGCCATGACTGGAAGTGCTGTACCTAAGGTGAAATATGGGAGATACCTCTCTCCTTCCAGAGCTCAAAATACAAGGGTATAATGACTTAAACATTTGCAAAACGTCGGAATAATGAGATAATTCCATTCCGTTTGGTACTTATATTCATTGAAGGTACTGAAACACAAGCACAAATGTACAAATTGAAACACAAGTACAAATGTACAAATCTGTAAATGAATGCAAAGGTTATCCTATTTTACATTTTCAACTGCACATCATCAAATTCTCTTCAGCTACCTTTATGTATAGACTATTACACATAAAATCGTTCTCTCTCTCTCTCTCTCTCTCTCTCTCTCTCTCTCTCTCTCTCTCTCTCTCTCTCTCTCTTTGTTTATCACCTCTTTTTATAGCTGATTTCCTTAAGAGCCGTGTCGAGTTTAGTTTGTTGACTCTCTCCATAAGGGTTTTCAGCTGAAGATTTAAAAAAAAAGACAGTTACTCTATACCATACAATATCGAATTCATTCTTCTTCAAACCAGAAAAAAGTAGCAAATCCAGCAATAAAAATTAGCACGATAGATTACAAAGGCACGTCCTAAAATTGTATATTACAAATTAAATTTTCCTTGGCTTCACTATCTGATCAATGTCATTACTAAGCTACGCTTTTTTTCAAGAAAAGCTGATTCGTTTTTTTTTTATTTATCGATAAGATACTTCTAATTCAACTATTTTTGAAAGTCTTTAAACCCTTGAAATATATAAGATAAATCAACATAATATTCTAGATGAATACAGAAGTTATTTTTAATAATTCGTTATTTTTAATAAGGATATAAATGGATATCAAGTTGAGTATATGTCATTATATGTCTGATAAGCAATGCTATTAATAAAATGCAACTCATACATTATATTGGTTAAGACATCCTTGGAAATGAAATTCGTCTTCCTTTTAGACATATAAAGGTCACGATTGCCCTTTGTTAGTACATCATTAGAATTATATTGAAGGTAAGTGGACTATTTATACTCATGTCCTCCTACTCATTTTTAGATCTGAAGTCTCTCTCTCTCTCTCTCTCTCTCTCTCTCTCTCTCTCTCTCTCTCTCTCTCTCTCTCTCTCTCTCTCTCTCTCTTAGAAGAACTAATCAATAGGTTTCTGCTGAAACGGAAAGTATTGCTGATGATCAAACAATTCACATGAAACTTTCATCCAGTGAGAGAGAGAGAGAGAGAGAGAGAGAGAGAGAGAGAGAGAGAGAGAGAGAGAGAGAGAGAGAGAGAGATTCACTGATGCTGAATTCTCTCTCTCTCCTTCATATGTTACCTCCCTCTTGATATCCTTTGATCAGAAATCAGTTCCTTTGATCTGTTTCCTTTTGGTTTTGTTACTGAAATCTTTCCTCTTCAGAAGCGACGTGAACCGTGGATGATGCTCTGACATTTCTTTGACTCGCCGCAAAAAAAAATTGTTCCATCCGTCAAGATTGAAAAATGTTGGAATTATAAATGGCGTCTTTCTTCTCAAAATAAAATGGAAATGCTGTCTTGATTCTTAAAATAAAACGTCATTGTATTCGAGACTATTTTGTGCGCAGAAGCACATTTTACTTATTAAGAAAGGATGGTTTATTTTATATGAAAGTACATAATTCTCCTGCTGCCATGGTTATCAGTTTACGTGTCTGACACAAATCTGCATCTAAATAGTGAGTGTACTTGTCTATCTACACCCATCCCCCACCTCTCTCTCTCTCTCTCTCTCTCTCTCTCTCTCTCTCTCTCTCTCTCTAGTTCCTCATTGGACGGGTCGATATCGTTCTCGGCTAGCACTGTGCTGGGCCCGCGTTCGATTCTCCGGCCGGCCAATGAAAAATTAAAGGAATTTATTTCTGGCGACAGAAATTCATTTCTCGGTATAATGTGGTTCGGATTCCACAATAAGCTGTAGGTCCCGTTGCTAGGTAACCAATTGGTTCTTAGCCACGTAAAATAAGTCTAATCCTTCAGGCCAACCCTAGGAGAGCTGTTAACCAGCTCAGTGGTCTGTTAAAGTTAAGTATACATATATATATATATATATATATATATATATATATACATATATATATATATATATCATACTTAACTTCTCTCTCTCTCTCTCTCTCTCTCTCTCTCTCTCTCTCTCTCTCTCTCTCTCTCATTCTTAAATATATTTCAAATGTTTAAGAACACGCCTATCCAGCACAGGCTCTAATAAAGGCAAATAAAGCAAAGCTTAAGTGAATAAAAGAGATGTCTAATAGACTGAAATTGTAGACAAATTTATGATTATACATAATTAGTACTATAAATATTGCAATGCGATCATGATTCACTGTAGGACAATGAAGCTACATCGGAATGTTGTTTTTAAATTTAAGAATAGAGGTTTATGAAAAATATCAAGAGACATATAGCAGGAGAGAGATATAACGACAAGAGTGGAATTTTGGAAGTTTCATATATACATGAGGTAATGATGAAGAACATGTGGAGATGGTTTGAATCAATTTTTTTAACACAGTCCCAAGGAGAATGTTGTGTTACATTGTCAGCTGGGCTTCTTTGAGCATCGTGAGAGTTGAAAGACCTAGCTAAGTCCTCGGCCTACTTGGAGGTGAAGCATAAGGGTGGGGGGGGGGCCTGAGACTATTGAAGATTTGTGGAAGATAAAGCCCCAGAAAGACTGTTTAGTGGCGGGATTTCTTCGAAGCCCTCTGTATTATACATTTTTGGAGGCGATCGATGTGTGTGTGTGTGTATACACACACACACACACACACACACACACACACACACACACACACACATATATATATATATATATATATATATATATATATATATATATATATACACACATACATATATGTATATATATATTATTATACACACATATATATTTATGTGTGTGTATCACATGTAGGCATACCATGCAGTCATATGCGAATTATACAATTGTTACTTATATGCATGGATCCTGATACATGCTAAATGTATTTTGCAAGCGACCTTACTAACATCTTTCCACGTAACCCACTAAAAATCTGGCGAGTGATCGGTTTTCTCAGGGCAACCTGTTGAAGGTGCAAATACAGACTGATTAGAGAAGACGATGATGGGAATATCGCTATTTTAGTTTTATGTAAAAGGAAACTATTGTGCCAGATTTGTCTGTCTGTCCGCACTTTTTCTGTCCCCACTTTTTTCTGTCCGCCCTCAGACCTTAAAAACTACCGAGGTTAGAGGGCTGCAAATTGGTATGTTGATCATCCACCTTCCAGTCATCAAACATACCAAATTGCAGCCCTCTAGTCTCAGTAGGTTTTTTTTTTATTTAAGGTTAAAGTTAGCCATAATCGTGCTTCTGGCAACAATAAAGGATTGGCCACCACCCGCCCGTGGTTAAAGTTTCATGGGCCGCAGCTCATACAGCATTATACCGAGACCACCGAAAGATGTATCTATTTTCGGTGCCCTTGATTATACGCTGCAGCGGCTGTACAGAAAACTCGATTACGCCGAAGAAACTTCGGCACATTTTTTACTTGTTTTTATTTTGAAAATAATGAGGTTGATAGTGATGGTATTGTTTTTCTCTGTCTGTCTGCTAGTCTGTCTGTTGCTGTTTTTAATACTAACAAAGTTAAATATCCAAAATCACCCACCTCTAAGTTATTGGTATCTACCTAACAAACATAATTTTCATGGTATTTAATGTATAGTCCCAACTCCTTTTACATAAATAACTAAGCCTTATATGCAGTATGGCTACACTCCAAATTGTGGGGTCATTACAGTTGGTGTATATTACATTATGGCATTGGCTACCTTGTTCTTCATTCAAACTAGCAGCACCAAGCAAGCAAATTCGAGCTCAATATCACGGCTTACATTAAAAACGTCTGCACTATAGTAAAAGGGAAACAGACAAACGCCAATTTGGATTCTGTTAAATGGGACAAAAGATTACTACATCCTGATAGGACAATCTGAAATAACATTGATTTGAATCTTAGATTCCTTATATAAATCCCGTGTTATTAGACAATGATTGCATACTGGACAGAATAAAGAAGGTACATACAGTTCCTTTGGCTTTAGACTTCTTCCGAACGGCTAATAATTACACGGGATTTCATCTCTGGTTCTCTATACTATCAAAGGTAACAATTGGTGAAGACAAACTGGCAGCAGAGGCAAGATTTCCAATGGCCATCGTCTTCCAACACCGTTATGACGAGACCTTCATTTCGGGTCCAGATGAACCTCCTCCCCCCAAGCAACCTCTCCCCCTATCCCCCAGGCCCACCAGCTGGGAGGACGTTTCGACAAGACACTTAGGGGCCAAATGGAACAACTCCCCTGGACCCGGGACCACCTCATTTTGGAGCATGGCACCTTCTAAGGGTCACCTAGGTCAATTCGGACCCCTGCCTCACGACCTCAATTCGAGTTTTTAGACCCTGTTGAAAAATTCTACAGATTATTAGCAATCGGAATAAAGTTTCGTAGGATTAAGTTCAAATAAAAAACTGTCAGCCTTAATTTCCTTAAAATAATTAATAGGTTGTTTTTATGTGACCTTTGCCCCGCTGCCCAGGTCGTGACGGGTGTGTGTGTGTGAGCCTTAAGTAATGCCTACATTGCATTGCACCGAGTGAGGTGCACTGACGGAGCTACCACCCTTCCCCCGCCCCCAACGAGGGGCAAAATAACAAACTAAAAAGTAAAATAGATGAACTTGTAAAAAAAAAAAAAGGAAAATGAAGAATGATATGTACTAGTGACATGAGAAGAGAGAAGAACATGACTTGTGTTCTCACATAAAACGGAAATTCCAGTTTGGAATTCCTGTTTGGAACCGGCCGTCAGTAGCGCATTCCTGGGGTATATGAGATGCATTTCATCTCTTTTCAGTGCAAAGACATAGAATATCAGTGGCATATAAACTGAAGCATGGGCATGCAAAAATAGAGAATTAAGTTCATTCAGAATCAGCAGTGAAAGAGAGTGCTGTGAGCGTGAATGCAAATGGCGTTATAATTCCGTGATTAAATTATATGATAATAAAGACTCTGGTAATCTACCTTTTCATAGGTAAGAAGCTTATACACGTTAATTAGTGGTAATCTCTCATCCTCTCTCTGTTTAACACAGGTAAGCTAAACTGAGAGTAATGCCTTCACAAATACCCATTATATATATATATATATATATATATATATATATATATATATATATATATATATATATATATATATATATATATATATATATATATATACATATATATATTATGTGTGTGTGTTTATATATATATATATATATATATATATATATATATATATATATATATATATACATATATACTATATATATATATATATATATCATAATGAATTTATAATATTAATAGTGTCTAAAATAAAGAGTTTATAAAACGAAAAATAATTCTCACTGAGATATGCTGTAAATTATTAGGCTCACCTCAGGCCATGAAAAAAAATACATTTTCACGTCGTGGGCCACAGTTGACAGAAATAAACACATTTCTGAAGCGAAGCAATTCTAACTAACATATGCTTTGGGTAATTATTCAAAATGGGTATTTCGCTCTCTTGATTTTGAAAAGGTTGTGCTCTTGACGAGTGAGTACTTACTGTGATCAAGGGGGGGGGAGAGAGAGAGAGAGAGAGAGAGAGAGAGAGAGAGAGAGAGAGAGAGAGAGAGAGAGAGAGAGAGAGAATGCCACAATAAGAACATCATTTTCCAACAACGTATAGGATACCAGTTGAAAGAGAGAGAGAGAGAGAGAGAGAGAGAGAGAGAGAGAGAGAGAGAGAGAGAGAGAGAGAGAGAGAGAGAGCCACAATGAGAATGGAATGGCCTATAGAGTTTAGGCCAAGGGCCAAGCACTGGGACCTATAAGGTCATTCAGCGCTAGAAAGGAAACTGACAGTAAAAAGGTTTGAAAGGTGTGACAGGGGAGAAAACCTCGCAGTTGCGCTATGAAATAATTGTTAGGAGAGGGTGGATAGCAAGATGGAACAAAGATAATATGAATGGAGGTACAGTAAAAGGAATGAAAAAGGTTGAAGCTAGGCGCCGAAGGGACGCTGCAAAAAACCTTTAGTAATGCCTACAGTGCACCCCGTGAGGTGCACTGACGGCATTAACCCCCTACAATAAGAACACAGCTTTTCAAAATCGCATAGGATACCAGTTGAGAGAGAGAGAGAGAGAGAGAGAGAGAGAGAGAGAGAGAGAGAGAATAAGAACATGGCTTCCAAAAACGCATTGGATACCAGTTGAGAGAGAGAGAGAGAGAGAGAGAGAGAGAGAGAGAGAGAGAGAGCATGACCTTCCTAATACGCGTGGGGATACCAATTGAGAGAGAGAGAGAGAGAGAGAGAGAGAGAGAGAGAGAGAGAGAGAGAAAACCACAATGAAAACATGACTTTCCAAAATCACATAGGATACTAGTTAGGAGAGAGAGAGAGAGAGAGAGAGAGAGACCCACAATATATAATCCAGACGTGTGACGCTTTAAATTTTCATGAAATGAAAATTGCTAGTTATTTGCCTTAGCCTGGGAATTAAAATTAAAGTATCCCAGTGAACACGTGCAGAGAATTTACAGTAACACTCTATTCTGAGTTTAGAGTCACATTCAGTCAAGTACGCATGCGTGAAATATTTCTACACAAAGTAAAACATTTTTTTTTTTTTAACTAGACACCGAGGTACAGCTCAGGGTTTTTGCATTTCAATATCGATGTTGAAACGAGTTCAAATAAAACTGAAGTACTCAGGAAACTGAATACCAAACGTAAATATGAGTATACATAAAAAATATTCCGAAAATAAAATACTTGACCTTTATCCGAACTGATTTACAAATTTACATTCTCTTCTAGTATCTCTTATTTTAGGTATTTTAATCGGAAAGGGACGATTTGTGTTTAGTCCAGATCAAATGTCTAGACAAATACCTCTAATATAGATCAAATATTTCTAATACAACCTATGTATGAGTATCCGCCCCGCAGGATATATTGCGATGGCAAATAAGTTATCGCAAATATATCTCTCTCGTTCATGACTGTATTTCCAAATTCTCTGTGACTGATAGGTCAGTTCTTTAATTAAAAACAATTCGAAATGGGTGACTCATATCAATTTTCTTCCTGGGCTCGGCGGAAGGCGCAAGAATGTAAATATAAATAAACAAAGCAACGGTATTATTATAAAAGTATCACGTAAGAAACATGAGAACTTGCTATTCAAGAAACACCACAACAATGTTTTGCCCACCGAATCTATTGCACTGATCAGCAACACTTATCCAAAGATTATTTCAAAACAAATTGATAAGAGCAAAAACTATACAAGAAGATTATGCTATACAGGCCTACTTTTGGAAAGAGGTTAATAAACACTTTACGTCAAACTCAGCAAATATCTTTTGTCGCTAGTTAAACCTGACATTAAATTCTTAAGTCTGGGTATTATCATTATTGATTTTATTCAGAAGACGAACCCTATTCATATGGAACAAGCCCACGGGGGCCATTGACTTGAAATTCAAGCTTCCAAAGAATATGGTGTTCATTAGGAGAAGTAAGAGGAGGTAAAGGGAAATGCAGAAAGAAGAGATCCCACTCACTTATTAAAAAAGAAAAAATAAATTAATACATTAATACATAGATAAGAATGTATTAAAACGCAAGGAGAATGGTATTAGGGTAGTAATGCATTGCTTCTTCGATTGAACTTTTGAAGCTCCAATTGCACAAAAACGTATTTATAACTGTGACCGATTATTTACCTATAGCTACAAACAGAATGAGATTCCATCAGAATTCTTCAACCATCCACACATAAACGCAAGCAATGCTTTAAACAGCAAGCGTAAAAACTCCTCCTCCCAATCTGTAATACATCCCGGGTGTGAATTACATCAACGTCAGTTTAGGAAAAGATCAGAAACAAGTAAAAATGCGCCGGAGTTTCTTCGGCGCAATCGACTTTTCTGTACAGCCTCTACAGCGTATAATCAAGGCCACCGAAAATACATCTATCCTTCGGTGGTCTCGGTATAATGCTGTATGAGCCGTGTCCCATGAAACTTTAGCCACTGCCCTTTGGTGGCCTATCAAACATCGTTGCCAGAAACACAATTATGGCTAACTTTAACATGATATAAAATAAAAAATGCTGGGGCTACAGGGCTGCAATTTGGTGTGTTTGATGAGTGAAGGGTGGCTGATCAACATACCAATTTGCAACCCCCTAGCCTCAGTGGTCTTTAAGATCTGAGGACGGACAGAAGAGGTGCAGACAGAAAAAGTGCGGACAGAATTAAGTGCGGAAATACAGACAAAGCCGGCACAATAGTTTTCTTTACAGAAAACTAAAAGCCTTTGAATCGGAAATCACTAACATGGCGTAAGAACAGTATTACTGAAAAGGGTAATAAAAGAAGGACACCTCGTATTGAGCCTGACTTTTGTATATCACGCTACATCCTAGCAAAACAAGTTATTTATTTGAATGGCGGTAAAAATAATAGGGGAAAAACGGAAATAATTTTCACCTAACAATTACACACAAATCAGTCCAAATATGTATTCAATATCAGTTGTATTATTTATATTTTTAACGCTTTTAATCAAAACACCTTAGCAAGTTCTATTTATTTCAGAGCCAGAGCTGCAATAAGTAGTATTTCGGTCTTTTCACTGTACATTAACTTATATTTCATGACCTGAATCCATTTTCTGCCTCGTTTTAATTGCACTGAATATAGAATTTGGGCCAAAGGCCACGCACTGGGACCAATAAGGTCATTCAGCGCTGAAACGGAAACTGACAGTAAAAGGTTTGAAAGGTGTAACAGGACGAAAACCTCGCAGTTGCGCTATGAATCAATTGGTAGGAGAGGGTGGAGAGTAAGATGGAAGAAAGAGAATATGAAAGGAGGTACAGTTTTTAAAAGGAACAAGAGGGGTTGCAGCTAGGGGCCGAAGGCACGCTGCAAAGAATCTTAAGTGATGCCTACAGTGCACGGCATGAGGTGCACTGACGGCCTCCCCCCGTATGGGGTGTGCTGTTTTAAAACGGAGTAATTGTACTTTGCTGGGGCTGTGCTCAAAATAACCAGGAAAAAACAAAGGTTCAAAATACGGGTAGAAAATTATTTAAAATAACTACTGTGTATTTTGAGTTCATCCGATCACGCATCAGACAATGCGAAGAGTTAATTGTAAATTACTTCTTTGCTATTAATTAACAGGGCTCCACTTATTAAAGACATCAATAATGTTATTTATTTAATCCACAAACTTGATATATATATATATATATATATATATATATATATATATATATATATATATATATATAAAAAAATATATATATATATATATATATATATATATATATATATATATATTATATATATATATATATATATATATATATATTTATATGTGTGTGTGTAAATAATAAAATAGTTAAGCGTTATAAAAACAAATCCAATAGACATATAAATATAAATATATATATATATATATATATATATATATATATATATATATATACATATATATGTGTGTGTGATTGTATACTTATATGTATACATATATACATATCTATATGCATATATATATATAATGTATATATATAATAGTTTTGTGAAAAGAGCCAAACTCATTTACAGTGTATGGTATTAACTTAATACTATTAAAATTGTACCAAACAATTCACTAGTGATTTCCAAGAAAAAAAAATCGAAAAATAACATGGGAAGAAAACTGACCGAAGTCCAAGATCAGGATATCATGTTCTGGTTACCTCAGCTACAAGATGTTCATTGTACTATCCTCCACCCTTCCTCTGTAATTGGTAATTCGAGGCTAACTAACAGACTAATTATCAGCCAACACTAAGATCCTGCCTCCCCTGTGCTTGATTCTCAGGTGGAAAAGATTCAAGGTTTCCTTAATTAAAAAAATTCCTGGAAAGGTACTTCGCCAAAGTTAGTACGTAAATTTAGCTCAATTTAGAAGTTTCGATTTTTAGCTCATTATGCTAACTTATGAGAGTAACTTTTAGTTTAGGGAAAGACTTGAATTGAAACTCAGTTTAAATACGATTTTTAGCTCATTTTGCTAACTTATGAGAGTAACTTTTAGTTTAGGGAAAGACTTGTATTGAAACTCAATTTAAATTCGATTTTTAGCTCATTTTGCTAACTTATGAGAGTAACTTTTAGTTTAGGGAAAGACTTGGTAAACAATTTAGTTTTGCGGAGGTTACATAATAGCAATTTTCATCAATGAAAGAATAACGAAAAACAAAAACGAAGCAGGGAATTAAACGATTATTTCCACTTAGCTCTCTTTGCGCAGAAAAGAAAGGTTCTACTTAGAACATTAAACACACACATACACACAGGGGTCTGTGAATGTACGGATAATTACACAGTACGTGTAAGCAGTTCCAATAAAATACAAGTGAATAATGCGCCGAAGTTTCTTTGGCGCAATCGATTTTTCTGTACAGCGTATAATGCTGTATGAAACCCTCAGCTACGACCGGCCAGAGCTCAGTTGCCCCCCAGATGCGGTCGAGTGAAGGCGCGTCGGCGACGCCCCCGGAAAGCGCTGCCAAACGCACGATCTATGGCTAACCTTAACCTTCAATAAAATCAAAACTACAGAGGCTAGAAGACAGCAATTTGGTATGTTTGCTGACTGGAGGGGTGGATGATCAACATACCAATTTGCAGCCCTCTAGCCTCAGGAGTGCTTAAGATCGGAGGGCGGACAGAGAAAGTGCGGACGGACAGGCAAAGCCGGCACAATAGTTTTCTTTTGCAGAAAACTAAAAAAATCGTTTTAAAGACATCCTTTCATCTCTAAAAACATAGCAGTTTCGATTAACAAGAGGCTGCTCTTCATTCCTATCTTCACATTTACCTGGAGAGGAGCTTAGTGTGGTTCGAAACTGCTGTGTTTTCCGGAGATTAAAGGATTTCTTTAAAAAGGGGTTTTTCAATTGAAAGTGTGTGAATACAAAATTTTTGAAAAGTGTGATGAATTCGAGAATTTAAAATGGTATTGTAGTTATCACAATTACCGACGTATCTGGAAAAAGTGATCAGTAGATTTTATATAAATATATATATACAATCATTAAGCTACAAATGTCGTTTAATATGCAATTCACGGTACTTTGGTAATATTACTGAAGGGGAATTGTAAGTGATAAATGGAATTGTACCGAAGTGTCTCGAACACTCGACAGTACCCTCCAACAACTCGGAGTTGCCGAAGGAAGGTATTATCGAGTGTTCGAGACACTTTGGTACCAATTCAATTATCACTTATAATTTCCCTTCGGTGATAATCCAAAGTACCGTGGATTGTATATTGCTTATTACATTTGTAGCTTAATGGTTGTATATAAATCATGGTGTGATAAAAATTCAGTATATATATATATATATATATATATATATATATATATATATATATATATATACATGTATGTATATGTACATGAATATATATATATATATATATATATATATATATATATATATATATATATATATATATATATATATATATATATATATATATATATATATAAAATTTATATTTTGAATATTTTATCACATCACCCTGATTCATATACAGTCATGAAGTTACAAATATATATATATATATATATATATATATATATATATATATATATATATATATATATATATATATATATATATATATATATATCATATATATATATATATATATATATATATATATATTTATATATATACATACATACATACACACAACAAATATATATATATATATATATATATATATATATATATATATATATATATATATACTGAACTGATACATATCGATAAATCCCAATTATCTTGCCATTATGTTTCCAAAGAATCGTAGAACGTTGCAACATCCCCTAAGCGTTCCTCAACTGATTAAAGTTAGCGGAGTTGTTTATTAGCTTCAGAGGCTATTTTGGAAGTTTACGGGGGAGGCCAAACTTCCCAGCTCTGCATTAGAAGTTTCTGCAAGCATTATTGCAGTGCTAATGCACCCTCTGTGAATCGATGATCTGATATGTATATATATTTATATACATACATATATATATATATATATATATATATGTGTGTGTATATATATATATATATACAGTATATATATGTATATAATATATAGTCTTTCATTGTTATTCACCTGATTAAATTCAATATCAACTTGCGACAAAAATAAAAGTAATAGTTATTTTATAAATAAATTTATGACCTGATACTAATTAATCTTAGACCCCGGATATAGAAGTGAAATCCCACAGGGGAAATTTCAGTGTTAAAAATTTTCAGCCATTTCGTAACCGTTACTTTGATATAGTTATTTTTTTTATTAAATATCTTATTGCTTAGCATAAAAGTCCTTAACCTAATTAGATACAATTAATAAATAAATTCTTCTAAGAATTTATGAGTTCCCATGATATATCTGTGCTAAAATACTGACAAAAATTCATCAAACTAAAATTTATCTTTTAGTAATTTTCACATGAAGAAACAAACATACCACGATCTTCCAATAAATCTCGTTCCACGATAGATGATTATTTTCCAATAAATACTCGAGCACACAATAAAAATGGGTACATTCGCAATATTTTTCTTCATATTTTTCAGACTTCCAGGTTAGCCTTGGGACTCTTCTGTGCCAGGTGGTCACTCCAAACAGCTAACAGCGACAGGGAATAAATGTTAACGGGTCTCTCATATCGCTTGGTGGGGAACCGCTCTTATGGTATATTAAAACAAATATATATATATATATATATATATATATATATATATATATATATATATATATATATATATATAATATAAATTAAATATATACATATATATATATATATATACATACATACATACTTATATATATATATATATATATATATATATATATATATATATATATATATATATATATATATATATATATATATATATATATATATATATATATATATTTTATATATGTGTGTGTGAGCGTGTGTGTGTGTGTCTCTCTCTCTTTATGAGTTATATACTAGACAATTCTCTTGAATTATCTATCTTTGTGTGAATGACGCCTGCTAAAAAAAAAAAACATTGTTTGTTACTGTGTTACTCCTCGTAAGTGACTGACTAAAAGAGGAAGTCCCAGTTATGATTAAAAAAATTTAATAAATGAGAAATATTTGAGAAATTTACATTTAGAAGTTTTATTTTTTTTTTTTTTTGGGGTTAAAATATTTCGAAAGTGAAACCTAGAGGGATATACCCACAAGCTCATAATATAATACGTTTTAGTTTGATTCATGAGGAGGTTATGGTGATAACAGTTTTCTACCCTAACTGAATAAATAACAAATACACAAAGAGAGTATAAAGTATTAACCTAACAAACGAAAAAAATAAACGGTACTCTGGCATCAGAGTTTATACCAGAAACAGTTTAGGTGAGATAAAAATGGGGTTTACAGAGATTTCCGAATCCTTCACAAATATCAAGGGTGGCGAGAGAAAGGGCAGTCTGTATTCCCGCTGTTATATTATATATAAAATCTTCAATAATGACAACTCTTTTGCCAGTACAGATAACAACAGGAGATTTATGTAATGGAACACTCTCTCCTTTTAAAGAATTGTCTCATCGTCTGAGCGCATTTGAATCCGGAAGAAAGCGATGAAAAGGGATTCTGTATTTAAAACCTAATGACTTTCTTTGGAATCTAGAATTGGCAACATTTTTCTGAGTGCACAAGAAATATTAGTGTGAGTTTTCATTTTATTTGGATGAATAAATATCTATTGTTCCTGTCTAACGTCATATCAAAAAGAAGGCAAAAAAAAAAACTCGACGACTTATAACAAAAAAAACTCATTTACTTTAAATGCCAGGAAAAACCGTCAATTAAGCCTAATGTCGTGTCGAGGTGAGAACCATTCCCTTACAATGAGCGTATTTAAAGATAAAGAGAAGCATTTATAAGGGATTAAAAAGGGGAAGGGAATGCCTCCATTAAACAAAACACAAGAACTTTTGAAATGCCTACTGAACACCTAAACGTCAAAGGAAAAAAAATATTGGAATATACACAAAGGAAATGAGACGAATAAAAGGGATTTGGTCATTACAACGTGTGAGCAAACATGGTGAGGAAAAATCTCAGTTCCTTCTGCTTGGACGCGACAGGCGGAATGGAATGGAATATAGAATTTAAGCCCCAAGGACAAGCGCTGGGACCTGTGAGATCATTCAGCGCTGAAGGGAAACTGAAAGTAATGGGATTTCAAAGGTGCAACAGGAGAAAAAACTCGCAATTGCACTATGAAGCAATTGTTAGAAGAGGGTGGAAAGTAAGACTGAAGAAAAAGAATATGAACGGAGGAACAGTTAAAAGGAATAGAAGGGTTTGCAGACAGGGGCCGAAGGGACGCTGCCAGGAACCTTAATTAAGTAAGGCATACAGTGTGTACCACATGAAGTGCAGAGTCGAGTTTCCAGCAAAGTTCATGGAACCTCTTCCCTTCCAGAATGAAGGAAATAAATGCACATGCAAATTCACTCATCAACTGAGGCTTTGAGATGCTGAATGTATTCCATTCCATTTGGTGTCTCTCTCTGAAGCGAGGTAAATGTATGCATGAATAGACGATTGTGAAAATGACTGGATTTAATAGCTTATTATACTTGCACAAATGAATAATAATTATTGGTATTATTCCTTGATTCTCATTGCATCTGATTCTATTTATAAATACTAAGCATGGATGGATAAAATTATATTTTCGCGTTTCTCTCTCTCTCTCTCTCTCTCTCTCTCTCTCTCTCTCTCTCTCTCTCTCTCTCTCTCACACACACACACACACACCCACACACTCAAATCTACATTATTATGCATGTAACACACGAGTAATTTCAATCATGTTATCGTCATGCTTTGTAATTTTAATTTCTCAGTTATCTACGATATTACCACTGAGTTACTAAGAAGATAAGAATGCCTTTTTAGCTCTCTGTAAAAGAACTACTGAGATGGCTATTTGTCTGTCCGTCCGCGCTTTTTCTGTCCGCCCTCAGTTCTTGAAAACTACTGAGGCTAGAGGGCGGCAAACTGGTATTTTAATCATCCACCCTCCACTCATCAAACATACCAAATTGCAGCCCTCCACCCTCAGTAGTTTTTTTCTTTTATTTAAGGATAAAGTTAGTCATAATCGTACTTCAGGCACCGCTATAGGTACCAAAAACACAGGCCACCACCAGACCGTGGCTGAAATGAATTTCATCGGCCGTGGCTAGGAGTTTCATGGGTCATAGCTTAAAGTTATTATACAGCATTGTACGCTGTACAGAAAACTCGATAGCGCCGAAGGAATTTCGGCGTATTTTTTACTTGTTATATATCGGACCAGTTCCAAACCCTTCCTACCCTCCCTAAGACAAATCACTCTTAGTAAGTTAAAAAAAAAGACAATAAATGCAAGGCAATGCCGGGGAATTCACAGAAGAACATTGCAATACGGTCGCTCTGCACAACAAGGAAAGCAGAATGCAATAAAATTCAATAAGGTCTTTCCTACTGCGGGTTGCACCAGCCTTGTGTCTCCTCCCATAAGTTTAACAAATAATTTGCCTCTCTCTCTCTCTCTCTCTCTCTCTCTCTCTCTCTCTCTCTCTCTCTCTCTCTCTCTCTCTCTCATGAATTCGAAAAGCTTTTGTTCTTTATGAGTGCTCATGAGAGAGAGAGAGAGAGAGAGAGAGAGAGAGAGAGATTATTACCTCTACTTAGCAGGAAATTCTGAGGAGAGATAGATAATTAGAAAATGGGATTTTTGGCCTTTATGGCTGACAGAAGATAGAGAGAGAAAGAGAGAGAGAGAAAGAGAGAGAGAAAGAGAGAGAGAGAGAGAGAGAGAGAGAGAAATACGCCATGTTTTATCAGAGGATTTAAATTCTGGGGCTTATGTTTCAGGAATCTTTTTTTAAACATTAATTTTCTCTCTCGACGATAAATGTTAAACATCCTGGGCCTCTTCTTGCAAAGGTAACGAGAAAATACGTTAAATCACAGTAGGTTCGTTTTGAATTAATGATAATGGATACTGACAAGTGGAAATCACACAGCCTTTGCCGCAGTTAATTTTCCAAAGTTTAAAATATCAGACTGCCATTTTACTACTCCTTGAATATTGGGGAAATGTTCGAGGTGAGGAGAAGTTTTCAACCTGAATGATAAGAGTTTCCCTAAAGTGTCTGGTTCTGTCCCTTTCTCGATATTGCCTGGAATTATCGATACAGAGGCGTTTCTGTCTCAAATATGAGTTTGTTTTGGCAAAAACTTCCGGGAGGATGAAAATTATTTTCTTGTTTTTCCAAAGAATCGCTGTGCGCTTGACAGTGCAACCCATTATTATTTTTTCCAATTTAGGTCAGTTTCGGAATCGAAATAAAAATGAGGCAGAAACAATTGAAAATATAAAAACAAAAATTATTTGTTGAAAGGTAAAGTTAGTTTCGGAATCAAAATGAAAAAGAGATAGAAATAAAGGAAAATATATAAAAAAAACTTATTTGTTAAAGAGGTAATTTTTCTTCGTGTATGATATATCTTGATTTGACCAAAAATCGTTGGTACGAAATCAGTCTAATTCAATCAATTCTGAGCCACCATGAGTAATTCGGCTTCCAGTGATGCCATAATATATATATATATATATATATATATATATATATATATATATATATATATATATATATATATATATATATATATATATATATATATATATATATATATATATATGTATACATACACATATATATAATATATATAAATATATATATATATATATGTGTATGTATAATATATCGGGCTTCCAGTGACGCCATTACACACACACACACACACACATATATATATATATATATATATATATATATATATATATATATATATATATATATATATATATATACAAAATCATTAGAGTATTGACATCCAATGACAAATATATACTCTCCACGGCCGAATAAATTGAATCTACTTTCCTTGACAGCAGAGCATAAAATCTTTTCATGTCCGGAAAATTGAGGCAATTTTCCGTCTATTACCAATTCCTAGAAATAGATGAGAAAATTCAGATACAAAATTAACATCTTACCTAATCTGAGACATCATCAACTTCCGTATCTCATTGGCAGTGACACTTAACTTTCAAAATTCCAAGAAAATTGTTCACGCGAAGAATTTAGCTCCATTATAACATAAAATATTCAAAATAGAAGTGTTTTCCGAAAGGTCATCCATGGATTTCATATTATCATGTGGAAAGGAGAAGAAATATCGGGAATATGGCTGAAAATATGCAATTCATATTTTACCAGCTCCTGACTTTACGATTTTGTCCTGGCTTCTCAATACTTCTCCGATTTCTCAAATATCACTCGAGTACATACAACTAGGACACACAGATATACATGCATACATAGCCCACACACACACACACACACACCCATGTATATACATATGTATATGATTATTACACTTTTTACGTGATTCATTTATATACATTACCACGTTTCTTATTTTTACCTATGTAATGTATATATATATATATATATATATATATATATATATATATATATATATATAGAGAGAGAGAGAGAGAGAGAGAGAGAGAGAGAGAGAGAGAGAGAGAGAGAGAGGAGAGACACACATACTATATATATATATATATATATATATATATATATATATATATATATATATATATATATATATATATATATATATATCTTCTTATACATATATATACGTGTGTGTGTTTGTGTACGTGTATGGGACTTTAGATATGCACACGCACACGCGTACTCACACAAACACACATACTCACTGGGTAGGTAAACAAAATCAAAAAAGGATTATTCTGGACACACTGGTCCAAGTCGTTGCCAAACCTTGAGATCGGAATATGGCCTCCTATTTACCTCAGTTGCATTTATATCCCCATTCCCAACCTTTACTATCCAAGTAAACAAAACCATGTGGATTTTTACTCTCGATTAAACCGCAAACATTCTTCTAACTATTGCTTCAGCCAAGTAGTTCTTGCACATTTGAACGCCTATACTTGCAGTCTTTTCCTCGCCACATCCTGTTTCCCCACGTGTGCTTGTCAATGTTTTTCTTTACTAATCAAACTATTCTCCTTGCATTTAAATACACTTTTATATATTTATTAATTTATTAGGTTTTTTTTTTTCATTTTTAATATGTGAGATCTCATCTTTCTTTATTGCCTTTTACCTCCTCTTACTTCTTCCTAATGAATCCCATATTCTTTGGAAGCTTGAATTTCAAGTCAATGGCCCTGTGGTGGGATTGTTCCATGTGAAGAATAGGTTTCATATTCTGAATAATAATAATAATAATAATAATAATAATAATAATAATAATAATAATAATAATAATAATAATAATAATAATAATAATTTCAAACAACTGAACAAATTTCCGAAAATTCTCAACACCCTTTCGCTCCAAACACTCCATGTCTAGCATCTATGCAATACTTTTTTTACGTCACTTCCATATATATATATTAGAATCAGCTGGTACAGGCAACCTTTCTCCTACTTCGAACCTGAAAGTAAATGCATCCAGGAATTTCTAAGATACTCTTCCAGTAAGATTCTTCCCAGTTTTTAGGCTGTGTACTATGCCACAGTTAGATATGAAATGAAGCAGGTTGCTGCATTTCTGTGAATTTGCAAGAATTTGGAATATATCTGCAGCATATTTAAAATTGGCGTGGATTTCAGTACAGGCGACTGCAAGAATTCTAATTCCACCCCCACACACACACACACAGATATCTCTCTCTCTCTCTCTCTCTCTCTCTCTCTCTCTCTCTCTCTCTCTCTCTTTTGTAATGTACTGTACCAGTTAAAATTAGCAGAAGTGTTTCAGTTAAAACGGTCCCATGCAATGAAGGATTAAGTTTTCAGCCCTCAATATTTTTGGATATGTTTCACTGAGAAAACATTGAGTATATATGTATATATATATATATATATATAATATATATATATATATATATATATATATATATATATATATATATATATATATATATATTATATACAATATATATATATATATGTACATATATATACTCAATGTTTTCTCAGTGAAACATATCCGAAAAATATTGAGGGCTGAAAACTTAATCCTTCATTGCATGGGACCGTTTCAACTGAAACACTTCTGCTAACTTTAACTGGTACAGTACATTACAAAAGAATTTACAGATAACCTTTGACATCCTCAGCTTCTTTTTAACGCTGGGCAATACATTTCTTGTCACGTATCGGGTCATTAGAAACTTTTAAATTACAGATACATTTCCCTTTGAATATAAACTAATCCCAGCCTTATTATCTACCGTCAAATATACGGCGACTTTAAACTTCATCACTTTCCTCCAATCTATTCAGATTCTTTGTTCAGAACTTTTTATTTCCTCTTAATTTCCCCTTTGTTTTAATAAGCCTTTAAAGTAAAGCGGGCGGCTTTCACTCAAGAGCGGAATTAAGGCGGAATGAGTCTCATTCCAACTTTAAGATTTCCGCTCGTTAAGAAGAGATCTCTTCAATAGCTTCAAAATTCCAGCTTTTATATGCAAAGTTCCCCCGCCAAGAGAATACAGTTAAAAAATAATAGTTATCCAAACTCTAGAAAAATACTGAAGAGGGATGGGGCACATGAGATGTGATGTAGTGCTATGTAATAATAATAATAATAATAATAATAATAATAATAATAATAATAATAATAATAATAATGGAGAAACAAATCCACAGTTATGTATATGTAAATATATTTAAAGATAAAACTGGAGAGATAGCTTTCGGGAATCTGTTTGGTTCCCCTTCTCAATCTGACGCGTTGATGTAACATTCCAACCGAGCAGATCCCCGAAAGCTTTCTGCACGGTTTTATCTTTAAATATATGTACATATACATAACTAAGGATTTGTTTCTCCATTTTAAGACACATTCTACTATGAGTATTTTTCAATAATAATAATAATAATAATAATAATAATAATAATAATAATAATAATAATAATGTTTAATAATAATAATAATAATAATAATAATAAACTGTGTTTATCAGTAGAAGAATTATTAAAATATTATTTATGAAAAATTTCGTAAAATACTGGAAAGAGGGATGCGATGGGAATAATAATAATAATAATAATAATAATAATAATAATAATAATAATAATAATAATAATAATTATAATAAAAAAATAATAATAATAATAATAATAATAATAATAATAATAATAATAATAATAATAATAATAATAATAAACTTATGTTTACCAGTAGAAAAATTATTAAAATATTAGTTATGCAAAATTTCGTAAAATACTGAAAAAAAGGATGTGATGGAAGAAATAATAATAATAATAAATAATAATAATAATAATAATAATAATAATAATAATAATAATAACAGCAGAAGTATAGTACTGATTACATATTGTAATGAACACCCTAACGCTGATTGCAAAGGAAAACTTATTCATAGCCGATCAGAAGTGGATATTTTCATTCACATTTCCAGACTTTCTAGGCTTCCTGTGATATATCAAACGTATATACTTAATTCATTTGCCTTTTGTATCCTTTTCTGGTTATGTTATCCTGTATTATTTTTTGAAATATTTCCAGAACATAATGCACAGCCATATACATAGTTATACATAGTTGCTTACCCATAAATATATACAAACTCAAGCACTGTCACTTAATCTATATGACATATATTATGGTTCAGATTCAGGCGATTCGATAAGAATTGATACATGATGTAATATGAATAGATATGATGCGCTTATGTCTATTCTGTTTCAAGCTTAGTCAGGAATCGAACAGCATTTGGTAAATAACGATATTCATTGACAGGAATATTTTGCAGTGCTTCCATAAAATAAGTTTTAAATTAATTTCTAAGTAAACTGCTTTCGTTTCATACAGGCAATGCCTAGGTTTCAATAGAGGATGACACACTAGAATAAACTACGCAGATGAAAATTATATTTTGATGTTTTAAAACAGTGAATCCCTAGGTTTCAATAGAGAATGACACACTAACAGAAATTGTACAGATGAAAATTATATTCGAATATTTTATGCCTCCCTGAATTGTTGATTATATATGTTTGAAATTAGTGTTAAAATAAACAGACTTCATTTCAGAAAGACAACCCCTACAGTAGATTTTAAAAGGGAATGGCGCACTAACATAAACTGTACAGATGAAAGTAATATATACATATTTAAATTTTCCTGAACTGTTTACATAAATAAGTTTGAAAATATTAGCAAAATAAACAGCTTTCGTGTCATAAAGAGAACCCTAGATTTTAATATGGAATGACAATTAATTGTCCAAATGAAAGTAATACAAAATATTTAAAATATTTTAAATAATTTGTATAACAGCTTTCGTTCCATTAAGAGAATCACCAGATTTTAACAAGTAATGATGCACTGACATAAATTATACATATGTAACAAATAAATGTATAAATAATTACAACTTCCTTAAAAAAAAAAAAAATAAGAACTAATAAAAAAAAATCATTTGGTGGCCCCTGCTCAAAAAATGATCACGGTAGTTAATGCGTATTGCAACCCCTCCAAAACACTGATACAGTCACTCATGAAAATACTGAATCCTTTTCAATCGTGCGTCGATTTGCTTTGCAAAATGTTTTTAGAAATGTTCGGAAGCAATGCATCTTTTAAGCCTTACAAACAGGGAAAAATTCTTTCAGGATATTGAGCTTTATTGTTTCGTACGGTACCAAAAATATGACCCGGCGCGGTAATCTATGAATGGGTGAATAATATTACAGATGGTGATACCTAAAGAAACAATACTGATGGTCATGAATCAAGTAATCTATGAATGGGTGAATAATATTATTGATGGTCATGAATGAAGTGATCTATGAATGGGTGAATAATATTACAGACGGTTATAGCTAAAGAAACAATATTGATGGTCATGAATGAAGTAATCTATGAATGAGTGAATAATATTACAGACAGAAATAGCTAAAGAAACAATATTGATGGTCAGGAATGAAGTAATCTATGAATGAATGAATAATATTACAGACAGTGATAGCTAAAGAAACAATATTGATAGTCATGAATGAAGTAATCTACGAATGAATGAATAATATTACAGACAGTGATAGCTAAAGAAACAATATTGATGGTCAGGAAACAGTGATAGCTAAAGAAACAATATTGATAGTCATGAATGAAGTAATCTACGAATGAATGAATAATATTACAGACAGTGATAGCTAAAGAAACAATATTGATGGTCAGGAATGAAGTAATCTATGAATGAATGAATAATATTACAGACGGAAATAGCTAACGAAACAATACTGATGGTTATGAATGAAGTAATCTATGAATGAGTGAATAATATTAAATGATAGCTAAAGAAACAATATTGATAGTCATGAATGAAGTAATCTACGAATGAATGAATAATATTACAGACAGAAATAGCTAAAGAAACAATACTGATGGTTATGAATGAAGTAATCTATGAATGAGTGAATAGTATTACAGATAGTAATAGCTAAAGAAACAATACTGATGGTCATGAATGAAGTAATCTATGAATGAGTGAATAATATTACAGACAGTGATAGCTAAAGAAACAATATTGATAGTCATGAATGAAGTAATCTACGAATGAATGAATAATATTACAGACAGAAATAGCTAAAGAAACAATACTGATGGTCATGAATGAAGTAATCTATGAATGAGTGAATAATATTACAGACAGTGATAGCTAAAGAAACAATATTGATAGTCATGAATGAAGTAATCTACGAATGAATGAATAATATTACAGACAGAAATAGCTAAAGAAACAATGCTGATGGTCATGAATGAAGTAATCTATGAATGAGTGAATTCTTTACAGACAGTGATAGCTAAAGAAACAATATTGATAGTCATGAATGAAGTAATCTACGAATGAATGAATAATATTACAGACAGAAATAGCTAAAGAAACAATACTGATGGTTATGAATGAAGTAATCTATGAATGAGTGAATAGTATTACAGATAGTAATAGCTAAAGAAACAATACTGATGGTCATGAATGAAGTAATCTATGAATGAGTGAATAATATTACAGACAGTGATAGCTAAAGAAACAATATTGATAGTCATGAATGAAGTAATCTACGAATGAATGAATAATTTACAGACAGAAATAGCTAAAGAAAACAATGCTGATGGTCATGAATGAAGTAATCTATGAATGAGTGAATAATATTACAGACAGTGATAGCTAAAGAAACAATATTGATAGTCATGAATGAAGTAATCTACGAATGAATGAATAATATTACAGACAGAAATAGCTAAAGAAACAATACTGATGGTTATGAATGAAGTAATCTATGAATGAGTGAATAGTATTACAGATAGTAATAGCTAAAGAAACAATACTGATGGTCATGAATGAAGTAATCTATGAATGAGTGAATAATATTACAGACAGTGATAGCTAAAGAAACAATGCTGATGGTCATGAATGAAGTAATCTATGAATGAGTGAATAATATTACAGACAGTGATAGCTAAAGAAACAATGCTGATGGTCATGAATGAAGTAATCTATGAATAAGTGAATAATATTACAGACAGTGATAGCTAAAGAAACAATGCTGATGGTCATGAATGAAGTAATCTATGAATAATGAATAATATTACAGACAGTGATAGCTAAAGAAACAATGCTGATGGTCATGAATGAAGTAATCTATGAATGAGTGAATAATATTACAGACAGTGATAGCTAAAGAAACAATATTGATGGTCATGAATGAAGTAATCTATGAATGAATGAATAATATTACAGACAGAAATAGCTAAAGAAACAATACTGATGGTTATGAATGAAGTAATTTATGAATGAGTGAATAATATTACAGATAGTAATAATTAAAGAAGCAACACTGATGGTCACGAGTGAAATAAATCATTACGCAAGTAGTGAGGTTTCTACAACTATATTTCGAGTACGGGATGGTCAATAATTGAATTAAATTGTATATAGAATTTAGGCCAAAGGCCAAACACTGGAACCACTGAGGTCATTCAGAGCTGAAACGGAAATTGACAGTAAAAGGTTTGAAAGGGGTAACAGGAGGAAAACGTCGCAGTTGCACTATGAATTAGATGTTAGGAGAGGGTGAAAAGTAAGATGGAAGAAAGAGAATATGAAAGGAGGTACAGTAAAAGGAACGAAATGGGTTGCAGCTGGGGCCGAAGGCACGCTGCAAAGAACCTTGAGTAATGCCTACTATGCACAGCATGAGGTGCACTGCCGGCACTACCATCCTTTGGGGTGCCGGGGCGGATGGTCAATAATAAAGAATGCAAAAATAATAGCCGACATGTACAGTACATTTCGAACATATCAAGAAAAAATCTACAGAAACTTCGAAAGCAAATGGGACTGAAGAATAAAAGTTGTATTGTTTTATACAGAGAACCGTAATATATATTCCTTTACTTTTACCATAAAATGGCGTAGCGCCATCCATTCCATAAGAATTAATTGCAGCCCATCTATTTTACAGCCAGGATTTGCTCCCCATTACAAAGTCTGAATGGAAATGTGGTGTAACAAAAATGGTTTTAAATGAAGTTACTTTATCTGTATTCAGAGAATCTCAATTGGTATTATCATGGCTGTGTTTATTTGGAAGTATTTCTAAATAAATAAAATTATTTCCTTTTCACTCCCTACTAAAGTTTCATGCAAAATCTACTACTAATGTTATAGTAGATACATACCTTTTCTGTAATAAATAAAAATAAATAAATAAATAAAAATAAATGAAAATAAATAACTTAAAATTATTAAATAAATAAAAATAAATAAAAATAATAAATAAAAATAAATAAATAAAAAATAAATATATAAAATAAATAAATAAAACTAAATAAATAAAAATAAATGAAAAGAGAAAAAATTTTTGAACAAAAACATATTCCTAAGAAAATTTTGGTCTCACTAATCTGGCAATTGTATAAGATAAAGCAGTTTCTGTAATTATTTTCTTGAATATCAGCAAGGTACCTGCTCAGCTGAACTACATCTATTTATTAAATATTACCTATATATTAATAGCATTACCTTGTATTTCAATAATTTACTTACATTTTAATCTAATTATTTATTAATTTGTTGATTCATTTTTTTAATGAGTAATCTCTTCTTTCTTTATTTCTCATTACCTTCTGTTACTTCTTTCGAATGAACACCATATTCTTTGGAAGCTTGAATTTCAAGTCAGTAATAATAATAATAATAATAATAATAATAATAATAATAATAATAATAATAATAATAATAATAATAATAATAATAATAATAATAATATGTGGTGAGTTCCTCAGAGAAAAAATATTTAACCTAAAGATAAATGGTCCATTTCTTTAAGGGTTCTACAAGCAATGGTAAAGGATGCTGTTTCAAGCTAGTAATGCTTCTATAGTTAGATAAGACCAGAACAGATTCCATTTTTATTTAATTATACGAGCGAAAGAATTTGTTGCAAAGATTTTAGAAATTTTTTTACGAATAAATCATATAATTTTATTGTGCTCTCACAACAGTTGAATTAATGTAAATCAGTAAAAAAAATTAAATGAGAATCACCAAAAATAAGACAGAACCAAAAACAAAAACAAATGATCTTGTGAGAATATTAAACAAGTAAAAAATGCGCAATCGAGTTTTCTGTATAGCGTATAACAAGGCCACCGAAAATAGATCTATCTTTTGGTGGTCTCGATATAATACTGTATGAGCCCCGGCCCATGAAACTTTAACCACCGCCGGTGATGGCTTGTCCTATATCGTTACCAGACGCACGACTATGGCTAAATTTAACCTTAAATAAAAGAAAAACCACTGAGGCTAGAGGGATGGAATTTGGTAACTTTGATGATTGGAGGATGGATGATAAACATACCAATTTGCAGCCCTCTAGCCTCAGTAGTTTTTAAGATCTGAGGGCGGACAGAAAAAGTGCGGACGGACAGACAAAGCCGGCGCAATAGTTTTCTTTTGCACAAAACTGAAAAGAGGTTGAAAAAAAGTTTTTTTAAATAAGTGAAATTATATCAGTTATTTTATCGTGCTCTCGCAATAGTTAAATCAATGTAAATCAGTTAACAACCTACACGAGAATCGCCAAAATAAGACAGAAACAAAGACAAAATGGTGTCGTGAGAATATTAATAATAAGGACGTTCGTAAAAAAAAAATTCATATTTAGAAATTAAATTCAATTGCTTTTCTCACTTTATCTCGCACTCGCAGCAGCTAACGGAATTATAGTAAATTATTGTAACAAACAGATTATGTTAGAACAACCGAAATAAGCAAAAAAAATAAATAAATAAATAAATAAAATAAAAAAGATAGAACCACCAAAATAAGCAAAAAAAAAAAAAAAAAAAATGGTGTCGTGATATTTCGAGAAACAAAAATACCAACGGGATCGATTTCACGGAGGAGACAATTATTTCAAAGAATTCGGAGATTTTCTTAGATCTCGGCCGAAAGTCCTATGAAGATTTTCCGGATTAAGAGCCTCCCCCTAAAGTTATGGCAGCCATTCTTCAAGAGATGATAGGAGGCTCTCCAGGCGATGTATTAAGGTGGCCACGGGGTAAAAACGGTGAATGTCGAGTCATCATTTATGTTTTGTCCTCTAATCAAGTTGACGACCTTTGGCTTTTACTTGTGCTCTCGCTGATTTCTTTTTTTTTATTGTCCTCCTTCTCCTCCTCCTCTCCCTCCGCCTCCTCTTCCTCCTCCTCCTCCTCCTCCTCCTCCTCCTCCTCCTCCTCTTCTCCTCGGCGTGATGATGTCATCAACTTCTAATCCGATTTACTTCAAACTGATATTAAGGACGCTTACGATGCCATTACACCTAACCTCTCTCTCTCTCTCTCTCTCTCTCTCTCTCTCTCTCTCTCTCTCTCTCTCTCTCTTTTGAAAAAAAATCTTACTCTGGCAGGCTCCATAACAAATGGTATTACTGTAATCTGCAACGTCTTAGTTGACGTGTGAAGTGACTATATGAAGAAAGCATAAGACATTCTTGTTATTCAATAAAAACAAAGGGCTTGTACACAAAAGATAGATTTTCTGTAATGTTGCTTTATGTCCTGAGTAAGTTAAACTCAGGTTTTTTTTCCTAAATACCTATTGATTTCAGGTATGTCTATGGCTTTAAAAGGTAACTGAGCTTTGGTTAGGTAGCTATGCCTCATCACAATGCCTCATCACAATTAAAATTTCTCTCTATTTATGTAAATTGAAAGTATATATTTTTTCGTCTCTTCATGGCCTGGCCAACTTTTTCTAATGTGCAAATCTTTTTGCACTTACTGAAGTCAATCAGGAAATATTCAGGCTTTTGGATGAAAAACTTTAACTGAAAGTCTACACTCAAAGCTTTTAATTCTTTTTTGAATTTTTATTGATTTTATTCTCTTTATTATTTATTTTCTGCACAAAGTAAAAAAAAAAGGTTTATTAGTACAAAGTATTAAACAGACGAGACGAACAAGAAACTTTTATCAAACAAATGGTTACGATTCTTTTGTCGTGACAAGATAGAAAAAAAAGTATTGCACTGATCAAAATCAAAACAATTATGTGCATCACTCAGTCCGATGTTTCACTGAAAGGAAAATTAACAATTTCACCTAAATTAGTTCGTTCTCGTGTAGCGGGGCGCAGATAACGGTTCTGTTGTAACAGCAGTTTGATATATACCGACTTCGAGTATTACTTAGGACATGATATGAAACGCAATCTATGAATGTAATGTTAAATTAGTATTAGAGTGAGGAGACTTCAATTCTTCGTAGGGCCCACAAAACGATGAGATATTACGGGGTAAATTTGCCCCCGTTTTGACGAACTGGCGTATCCCATTTTAGTTTTCTGTAAAAGAAAACTATTGTGCCGGCTTTTGTCTGTCTGTCCACATTTTATTTTGTCCGTACATTTTTCTGTCCGCCCTCATATCTTAAAAACTACCGAGGCTACAGGGCTACAAATTGATATGTTGATCATCCACCCTCCAATCATCAAGCATACAAAATTGCAGCCCTCTATCCTTAATAGTTTTTATTTTATTTAAGGTTAAAGTTAGCCATAATGGTGCTTCTGGCAACGATATAAGATAGGCTACCACCGGCCCGTGGTTAAAGTTTCTGGGACCCAGCTCATACAAAATTATACCTAGACCACCGAAAGATAGATCTATTTTCGGTGGCCTTGATGATAGGCTATAACGGCTATAAAGAAAACTCGATTGCGCCGAAGAAACTTCGGTGCATTTTTTACTTTTTTTTTTGCATTTTTTACTTCTTTTTTTTTAAGTTTATGAGTTTTCCAGCCAAAGCGCCTCAGTTTTCGACACTATAACATACCAAAACTTCAGCTGTTTGCGTTGTTACATTTTTAAACGAAATGTCCGCAGAGGATGAGCTAATTAGAAGCTCTGAATAATATCAAAATCTTTGAAGCCCATTTTCTCAGTATGGGGGAAAAATGGCTGACGCCAGTTCGTCAAACTCGGGACGAATTGTTCCGAAAGAAGTCTTAGGAGGAAAGTCTTCGAGGAAGCGTTATTTAGTTTACGAAAAAAGCCTCCTGCAGGAGTTGACTGGTGAAAATCTGCTCATGTGAAGGTGTGAGAATAAAGACGTTGCTTCAGAATAAACAAGTGAAAAATGCACCGAAGTTTCTTCGGCGCAATAGAGTTTTCTGTACAGCTTATAATCAAGGCCACCGAAAATAGATCTATCTCTCGGTGATCTCCATATAATGTTGTATAACCCGTGGCCTATGAAACTTTCATCCACGGGACGTCGGCCTGTCCTATATCGTTGCCAGAACCACGATTATGGCTGAATTTAACCTTAAATAAAATAAAAACTACTGGGGCTAGAGGGCTACAATTTGGTGCGTTTGATGTTTGGAGGGTGGAGGATCAACATACCAATTTGCAGCCCTCTAGCCTCAGTAGTTTTTAAGATTTGTGGGCGGACAGAAAAGTGCGGACGGACAGACAAAGCCGTCACAATCGTTTTCTTTTACAGAATACTATAAGTAAGGTTTGAAGCAATTAACTCCTGCGGAGGTGTTTGCAGATATTTGTAACAGTGTAAATAACTAAAAAAAAAACTAATTAACAGTATCTAAAAAAAATACAAACAAACAAATACGCCCACGCTGAAAAAAAACATAATATTCCTCCTCCTCCTCCTCTCTGTAAATAACAAAAAAAATTACTAATTAAGAGTATCTAAAAAAAATACACACTGACAAATACGCCCACGCGGGAAAAAAAAGCATAATGTTCCTCCTCCTCCTCCTCCTCCTCCTCCTCCTCCTCCTCCTCCTCCTCCTCCTCCTCCTCCTCCTCCTCCTCCTCCTCCTCCTCTGTGTAAATAACTAAAAGAATAACTTATTCACGAGTCAACATTATATTTCGTAACATCCTTTTATCTCAAAATAACATTGCAGTCGGAAATCAAGTGGGCAGAAGCATTCACTAAAAAGCAAGTGTGATTATTTTGGAGTTACAGTGTGAGGCACCTCTGATGCCCCAGGTCCCTCAGTGTGAGGCACCTCTGATGTCTACCAGAGAATTGCTAATGCATCTTCCGGTATATTTTGCATCTTCCAATCTTGGAGAGAGAGAGAGAGAGAGAGAGAGAGAGAGAGAGAGAGAGAGAGAGAGAGAGAGAGAGAGAGAGAGAGAGAGAATTATATATGTGTATATATCTATATATATAGTGCAGGAGAGGAAGAGAGAATTATATATATGTGTGTATGTATATATATATATATATATATATATATATATATATATATATATATATATATATATATATATATATATATATGTATATATATATATATATATATATATATATATATATATATATATATATATATATATATATATATAGAGAGAGAGAGAGAGAGAGAAAGAGAGAGTGTGAAGTCTGAAAATATTTATGCAACAGCAATTCCCTCACAAGCTGCTGACATGACACATTAATTCAGAGACGAATGAGAGCATGAAATTGTAGTTTTATCTTAATTAAAATCAAGCTACGTTTGACGAGGAAATACTATTGCAGATCACTTGTATGAACCCAGAATTTCACAACCATGTAAATATACTCTCTCTCTCTCTCTAACAACCATGTAAATATACTCTCTCTCTCTCTCTCTCTCTCTAACAACCATGTAAATATACTCTCTCTCTCTCTCTCTAACAACCATGTAAATATACTCTCTCTCTCTCTCTAACAACCATGTAAATATCCTCCCTCTCTCTCTCTCTCTCTCTCTCTCTCTCTCTCTCTCTCTCTCTCTAACAACCATGTAAATACTCTCTCTCTCTCTCTCTCTCTCTCTCTCTCTCTCTCTCTCTCTCTTTCACAACTATGTAAATATACACACTCTCTCTCTCTCTTTCACAATCATGTAAATATACTCTCTCTCTCTCTCTCTCTCTCTCTCTCTCTCTCTCTCTCTCTCTCTCTCTCTCTCTCTCTCTAAAAACGAAACGATGTGGGTAATTCCCATTTACCCTTATAGTTGCTAACAGACTTTTAGCTATTTAGGTTCTCTAAACAATTAGGAAGCATACACTAGTCATATCATTCAAGCAAGAATAAACCCTTTAGGAATAAATAGGAGAATAACTGGAGTCAGACTATTAATTCAGTGGTATAAAACAAAATTGATAAATAAAGTCTACAAGCTGGTCCGCTGGTATAGTGGTTAGTGTCGTGGAATGACACCCGGATGTCAGGGGTTCGCGTCTCGCCCTGGGCGATGTAAAATTACTGGCTCTGTATCATGATCAGTTACTGCTTGAATTTCAAGTCAATGCCCCCCTCGGTGTGCTTGTTCCATCTGAATAGTTTTCATCTACTGAAATAATAATAATATAAACGTACAACAAATCTTCATTTCTTGGCGTAAAAGAGTTTTGTTGTAATGCACGAAGGCTCAAGTCTACATTTAGCATCAGCAATGACAGTGGTAAAATAATATGCACAAATATTATTTTCCCAAGGTTCCACAGGAACGGGCATTACTGTACAGTGTATCAGAGTGAAGATAATATGTAGAGGATTATGATAAATCAGATGGTAGTATTTATAAATGTTTACCATTAAAACAAGCAACCATTTACTACATGTATATTAGATATGTATCTAAAAGCAATGGTACCAATCTATCCACATTAGTATTTCCTAGAAACTTTGAGCTCCTGTCATCAAAACTTTCTCATTTTGACGTATCTCCTATTACTTGCAGACTGACTTTCTCTGGAGTCTGGTTTTCTCCTTTACTAGAAAGGTACAGAACTTTCTCCATTTGTCATAAGTACCCTGACATTGTCATTACTTCTGGGAATACACTGTGCCAGATCTTTGGGGTGTCATTGCTGCCATTAACTTTATCATTTTCTCTCCCATATGTACACACACACACACACACACACACACACACACACACACACACATATATATATATATATATATATATATATATATATATATATATATATATATATATAATATATATATATATAATATATATATATATATATATATATATATATATATATATATAATATATATACATGTATATATATATATATATATATATATATATATATATATATATATATATATATATATATATATATATATTTATTTATTTATTTATATCAAACAGGAAATTTCAGCATCTTTTTCTTGCTCAATGGAAAAATCATTCCCTCTTCTAGATCACTGTTTATTTACTCCTTCCCTCTAGCGGCCTTTGTGAAACGAAAAATAAAACCCCACATTAAAAGTGTTTGTGTAAATTAGAGTTTTTTGTACTCCGTGGATGCTGACAATTCATATCTGCATCCATGAGCAGAACTTATCAATAAAGAAAAGCAAGGTATATTTCCCCTCATTTTTAAGTTTTCTCTCCTACCACTACCTTTATTGCAATGCTACCCTTTATTTCATCTCGTTTTATCAGCTTACTGCGGTCGGGAACGTGTATCATCATTCAGAAATACTTACAAAAAAATTACAATAGGAAACAGAACCAACTTAAGTAAATGAAATGATGGATTTGAAAATATATATATAATTACAATAAAAGGGGAATTCCAACGGAAATTTCAGTGAAATCATGTGCTGGACTTCACCTTCTAAGTTTTACAAAAGACAAACTTCTACAAAATTTATTTGTTTTAGAATGCTTGGCAGCATTAGTGATGACACTGCTGGATATTAGTCAGAGCGAGAAAGTCAATGGCTTGATATACAACTTGAAATATATTTCACAGTGTCACTGAACTGACTGAAAGGTTGAATTAAATTGAATATATAACTTAAGCCAAAGGCCAAGCACTGAGACCCATGAGGTCATTCATCGCTGAAACGGAAATTGACAGTAAAAGGTTTGAAAGGTGTAAAAGGAGGAAAATCCAGCACTATGAATCAATTGTTAGAAGAGGGTGGGAAGTAAGATAGAAGAAAGAGAACATGAAAGGAGGTACAGTAAAATGAACGAAAGGGATTGCAACTAGGGGCCGAAGGCACGCTGCAAGGAACCTTAAGTAATGCCTACATTTCACCGCATGAGGTGCACTGACGGCACTAAACCCCTACGGGGATTTTAAGGGGTTAGGACTGAGTATAGAAAATGAACCTCTAAGAATATGAACATCAAAGGAAAGTAAAATGCCATTTTCTCTATAATTTTGATGACGTAACTCTTCGGTGGAGAAACAACACAAGAATTACTCGATTGAAAGAACAAATTGCGATCTTAAAGAGATAAATAGTACAGCGTTAAAATAGTTTCATCTGGTGGGCAATGGACGACGCTTGGTTAAGATAAAATTCTCAATTTACTTTACGGCAGGAAACAAAATTTTGTGATAAATTCTGCCCATACTAAAAGAAAAATTGTGGCTAAAGTATCTATGTCAGTGCACCTCGTGAGGTGCACTGTAGGCATTACTTAAGGTTCTTTGCAGCGTCACTTCGGCCCTAGCTGCAACCCCTTTCGTCCCTTTTACTGTACCTCCTTTCATATTTTCTTTCCTCCATCTTACTCTCCACCCTCTCCTAACAATTGTTTCAAAGTGTAACTGGAAGGTTTTACTACTGTTACACCTTTCAAACCTTTTACTGTCAATTTCCGTTTCAGCGCTGAATGACCTCATAGGTCCCAGTGCTTGGGCTTTGGCCTAAATTCTATATTCAATTCAATTAAACGTAATTCTACAGGAGTTAAGGTGAGTGAAATTAACGTTAACTTCGAAATTTCAGTTTAGTGCATCAAACAGAATAAAAATCAAATTCGGACAGAACATTAGCTTTCCAGTTTAACCGTTGATGTTGATGGGCATACCATTACAAAATAAACATGTTCTGGTCATTTCTGTGGCCTGCAGTACACTTTTCTGACGAATGCATGCTTCAAGAGTTGTACAGTATATTCGGTCATCCCTAGGTTTCTCTTGGGGAGCCCTGGTGTTACTCTTAACATTCCCAAGATGCCATAGTCTTTGTATTTCCGTCTTTAAATAACGGTACTTTTCACCTTTCCTCTTCCCTTGTCCTTAACTCTGGTACCCTATGACGTGGCTACATTTGTCAGAGCTACTTTTTGGGTTTCTTTATTTCCCACGATTAAGTTTGGTTTCCGAGCGTGTATCATATGGTCCTTCCTTATATCACACTCCCAAAATGAACTTACTTTTGTCTATCACTTTTTTCTGGTACATGACTCAAACACTTGTCTGTGCATGGTGGGCTGTTTTCTTTGCCTGCGGTTGTGTTCATATTCAGCTAATGCTGGACGTTTCCTTGTTAAAGTTGTTTCGAATCTCTTCTGGTTTATGTTGATGTGTACGTGCTTTGGATCTATCTTCGGGCCTTCATACTGTTGGTAATTTTGCATATTTCTTTTTATAGGTTTTCTGTAAAAGAAAACTATTGTGCAGGCTTTATCTGTCCGTCCACACTGTTTGACTTTCCGCACTTTATCTCTCCGCCCTCAGATCTTAAAAACAACTGAGGCTAGAGGGCTGTAAATTGGTATGTTGATCATCCACCCTCCAACAATCAAACATACCTAATTGCATCCCTCTAGCCTCAGTAGATTTTGTTTTTATTTAGGTTTAAAGTTAACCATAATCGTGCGCCTGTCAACTATAAAGGACAGGCCACCACCAGGCCGTGGTTAAAGTTTCATGGGCCGTAGCTCATACAACATTATACCGAGACCACCGAAAGATAGATCTATTTTCTGCGGCCTGGATTGTACAGTGTACAGAAAACCTGATTGCACCGAAGAAACTGCAACGTATTTTTTACTTGGTTTTTCTTAGGCCTGACTTATTTTCTCTGTTTCTTTAGTTTTTCTTGTTTATCATTGAAGCTATTATGGTTTCTTCAATTCCTGCTGGATGTTTTTTAATTCTTGGGTTTACTGCATTAGTCTCCTTTTTTCTCTTAGCATGATTATTATTTTCTCTGAGTAAATTCAAACCTGAAATTTTGTAGCAATGAAAAAACAATTGAAACAATTAAATGCAAGGGTCTTTTCATAAAGAGGAGAGAGATTTTTATTGGAGTCCAAGTATTTTAAACCAGCAGTGTTCATTTGATTAAGCATGCAAATTGGCTTCATGTGGATACGAATTCACCGACGAAAAAAGCTGAAAATCAGCCTGAATTAAATATCGTTTGCATAGTCAACTCGAATTTTTTTACCAGTAAGTCTGTGCGTAACCAAGTGAAGTATATCAATAATACTGAAATAAGTTATTTTCCATTTTTAGTTTTCTGCAAAAGAAAACTATTGTGCCAGCTTTGTCTGTCCGTCCGTAGTTTATTCTGTCCGCACTTTTTTTTTGTCCACACTTTTTCTGTCCAAGCTCAGATCTTAAAAACTACTGAGGCTAGAGGGCTCCGAATTGATATGTTGATCATCCACCCTCCAATCATCAAACATACCAAATTGCAGCCCTCTAGCCTCTGTAGTTTTTATTTTATTTAACGTTAAAATTAGCCATAATAGTGCTTCTGGCAACGATATAGGAGAGGCCACCACCGGGCCGTGGTTAAATTTTCATGGGCCGCGGCTCATACAGCATTCTACCGAGACCACCGAAAGATAGATGTATTTTTGCTGGCCTTGATTATACGCTGTAGCAGCTGTACAGAAAACTCATTGCGCCGAAGAAACTTCGGCGCATTTTTTACTTGAATATATTAAGAGTTATTAGGGAGTTAAAACTATTTAATGGCCCACAACTCTCAAAACCGTAATTATCAATTTAATTTCATGAAGGATTTTTATACGAATAACTGATTAGAGTTAAGATTGCTCTATAATAGATTACAATAGCAGAGTACCATTCTCAAGAAACCGACAAACCAGGTGACACTCTCAAAGTAACAAAGGTTCTTTTTTTTCCACTATTTAGTTTCATTTTCCTAGTTACCCCTTCCAAGACTTGCCAGCGTTTGCTCTATTTCTCTGTTTCTCAGTCTCTGAATGCCTGTTCGTCTGTCTATCTGCTGTGTCAATTGCAATTACATTTACTCATGGAAATCTGTACTTAATTACAATTGATTCATGCAAATCTGTATTTAATTGCAATTATATTTACTCATGCAAATCTGTACTTAATTTCAATTATATTTACTCATGCAAATCTGTACTTAATTGCAATTATATTTGCTCATGCAAATCTATACTTAATTGCAATAGTTACTCATGCAAATCTGTACTTTATTGCAACTATATTTACTCATGCAAATATGTACTTAATTGTAATTATATTGATTCATGAAAATCTGTACTTAATTGCAATTATATAGACTCATGCAAATCTGTACGTAATTGCAATTATATTGATGCATGCAAATCTGTACTTAATTGCAATTATATTTACTCATGAAAATCTGTTCTTAATTGCAATTATATTTACTTATTCAAATCTGTACTTAATTGCAATTACACTGAT
Source organism: Macrobrachium rosenbergii (assembly GCF_040412425.1). Taxonomy (NCBI): domain Eukaryota; kingdom Metazoa; phylum Arthropoda; class Malacostraca; order Decapoda; family Palaemonidae; genus Macrobrachium; species Macrobrachium rosenbergii. Next base: position 37,379,432 of record NC_089783.1, on the reverse strand, counting down.
TCACGAAAATCTGTACTTAATTGCAATTATATTTATTCATGCAAATCTGTACTTAATTGCAATTATATTTACTCATGCAAACATGTACTTGTTTGCAATTATATTTACTCATGCAAATTATATTTACTCGCAACAAAGATTCTTAATTACTTCTTGTGACATGGATAACCAAAGAATATATATGCGTCTGTAATTAATGTGATTTAAATCAAGTTTATTAGCATTCCATGACAACTGCTTCCCTTTCTCTCTCTCTCTCTCCTTTTGTAAAATTCCCCTCCTTTGCTCCCTACAATTCGGGTGAGTGAAATCTGGGCTAATCGCGTAACTAGATTATCTCTTGAGTCTACAAAATTCAAGAAGAGGAAAGGAAATATTTTCCCTGCATGTTGACGTGAGATTAATTAGGGAGAAAAGATGCTTTTAAAGCTTTTGGACAATTCTTTCTTAGGTTTTTGGGTCGCTAAAACTTTTTTTTTTTTTATCTCTTTGTAAATTTAGCCGAAGAAGTATCAAGATATGACTAAAATAATAAATCTAATATCCGGGCTAGAGTTTCAGACCTAAGAGTAATACAAATTCAACATTGTCATTAGGAATATCGGAATATATTACAAAAAAACTTTCTGGTTATATTTTGGAATCAAGCAAAGTCCAGTCCTATTTGTAGTAGTACTATACAAAATTCATTCTAATTGAAATCTAAAGACTTTTTACTTTAAAGGTGTTTCAAAATGACCAGTGTGCAATGAGAGCCTATATTTGATATATGGTCCTGAATCCTTCAAATGAAAATTAAGCCATATTTCTTCTGATTTTCTTCATCTACGTCTCTCCTTACAAATGATATAAAAGTGATAATGGAATATGTTTCTAAAATTAATGGAGCCAGGACTATATAATGTGAAAGTGACCGTAAAAAGTGAAATAACTCAGATTAACTTACCAATGAAATGTATCGCACCGGGTAGGGTCATTTCAAACTAAAAAATGCGCCGAAGTTTCTTTGGCACAATCGAGTTTTCTGTACAGGGTATAACCGTGTATGAAACACTCAGTCACGGCCCGGTGGTGGCATGTGTTGTTGGCACCTACAGCGCTGCCAGACGCACGGTCATGGTTAACTTTAACCTTTAATGAAATAAAAACTAGAGGGCTGCAATTTGGTATGTTTGATGATTGGAGGGTGGATGATCAACATACCAATTTGCAGCCCTCTAGCCTCAGTAGTTTTTAAGATCAAATTATAACGTCGCCCTTGAAAAGAAATTACAGTAATTCTGAAGCATACTTAGTATACATACGGCTAAAATACAAACGCTATGGCGATTAAAATCAACACCTGTGACTGAGCAGAGAGCATTAATGTGAAATTAATTAAAAATATGTTCTATAAATACAGTATTAATTAGTATACTTATGTGAGTTAGTTGATTTGTTATAAGAGGTTTGTCTACTAAATATAAAAAATCATTTAATTGTAACGAGTAAATTTAATAATGATGATGATGACGATTATTATTATTATTATTATTATTATTATTATTATTATTATTATTATTATTATTATTATTATTATTATTATTATTAGCAATAGTAGTAGTAGTAGTAGTAGTAGTAGTCGCCGTACTGTAGTAGTATTAATAATAATAATAATAATAATAATAATAATAATAATAATATATTATTATTATTATTATTATTATTATTATTATTATTATTATTATTATTATTATTATTATTATTATTATTATCATCCTCTAAAAAATCTCCTTCGCCCCGCAATGCAAAATGATTCTGATAAGGAAGACAAATGGTCTCGGGAGTTATTCCTCCCTAAACCAATAAAGAAAAATTCACAAACTCTAAAGAAAAATAAAATTCCTACCCCCCTCCACCTTCGGCAAGAAAGCAATTACGACGTAGTGCCGGGAAAGCAAAGGCAAGCAAGCAAGTATAACTCTCTCGCCAAAGGCAAAAGTGGTAATTACCTCTGCGCAGGCGCGCGCGCGCCTCCCTCGCTGAGAGAGACTTCTGATTGATGATCATCGCATCAAATTGCTCATAACGGAGGAAGAAGAAGTTGAAGGTTCCCGAATAACACAAATTAACGACAGAAGTTTCTCGCTAACTTGCTAAAAGTGGCAGCAGCGTTCGCCTCGATTGATTCTCAGCGCCGGAGGTTAAACTAGCCAGCCAGCAGGAAGCTGGCTGCTAGCAGCTTGTTTGGGTGAGTGGGGTTTTCTACGTTTATTATAAGGAGTAAAAAATGATGCTTCCACAGTTGGTTCTCCGTTTTCTATGTAAGATGAAAAATGATGCTTCCACAGTTGGTTCTCCGTTTTCTATGTAAGGTGCTTCCACAGTTGGTTCTCCGTTTTCTATGTAAGATGAAAAATGATGCTTCCACAGTTGGTTCTCCGTTTTCTATGTAAGGTGAAAAATGATGCTTCCACAGTTGGTTCTCCGTTTTCTATGTAAGGTAAAAAATGATGCTTCCACAGTTGGTTCTCCGTTTTCTATGTAAGGTAAAAAATTATGCTTCCACAGTTGGTTCTCCGTTTTCTATGTAACGTAAAAAATGATGCTTCCACAGTTGGTTCTCCGTTTTTTATATGGAGCAAAAAATTATGCTTCCACTGTTGGTTCTCCTTTTTCTATGCAAAGTAAAAAATTATGCTTCCATAATTGGTTCTCCGTTTTTTTCTATGTAGAGTGGAGCAAAAAAAAGATGTTCTCCGTTTTTTACAAAGTAAAAACAGTTGCTTCTCCATTTTCTATGTAAATAAAAAATGATGCTTCCACAGTTGCTTCTCCGTTTTCTTTGTAAAAAAATTATGATTCTACAGTTGGTTCTCCGTTTTTTTATATGGAACAGAAAATGATGCTTCCATAGTTGGCTCTCCGTTTTCTAAGTAAACTAAAAAATTATGCTTCCATAGTTGGTTCTCCGTTTTCTTGGTAAAGCAAAAATTATGCTTCCATAGTTGGCTCTCCGTTTTCTAGGTAAAGCAAAAAATGATGCTTCCATAGTTCCATAGTTTTCTGGGAGGTAAAGTAAAAATGAAAATCCATTTTCTTGGTAAAGCAAAAAAATGATGCTTCCATAGTTGGCTCTCCGTTTTCTAGGTAAAGCAAAAAATGATGCTTCCACAGTTGGTTCTCTGTTTTCTATGTAAAGAAAAAAATTATGCTTCCACAGTTGGTTCTCATAGTTTTTCTATGTAAAGTAAAAATGATGCTTCCACAGTTGGTTCTCTTACATAGTTGGTTCTCCGTTTTCTATGTAAAGTAAAAAAATTATGCTTCCACAGTTGGTTCTCTGTTTTTTACGTAAAGTACAAAAAATTCCATAATTGGTTCTCCGTTTTCTATGTAAATTAAAAAATGATGCTTCCACAGTTGGTTCTCTGTTTTTTACGTAAAGTACAAAATTATGCTTCCACAGTTGCATTTCAGCCGTCTTAACATTCTAATATTTAGAGTTTAGTTGGAAGGTAATACTGACTTCAAGGCGATTAAAACCAAGAGAGATAAAACTGAGAGTAATTAATTTTGCTTATTAACACTGACAAGAACTGACATACCCATATACATAGCACTTAGAATCTACAAGCCTAACACAAGGGATATAATCTTACTTAGATTCTTCCATTTTCTTGGTAGCCCTCTGTCTGCACATTACCCAACAGAAAAGACCAATGACCTTACTTGGAATAATTTACCCCAGGTTTGGAGTTATTGAAAGGTTTAAAACCCTAGGTTTGGAGTTATTTAAAGGTTTAGAACCCTAGGTTTGGAGCTATTGACAGGTTTAGAACCTAGGTTTGGAGTTATTGAAAGGTTTAGAACCCTAGGTTTGGAGTTACTGAAAGGTTTAGAACCCTAGGTTTGGAGAGTATTGAAAGGTTTAGAACCCTTGGTTTGGAGAGTATTGAAAGGTTTTGAACCCTAGGTTTGGAGTTATTTAAAGGTTTAGAACCCTAGGTCTGGAGTTATTGAAAGTGTTAGAAACCTTATTTTTGGAGTTATTTAAAGGTTTAGAACCCTAGGTTTGGCGTTATTTAAAGGTTTAGAACCCTATGTTTGGAGTTACTGACAGGTCTAGAACCCTAGGTTTGGAGTTATTGAAAGGTTTAGAACCTTAGGTTTGGAGTTATTTAAAGGTTTAGAACCCTACGTTTTTTAGTTATTGAAAGATTTAGAACCCTTGGTTTGGAGTTACTGAAAGGTTTAGAACCCTAGGTTTGGAATTATTTAAAGGTTTAGAGCCATAGGTTTGGAGTTATTGACAGATTTAGAACCATAGGTTTGGAGTTATTGAAAGGTTGAGAACCCTAGGTTTGGAGTTATTGAAAGGTTGAGAACCCTAGGTTTGGAGTTATTGAAAGGTTGAGAACCCTAGGTTTGGAGTTATTGAAAGGTTGAGAACCCTAGGTTTGGAGTTATTGAAAGGCTGAGAACCCTGGGTTTGGAGTTATTGAAAGGTTGAGAACCCTAGGTTTGGAGTTATTGAAAGGTTTAGAACCCTAGGTTTGGAGAGTATTGTAAGGTTTAGAACCCTAGGTTTGGAGTTATTGAAAGGTTTAGAACCCTAAGTTTAGAGTTATTTAAAACCTTTTCCTCACTTTCCATACATCTGACGCTTTAGTTGAGATTTTTGTAATACATAATTATTAGCATTATATATTTTGGAGTTCTGCATATCGTACATGGTTGCGGTATTTATTGTGCCTTATTATTATTTGTTGTAGCTTACTATATGTTATTGAAGACCAAAACGCCTTTTATTAGTAGGTTTTTGTGATGATTCTTTCTCGAAATTTAGCCTTTTATGTCCTAACATTATCAACGTACCTTATATCCAATCTCTCTCTCTCTCTCTCTCTCTCTCTCTCTCTCTCTCTCTCTCTCTCTCTCTCTCTCTCTCTCTCTCAATAAATACTTTTCTAAACTTATTTTGTCAGAATCCTCAATATCTCTTTGGAGTTAACTGTCCTCGTATTGTTACTTAGCTCCTTTACTCATTCTCAGTTTAAAGTTGAAATGCCAGCTTCAGAAGGTCATGAATTGGTTTTAAAACCGCTGAGTTTTGCTCAATTATCTAAAATAATTACATAATCATAAACTCTTTTTATTTCCGGATTCCCAAACTAGCTTTGTTTTTCATTATTTGATTCTCATTACTTTTGCCCGCTGTGAAGTATTTACTATTGTCCAATAACAAAACTAATTTGGTACCAATTTGTGTGTCCTTGCTTAAGTTCGTGAGCCAGACTTATATCAGGTTCATGGTTCATGTGTCGGA
>NC_089783.1:37356624-37369124 GCF_040412425.1 Macrobrachium rosenbergii | reverse complement strand
AAACCTCGTACTTTCCATAATGCATTGCCAAGTATAATGATTTTTTTCGTTTTTAATATATGATAATGAAGTCATATCACATTGGAAGTGGGGAGTGTATGAAATTAAGTGCCCTTTTCACTTTCTTCATTACCAATCGCTTATGGTAATGAGGGTGGGTCCTTCTGCTTGGACTGCTAATGAGAGGGGTTTCATCTCTCTCTCTCTCTCTCTCTCTCTCTCTCTCTCTCTCTCTCTCTCTCTCTCTCTTTCATTTTTTCACTAATTAACTCTGAGCAATTTTGCTTAATCTTCCGCTGTGGGGAAGAGTTTGGCAACTCTGATAAAAAAAATTAATGAGGAAGAGTTTGACAACTCTGATAAAAAAAATTAATGCATAGCTGTGTACATGAAGCATGATTGATAAAACTAATTCAGAGACAGACAGATAGTGTGCTGGATCCTTTCATAGAAAGTGCCTTCAGATAAACAAAAATATAAGAAGGTCCTGCCTGTAAGACAAAATAAAATCGAATGCTTATTTGTGTCAATGAAGTATGAGTGATAAAATTTACTTTAAGAGAGACACATAAGAATAAAGAAAAGTTGTCTTCTTTCATAAGCAAAACCCTTAGGTGAAAGAAAAATATTTAATAAAGTCCTGTGCGTAAAATAAAAAAAAAATCACATGCCGATCTCTGTATATCAAGTACGAGTGACAAAGTTTCCAAAATAGTAGATAGATAAGAAGAAAATTAAGCTGTTTCCCTTCGTAGAAAGTTGCCCAAGATAAAAAAAAAATATATGAGAAGGTCTTGGCTGTAAGATAGAAAAAATCTAAGGCTTACCTTTGTATGTGAAGTATGAGTGGTACAATTTACAAAAAAGATAGATAAATAATAAGAAAAATAAAGATGTTTCCTTTAATAGAAAGGGTCTTCAGAGAAAAAAATATAAAAAAAGAACGCCCTGCCTGAAAGATGAAAAAAATATATATCGAATGCTTATCTTTATAAAGGAAGCTAAGATAAACAGAAACGAAAAGATAAAATGAAAATAAATACAAAATAAATAACTGAAAATAAAGAACAATTATGGTATAAATAAAATGTTTCATAATTATAAGAAAAACACTAAAAGAATAAAATGTGAATGAAAGTAAAGTTATAAAAAATAGCAAGTGATCAACTTTACGAAAAATAGATAAGAAAAAGATAAGCTGTTTGCCTTTGTAGAAAGTGTCTTGAGAGAGAGAGAGAGAGAGAGAGAGAGAGAGAGAGAGAGAGAGAGAGAGAGAGAGAGAGAGAGAGAGAGAGAGAGGTCCCGGCTGCGAGGAAACTTATTCATCATTTGTCCATTCACACAGTCACACAGAAGGCTCATCACCAAAGAACCGAACCCACATGCAGGTACATGAAAATCCCAAGATTTCATTTTATTACTGTTTTAACACTTGGTCTTTACAATATTGCGTGGTATCATGCAACAAATTCCCATGTCACTTCCGAGAGACGAAAATGCCAATATTTAATTTTCCAGGATTGCACGAAGGTTGAAACATTGGTAATATTCGTTAACTTTAGATTGCCTGTTTTCCTTCCACCATGCCTGTTTTCTGCCATACCCCGTAGGGTAAATGGGGGGAGGGTAGTGTCATCAGTGCACCTCACGCGGTGCACTGTAGACATTATGTTAAGTGCAGCGTTCCTTCGAGCCCTAGCTGAAACCCCTTTCATTCCTTTTACTACACATTCGTTGACATTTACTTTCTTCCATCTTATTTTCTACCCTCTCCTAACAATTGCTTCGACATTACTCTGAGCGCTGAATGACCTCAGAGATCTCATTACTTGGCCTTTGACCTAAATTTTATATTCCATTATATCCCAACTTTTCTGCCTTGGGATACAGCCCATTGGTACTGTGAGTCTGTGCAATTTCCTTCAGCTAGAATGTCTGGTTTCCAAAACTTTTAGTCAATGTCTCTTCTTTCTGTATTCCCATTACCTTCTGTTAATTATTTCTCATCAACACCACATTCTTTGGAAGCTTTAATTTCAAGTCAGTAGTCACTGAGGCCTTGTTCCATAAGACTAGGGTTCCTCTTCTGAATAATAATAATAATAATAATAATAATAATAATAATAATAATAATAATAATAATAATAATAATAATAATAATAATTATTATTATTATTATTATTATAATAATAATAATAATAATAATAATAATAATAATAATAATAATAATAATATTAATAATAATAAACATTTAAAGGAGCTGATAAGTCATGATTAAACAAGCTAGGAAAAAAGGCTACAAGGAAATTGCGATTTCTTTGAAGACTAGTGAAAAAATAAATTAGATTAAGACTAGTGCTAAACTATTTTTTTTTTATATCTGGTTAACTCTAATTATTTTTTGTCTGAACTTTTGACGTTTATTGGCATTCTTGAAAACGCCATTAACATTTTTATTGCAATAACATCGGAATTTGCATGATAGAATAAATTCAAAGATTAATTTTGTTAAATTTTTTAACAAAGGCCATACCGATTACTTCTTATTTCGTGCTTCCTATACATGAAAATCAAAGTTTGTTTGTCAGTTCCAAACAAATGACAAATATATTTCAGTCAATAACAAAAGCAGAAATTCAGGGTCACGTATACTAATATTAATCAAGTGACTGGATGCATATATCAAAAAAGGGAAACGATTTAAGTCGAATATCCTAATATTAATCACGTGACTGGATACGAATATCAAAAAGAGAAACACTTTGGGTCGAGTATCCTAATATTAATCACGTGACTGGGTACAAAAATTAAAAGGGAAAAACTTTTTTATTAGACTACCTTCTCCGCCATAATTCCATTTTATTTTCATTAAAGAGAACCCGTGCAAATTCATTTCACTGGAAACCGTACAAAGAGACCTTTGTTAGAATGCAAATAACGCGAATACTTTTAATTCCCCCTTGGTCTGGGAAGCTCAAAACAATGATTATGCTTTTAATAAAAGCAGAACCATATATTGTTTCAGAGTTATATCAGATATGGTAACACGCCTTTCAGTTATTGAATTCCCTGTTGATATTAAAAACAATATTTGTAATAATGCTCTGAGTGATTCTTGGTTATTTGGGGATATATATATACTGTGTGTATGTATGTATGTATATATATATATATATATATATATATATATATATATATATATATATATATATATAGATATGTATGTATACATATACATATATGTATATATATGTATATATATATATATATATATATATATATATATATATATATATATATATATATATATATATATATATATATATATGTACATATATAAATTGTATATATATATATATATATATATATATAAATATATATATATATATATATATATATATATATATAAATGATATAAATATATATATATATATATATATATATGTATAAAATGAATATATATATATATATATATATATATATATATATATATATATATATATGTATTTGTATATATATGTATATATACACATATATATATTGTACTCTCAGAAAGGTAAGTAAGTGAAAGCCTACATCAACATATGTGTACAGAATTGATAAAGTTTTAATTCCCCCATTGACGCACATTAATAATAGAAATAAGTGTTTATGGTAATGGAAATATAAACAAGTACACAAACACACCACACACACATATGTACATATATGTATGTATGTATGTATATATATATATATATATATATATATATATATATATATATATATATATATATATATATATATATATATATATATATCTGTATGTGTATACACTCTTCAAAACTCTGGTACTGACGCATATTTGTTCATAAAACAGCACATGGCTCACCTTTCAATTGATAGCTGCTACAAAGTTCGAACTGACCTCATCACTAAACAGAGCCTTAATAGTCTTCGTCTGAGCCCTCCGCATTATTTTTTAAGCGAGCATGAAATTTGCAGCCAGCTGGTCCTGAAAAGGGAAATTTTAAAGTGTTATTCCTTAAATGAGGCACCGAGGACATATTTTCAGGTTTATGAAATCTTCAGTGGATTTTTTTAAGCCAACATGATTATTTATTTATCCTGAAAAACTAAGCTAAATTTTTATTTAAAAGCATACTTTTTTCTTTTCAAATGACGAGGTGTAACTAAGAATATTGTTGTGCAAAATATAATTTTTAATTTTTAATGAGGAATTCACAATACACCGGTAAATTTGTTCTTGCCTGAGGGGGTTCCCAGAGCTACCAGCAAAGTGTATGAAAGAAGCTTTATTATGAATACAAAAGCAGAATTCAAAGCCTCCATTAAAGGAGAATATGTTTTTTTCAGTTTTATAGCGCTTTCATCGTGCTAGTGATTATGCAGGGAGGGAGGCCACGCTATACCATATTTACTTATGTCCTTTTACAAACGCATTATAGGTTTACAGCCTTGATGTTTGGACTGAGATAAAATAATAATTTCAAAGATATACACCATCTGCTTAAGAACTTTGAAGATAGTGTAGTATTTAAGAACAGTAATACAATGGATCAAGTCCTTATGAAGTACTATCACAAGAGGAATAATGGATGTGTATATATCAATTCCATTACAATATTGTAAAAATTTTATATGGGTCAAACTTTATTACTGGAAGAGAGAACAACTAAGAATAAAAATGTATAAGATATGCATGGTGGAATATTGTACAAGTGACTGAAAAGAAAGGTACAATTCACTGGGCAGGTGCAAAAAAGATATACCAATTATATACTAGATGGAAGCACTAATGAGTCTACTTTTTTATAAAAGGAAGCTTTTGTAATAATATGAATATTAGCCAAACATTATGGAGTCTATTTTTGTAAAAGAAAGCTTTTGTAATAATATGAATATTAGTCAAACATTATTGAGTATAATTTTTTTTTTTACAAAAGAAAGCTTTTGTAATATAATATGAATATTAGCCAAGCATTATTGAGTCTATTTTTGTAAAAGAAAGCTTTTGTAATAATACGAATATTAGCCAAACATTATTGGGTCTAATTTTTTTTTACAAAAGAAAGCTTTTGTAATAATACGAATATTAGCTAAGCATTATTGAGTCTATTTTTATGAATGAAAGCTTTTGTAATGATATGAATATTAGTCAAACATTACTGAGTATTTTTTTTTACAAAAGAAAGCTTTTGTAATAATATGAATATTAGTCAAACATTATTGAGTCTATTTTTGTAAAATAAAGCTTTTTGCAATAATATGAATATTAGGCAAGCATTTTTGAGTCTAGTTTATAAAAGAAAGCTTTTGTAATAATATGAATATTAGTCAAACATTACTGAGTCTAGTTTTACGAAAAAAAGTTTTTCTAATTATAGGAATATTAGTCAAACAATAATGAGTCTAGTTTTATAAAAAAAAAACTTGTGTAATAATATGAATATTAGTCACATATTACTGAGTCTACTTTAATAAAAGAAAGTTTTGGAATAATACAAATATTACTCAAACATTATTGAGTCTAGTTTTACTAAAGAAAGCTTTTGTAATGATAGGAATATTAGCCAAACATTATTGAGTCTAGTTTTATAAAAAGAAGGTTTTGTAATAATATGAATATTAGTCAAACATTACTGAGTCCAGTTTTATAAAAGAATGCTTTTGCAATAAAAAGAATATTAGTCAAAACATTAATGATACTAGTTTTATAAATGAAAGCTTTGTAATAATACGATTATCGGTGAGCCTAGTTTTACAAAAGAGCGTTCTTGTAATAATACCAATATTAGTCAATGCATGTGTAGGCTTGATCCATTTATTACGACAGAAATATGTAAAATGTTTAGACTTTCAGGAAAGTAGTTGAGCAGTTAAAGGTGTCGGGTCGGGCCACCCGCGTGGAAACACATATTTGTAAAGAGTACCGGAATTCAAACCTTCACAAGTTTTCTGCTTCTCTCCAAGTCTTTATTTTCCAACTGTCAACAGTGGATATTTATTTTCCAGTGATCATGTTCGTTTGTATGGTCCATCTAGCATTTCGGTTTCAAATATCTACGACTATATCTCAGTCTTTTGAAGGAAACCTTAGCTATAAGGATGAAACCAGTTTATATATATATATATATATATATAGTGTGTGTGTGTGTGTGTTTATTTGTGCATGTGCATGTGAATATATATATATATATATATATATATATATATATATATATATATATATATATATATATATATATATATATATATATATATATATATATATATATATATATATATATATAATATATATATATATATATATATATATATATATATATATATATATATATATATATATATATATATATATATATATATATATATATATATATATATATATATATATATATATATATATATATATATATATATATATATATATATATATATATATATATATATATATATATATATATATATATATATATATATATATATATATATATATATATATTATATATATATATTAGTTTGTGGCAATTTATTATATTCATTTACTATCATCTTATACTTATGAAGAACCTAAAATCCTACAAAACTACGCATTATCATTTCTTTAAAAAAAAAAAAAACTTTTAGACGACAAAATCAATCAGAAAATCAGAAAACAAGATGAGAGTATGAATAAATGAGAAGAAAGCCGTTACATTCCAGAAAACTGTTACTGTTTTATTTTCCATTCCCGTTCCTACACGCGTCATCTGTCAATCAGTGTCTCCCAGAAATGCTCTTCACCGACGGTGGAAAATATAAATTGTCACAGGACTTATCAAACTCATGCACTGGGCTTTGCTCTGCAAATCCGAGAAATGTAGGTAAACAAGTAAAAAATGCGCCGAAGTTTCTTCGGCACAAACGAGTTTTCTGTACAGCGTATAACCAAGGCCTCCGAAAACATCTATCTTTTGGAGGTCTCGGTATAATGCTCTATGAGCGCGGCCCATGAAACTTTAACCACGACACGGTGGTGACCTGTCCTACATCATTGCCAGACACACGATTATGGCTAACTTTAACCTTAAATAAAATATAAACTACTGAGGTTAGAGGGCTGCAATTTGGTATGTTTGATGATTGGAGGGCGGATAATCAACATACCAATTTGCAGACCCCTAGCCTCAGTAGTTTTTAAGCTCTGAGGGCGGACAGAATATGTGCGAACGGACAGACAAAGCCGTCACAATAGTTTTCTTTCACAGAAAACTAAAAGGGAAAATAAAACCGTCATCTGAACGTTATATTCGCTTAAACATTGTCCGAAGATGTGGTATTCTCTATAAGGATACAAGTTCGATCATTATGTCATACTTTCTACAATGCACACATCATTATACCTTACAAGATTCTCTCGTTCTCTCTCATGTCTAAGTTATTTCTTTCATATTAGATTTTACTATATTTAACACCATATACAACATTACAAATGTTACAAAGTAAATACCATTATCAATTAAGTAAATTTTTTATGAACGTTTGATAATAATCTGTTACCAGGAAAGAAGATGTCAGTGCCAGTAATGATGATCGAAGACTAAAAGCGTTTGCAATAGGGGCTAGTTGGTAGTAATGTCAGTAAACGTACATAAGAGGATATATTATTATTATTATTATTATTATTATTATTATTATTATTATTATTATTATTATTCAGAAGATGAAACCTATTCATACTGAACAAGCCCGAAGGGCAAATGACGTCAAATTCAAGCTTCCAAAGAATATGGTGTTCATTTGAGAGAGGTAACAGAAGTTAATACGAAATGTAGAAAGAAGAGCTCAATTGTTGGAAAAAATAAATCAAATTAATAAAAACTATGTAAAAATGAATGTAAATCATAAAATATGAGAATTACTGTAGAGTGAGCAGTCAATTGCATATTCGCTAGAACTTCTGAGGTTCCAACTGCATAGCATCTTCAGGGCGACTGTATATAAAAGAATAACTGTTATTATTATTGGTGGATGAATAGTCGCCATTAATCATTACTGGTTTCTTGGGAGTATATATGACGTGGATTGCAAGATGTTTTGAGACAGTTTGATTGAATACAGAAAACAAAGGACAATGTGAAATATACTGTCGCTTTATTTGTTTTTTGAATCATCGATATTAGGTTCAATGGCTTGTTGGTACAAAATAAGTACAGACACACAAATACACACACACACACACACACACACAACACACACACATATATATATATATATATATATATATATATATATATATATATATATATATATATATATATATATACATATACATATACATATATATATATTGTGTGTGTATGTGTGTGTGGGTGTATGCTTGTTTGTGCGCGTGTGTGTACTTGCTTAAGAGTATCATTTTTTTACCCGCGATAATAACTTATATTCAGTTAAAAATTGAGCATTCTCCGATATGATAATCCGAGCGAAAACAGAAGGGCACCTTAATAACAGCATGAGAGGCAGCTTTGCTGGAGACCTGCCAATGCCGAAGTCGCTCGCTGAATAACCTCAATGGCTAAGTGGTAGTCATGAAAACCATACTGCCACTATCACGACCTCTTTCCCAACAAACTTGGTCTGGTCTGGTTTGGTTCAGATGCGTCTGGTGGATCTAGAGCAAACTGGTTTATAGATGAGAATCGAGCGTGGGAGTGGAATGAAATCACTGGCGACAAAAAGAGTTAATAGGCAGCGGATGGTGATGACATTGGAAATGAGCGCCCAAGGAATTTGCGGGTAGTGGGGGGTTTCTCTCTCTCTCTCTCTCTCTCTCTCTCTCTCTCTCTCTCTCTGCTAAATCTGGTAAGTTCCCTTCTTCCTTCTGATAACGAAACTGCTCGCACAAAATCCCATCGAGAGTATCGGTTACCTAACACATTTCGTTACGCAAAAGTTAAACGATGAAACGCCCTTGGGCACTAGCTGGCTTTGACGAAGGACGCGAGGAAGACTGACAAACGAAGGGAGAGGAAATAACGAACTCAGCGAAAGGGAACATTCCGCCGAAAGTTAACTTCAGAGAGAGAGATAGCGAAAATTTCCTCGCCCGTGGTGCGTATATAAGATTGCACATCCACTCCTCTCCTCTGAGGCGATAGAAGAACATCTTTCTGGCGTAACGACTCCATTGTTTCGGCAGCACGAGGTCATATCGGCCCTATCTGCGCAATTCACGTCAGAATTCGAGAGAAATATGTCGCGTTACGGACCCTCTCTCTCTTCCATTGGCGGTGATCGTTCGGCTATTAAGGGGAAATTTCGAGCTTAAGGTTCCTCTTCAAGGTGCCAGCAGGCGGAAATATTTTGACGAAATGCCTGCCGTTGTTCTGTGGACGGAATGGTGGTAATAGTCTTGTCTGGTATTCATGCTGATATAATAATAATAATAATAATAATAATAATAATAATAATAATAAATAATAATAATAATAATAATAATAAAGTGTCTTGCCTGGTATTCATTTTGATAATAATAATAATAATAATAATAATAATAATAATAATAATAATAATAATAATAATAAAGTGTCTTGCCTGGTATTCATTTTGATATAATAATAATAATAATAATAATAATAATAATAATAATAATAATAATAATAATAATCATTAAAAAATACTTGTAGCAGCATGAGTCTTGAACTGGAGAAACAATCCCGTAGTTTTGCATGAGTACAAATATTTGAAAATAAATCTAAACAGAGAACTCTCGGGAATCTGCTCGATTCCCCCTTTTTCAATGACCCGCAGTTATGTATGGTCACAAATACATTTAAAAATAAGTATAAACAAAAAATAAATCTAAACAGATTCCAGAAAGCTCCATTTTTAGATGTATTTTTAAATATATTTGTCCACACAGATAACTGTGGATATGTTTCTCCAATAATAATAAAAATAATAAAAATAATAATAACAATAAAAATAATAAAAATAATAATAATAATAATAATAATAATAATAATAATAATAATAATAATAATAATAATAATAATAAAGATTTATTTCGAGCAAGAAACGATAGTGACACTAGTAGTAATGACAGCCATAAAATTTGTGGTGGAACTAAAATAAGTTCAGGTCAGTTTTAGCCTTGTCATATTTGATGATTTATCAATTTTTGCTCATATTATATTGCATCAGTTAAAAAAATATTGATAGCTAGTTTACCTTTTTAGTATGTTCATAGAATAAACATAAATTAGTTTCATTTTCAAATGATTTATCATCTGAAAAAATACGCTTAATAAATGCACAGAAACTATGTCTGAAAATTCGCTACTTTCTTTTCTAATAGGAAACTGCGGTACGTCATGTTGTTAATTGTAATGATAACTTTTTAATTAGATTGCCGTAAATATCTTTAAAAGACAACAATTATTGTTAAGTACAAACAGGATCATTTATTCAATGCTTGAAAGATTTTGCTAATAAATAAGCAAAGTGACATTTTCATGAATGATTTAACTATGGATGTGTGAATTTAGTCTCCCTTTTTAATGATATATAATTAATAACATATATTCTAATGCATCAATGGACAGAAGTCTCGATTATTTTTAATTTCGTATATGTTGAGTGTTATTTTTCATGACACGCAACTTCAAATCACTGCAACCGGTTAATAACAGTACCTGATTACCAGCTAGATTCGAAAAGCGGAATTTTAGAGTTTAAAGTCATGAATCCCTTCAATATAATATATATATATATATATATATATATATATATATATATATATATATATATATATATATATATATATATATATATATATATATGTATGTATATATATATATATGTATGTATGTATGTATGTATGTATGTATGTATGTATATATGTATATATGTATGTATATATATATATGTATGTATATGTATGTGTATATATACTGTGTATACATATATATATATATATATACATGTTAATCAAAACCATGTATGTATATGTAAGGTAAATGATCGACTGTCATTCAGAGTTTTACATATATTAGGTATATATATATGTTAATCAAAATATATACGTGTTATATATATATATATATATAAATGATATATATATCATTATATATTTTCCTTATATATAGATATATAAAATATATATATATATATATATATATATATATATATATATATATATATATATATATATCAGCAATAAGTCATAAACTGCCCCGAAGAAGTGTACGCAATATATATATACCTGGTCTTTAATTTTCACTTTCATGTGGTAGATATATATATATATATATATATATATATATATATATATATATATATATATATATATATATATATATATATATATATATATATATATATATATATATATATTAGTAAACGTGCTCGTATGTTTCTCCTAAGCTATATTGATTAAGTACGAGAAATCATAAGGAAATGTTTAATGAAAGTTTTAAACTCTCTGGCAACAAACAGCACAGAAAGACGTAAACAGATCCATAACTTATATACCACATTAGTTACCAAGTATATGGGCAGCACCAACCCCATTTACGGGGAGGGGGGGAAAGGGAAAGGGAAGGGGAAGGGAAGGGGAGGGGGGGGAGGGGGGAGGGAGAGGGGAGGGGGAGGAGAGGGGGGGGAGGGGAGGGGGAGGAGGGAAAGGGGAGGGCGAGGGGAAGGTGATGGAAGGGGAATGGGAGGGGAGGACAGGGGAGGAAGGGAGGGGAGGCGAGGGGGGGGGAGAGGAATAAGGGGGGAGAGGGGAGGGCAGGGGAGCGGGAAGGAGGAGTGGGATGGAAGCCCAGAAGTCGCCGGAATTTCCAGTGTGAATTCAAACACACATACAAGACAGTTTTAATATATATATATAAATATATATATATATATATATATATATATATATATATATATATATATATATATATATATATAATATATATATATATATATATATATATATACAGTAGTATATATATATATATATATATATATATATATATATATATATATATATATATATATATATATGTGTGTGTGTGTGTGTGTGTGTGTGTGTGTGTGTAAAGACCAATTAAACATTGCTATCACAGAAGTGATATCGGTGTCTGTAAACCCTCTTTAATATTTTTATGGAGGCAGTGATGCCCGAAGGCAGATATGAAATTAAACACAACAAATATGGGTGATAATAGGAATGACTCATTTAATATTCCAATACTTTTATATCACGATAATTACCCTTTTAAAGACAACAAAAAACAATATTAACATTACAGCCCATAATAATGAAAACAAGAAAGCATGAATGCGTTTCCAGTCCACCAACTGCCCTTAGACTTTACAGTTTAGTGCACTATATTTGCCCGAAGTGTGGAACGGGGGAACAAATATATTTTCGGCGTTCCATTCTGTGAACCCATATGACCTCCCACGTCGGCTTGATAAATACGTTTGCGGAGCACAGCATTGCCTGAGGTCTCTCTCTCTCTCTC
>NC_089783.1:37344124-37346624 GCF_040412425.1 Macrobrachium rosenbergii | reverse complement strand
TAGCTAACTATTCATGGGAATTGACCCGTTTTATTACACCATGTGGACACAGATGTAATTACAGGTTGTCAATTGGACACACTGTCATTAATATATTAGAATATAGAGTTTAGGCTAAAGGCCAAGCACTGGAACCTATGAGGTCATTCAGCGCTGGAAAGAAAATTGAGAGTAAAGGAGGTTTGAAAGGTGTAATGACCTGTCCACACTAGCGGGCATGCCCGTCGGGCACTTGCAGCTCTTTATATTTTCTCTCGCTTCTGAAGCAGTGTTACCAGACAATCGCATCGCTCTGGCTCCATACTCAGCCGGTCAGTATAGTGGAACGGGTTATGGGAACAGTGTTTGCCCGTCGGGCAGTGCCCTCTAATGTGGACAGGGCTTAACAGGAGGAAAACCTCGCAGTTGCACTGCGAAATAATTTGTTAGGAGAGGGTCGACAGCAAGATGGAAGAAAGAGAATATGAATGAAGGTACAGTAAAAGGAATGAAAGGGGTTGCAGCTAGGGGCTGAAGGGACGCTGCAAAGAACCTTAAATAATGCCTACAGTGCACTGCACGTCAGGTGCACTGATGGCACTAACCCCCTACGGAGGCCACATTGTCAGGACTGAGCTACGGGACACAAGTGATGAATAATCACGTGACTATGAGGGTGATCTGTAACTGGCTGCCAAATCCAGCAAAATAAAAGACAGAAAGGGAAATATATAATCCTGAGCTCTTGTCTTCCGTGGTTCGAGCCGACGAGACGACGAACTTCTTATCGACTAAAAAAAATTCCCCTTCGGGTAACAAATATGAAAATACATTATTTCCAAGGTAGAGCGAATTGGGTATTAAAGAACATTTGTAGCATAATTCTTGTATATGGATCACGGTGATGTGATAAAATTCATTCATAATACGGCTGCGTGCGACAAACGCACTACATGGTTAACATGGTAGAGGTGGGTTAATATCGATTCTAATTACAAAGACCTGAGTTTGACGGTGATTTGTATGTGGGAGTCGGTATAAACTTACACCTCACTTGATGGCCGTGTGGTTTAATGCGCGTCACTGTAGCCCTGAGTTCTTTGTCTTCCGTGGTTCAAGCCCACGAGACAACGAACTTATTATCAACTGAAAAAAAATTCCCCTTCCAGTAACATATATCAAAATATATTATTTCCGAGGTAGAGCTAATTGGATATTAAAGTACAGTGGTAGCTTAATGCTTGCATAATTATGAACCATGGTGATGTGATAAAATTCATTCATAATATGGCTGCGTGCGACAAACGCACTACATGGTTAACATGGTAGAGGTGGGTTGATATCGATTCTAACGCTAGAGATATATAAGTGCGCGACCATCGTGGTGTTTTGTGAATCCTCGGCCTCATTCAATGCATCGACAATCTTTACCCCTGTAGAACATCGGTATGACGTGAAATTTGGTCTTTTGGACTTGATATTTTTATAATTCTAAAACAGGTCTTCCTTTTCATTAGATAAGCATTATTTTTCATCAAATATGAAAATTCCGAGTCAGTTCAGTGAAGCATGAGAACAAAAAAGAGTCCTTGCAATGTAAGGCAAAGGTTTTCCATTGTAATCAAAAACAATTTTGATGTTCACATTTACCATATATATAACAGGTATACTTTAAGTATTCATTTACTGATGACCACATACCTTCGCACACTGACATATGACCTGAAACTCTCTCTCTTTATCTCTTTAACAGAGAGAAATAATTTCAGGGGGGGAATATAAGGAAAGAATACCTCAGGAAAAGAGTTGAAAATATTGTAGAAAGACGTGTAAAAAAAAAACAGGAAAAAATATTCCGACCGTCATATATTCTTGGAAGGTTTTACCTACCACATAAGGATTCATTTACTGGACACTAATTTAGTCATGCTGTAAATGCCTGGAGGTCTTTCCCATCGAAATAAGAGACCTGTAAATGTCTGGAGGTCTTTCCTAGCGAAATAAGAGAGTTGTAAATGTCTGGAGGTCTTTCCCATCCAAATAAGAGAGTTGTAAATGTCTGGAGGTCTTTCCCATCGAAATAAGAGACCTGTAAATGTCTGGAGGTCTTTCCTAGCGAAATAAGAGAGTTGTAAATGTCTGGAGGTCTTTCACATCCAAATAAGAGAGTTGTAAATGCCTGGAGGCCTTTCCTAGCGAAATAAGAGAGTTGTAAATGTCTGGAGGTCTTTCCCATCGAAATAAGAAAGTTGTAAATGTCTGGAGGTCCTTCCTTTCGAAATTAAAAGCTGTAAATGTCTGGAGGTCTTTCCCATCGAAATAAAAGAGTTGTAAATGTCTGGGGATCTTTCCCATCGAAATAAAAAGTTGCAAATGTATGGAGGTCTTTCCCATCCAAATAACAGAGTTGTAAATGTCTGGAGGTCATTCCCATCGAAATAAAGTTGTAAATGTCTGGAGGTCTTTCCCATCGAATTAACAGGGTTGTAAGTGTCTGGAGATATTTCCCATTGAAATAAAA
>NC_089783.1:37309124-37339124 GCF_040412425.1 Macrobrachium rosenbergii | reverse complement strand
TAAATTATAAAAGATAACAAAATTATTAAATAATGTAACCTTTTGCAAAAACTTACATTTATAGACAGTCCTAATTACAAACCACTGTATGTGTATTGACAGTCAAATGAAAATACTTGGTAAATGATATACTTTATCAAGAAAGTTATTTGATTAGAGAAACAATCTGCAATAATATGAGAAATGTAATCTCATTATACTCGCCTCACATTACTGCAGATTATTTCTCTTATCAAATAACTTTCTAGATAAGACAGAGCATTCACCCGATGTTTTTAATTAGCTGTCGATGCACGTAGTTTGTAGTTAGAACCATCTATAAATGGATTTTTTTGAAAAATGTTCAAATAAATTTAATACGAATTTATGTTTTATAATTTATTTTCTATACTCAACGGTCACCGTATTTGGAAAGAGATGACTCTGAAATCATACCACAATGTACAGGGAAACAGGATTTTTGATGTTTGTTGAATGAGTCAACATAGAACAGCAAGAAAACTACAAGGCTGACAAAAGTGGAGATGGAGGGAGAAAGGAAGAGGCGCCTCAGTGCTTCTCGTAATCAGAAGGTAATGGATGCTGAGCCTCCTGCTGGAGATGGAGGCCGAAGGGCACGACCTAATGAAGAGGAAGAGCCAAGATGCGAAGGGCGTCTCCTTCATTATCTCCTGATGGAACACACCACACTGAGAGAGAGAGAGAGAGAGAGAGAGAGAGAGAGAGAGAGAGAGAGAGAGAGAGAGAGAGAGAGAGAGACTTTTAAGAGCGGTTTTAAGAACATAACGTTAAGTTATGTTTGGAAACACACTAGTCCTTTACAGTTCTCATTTTTTTCTTTCGCAATATCCTGTGTTTCTTTTTACTAAAATAATTCTCATTCTCCATTTGCCTATCACTTTAGCATCATGCATTTATTTTGCCTGTCTATCGATTCTACCAGTTACGAGTGTTCTACATACTGCCATTCTTATTTCCTGAACTCCTTTCCTTAATCCCAGAAATTCACCTGACCTTTTCATGATGCGCACAAATCTCTAGTTCCGTGTTTCAAAGACACGGTGACCCGTGGGGGCAGTAGACGTCTCTTAAGCTACCGTTACTCCTACTGCCTCGCTGTCGAAATTCTCAGTTTCAGAGGCCCTTTATTCCTCACACCGTTGGACTGTGGAACAGACTCCCTGAGGATGTCGTGCAATTGCAACTTCGGAAGTTCAAGCGAAGATGCAATGTATTACTGTCGTAATACAGTTCAACTTCTATTTTGATATTTTCCTTATATTTTCATTTATTTATTGTTAATTTTATCTGTTTTTCTAATAACTGATCTCTTCTCTCTGTAATTCCCATTACCTTCTGTTACTTCTTTCGAATGATCACCCTATACTAATAAAAGATAAAAAAAAAAATGATCACCATATTCTTTGGAAGTCTGAATTTCAGGTCAATGGCCTCTGTTGGCTTGTTCCATATGAGTAGGGTTCATCTTCTGAATAATAATAATAATAATAATAATAATAATAATAATAATAATAACAATAATAATAATAATAATAATAATAATAATAATAATAATAATAATAATAATAATAATAATAATAATAATGACGGCAGAAAATCCCAGGGCTATACCCAACAAGGGAATATAAAAAAAATCCCAGCATTGCTAACAACACGAAAAGGACTGACATCCAGTCTGAGCCCCATGGATCTCGCAAACTGAATAAGATGGGATGGTGGATATCCAGCTATGCTTAATTCATGCCATTTTTTCATTTTCTTTATGCATTTTGCAAATTTGCAACTGCACCAAGACAAAAATAAATTCTTGAACGTAACAGAAACCCATGTACTTTCATGCAGCAGCAGTTACACCATTGGCTGACTGCTGGTTTAGGTTAATAAGGATAAACTTTATCTCTGATACTAGAAGTCTGATCAACGAAATCCTGCAGCATCTTTTTTAAATAATGGCACACAACACACCAACACGCCTATTCTGAATCATCGCTCCCCTTACTTTTCTGTATACACTTGTAAGAAATTAAAGTTGTATTTTTTACAAATGTTACTCCTAACCATGACTTCAATTACAGTCATTTTCTTATTGCCCTACGAAAGATAAATCTTATTTAATCATGTTGTTTTCTGCTAAAGATTAATCTCTTAAAATTTCATAATTGACTAATTTTCAAAAAGGGAATGGGTTCTGCATTCAGTGGTTCAACAGTCAATAGCAACATTCAGTAGAGAGTTTCCAAAACCCTGTAAAATGTCATGTACTTCTTTCGTTCAGTGCTGTGAAATCTTTATTCTGGTCTGAAAGATGCAGCACAACCACCAAAGCTGCTGAGTAAGAGTAATGGTTTTGTTCCCCAGCCAAGTATACGAGTGATTACTTTTCCATGGATTTACGCGTGACTCTAAGTTAAAGTTTTTTAAGTTTTTCTCCCTCCGTGGGTGAAAGACATAGCTCCACAACACATGCTGAATTTTTTCTCCCTTTTTTTTTACTGGCGAGAAATTGTTGCTCAGTGTGTCGAAATTCTTCCCTTTTTTGGGGGACTTAACTCATTTTCCTTCTGCCAGTCGTTTTACCCGAAAGAAAATCTGAGTGCATCACCACACATGACCTTATCTACACCCTTGTCAGCAGTTCTCCTTGAAAGCCACACTATATCAGTGCTCTTGTACCTAGATGTGATACCAATCCTCAAAACAAGAAGTGGTGCTGTTGCTGAAGAACATAAACCACTAAAAACTGATTATTATTATTATTATTATTATTATTATTATTATTATTATTATTATTATTATTATTATTATTATTATTCAGAAGATTGCCCATATTCATTTGGAACAAGGCCACAGGACTTGAAATTCAAGCTTTCAAAGAATATTGTGTTCATTCCAAAGAAGTAAAACAGGGAATGGGAAATACAGAAAGAAGAGATTCGTTATTAGAAAAACAGATGTATCAACAAATTCATAAATAAACAAATGAAAATGTAAGTAAATAAATTAATGTAAATAAATGAAGGACCTCTGGAACTGAGAAACAGATGCTAAAGAGGTAACTGAATGTCACATATCAAATGACCGGAAAGTGCCATCTATATCCTGGAGCAACATCCAAACGAATACTTGTTTGAGCAAGTTAGAATACAAAACTAAGCAACATCCCTCTGCTAACACTAGCAACAGTGCCAGTGCCAATAGTGCTAGTCCCATACCCGGCCAAAACGCAAGTTTTGCATCATACCGAAGACCTAACTTTTCACCTTCACAGAGTAAGTAAAGAAATAGACCCCATTTGGGCGTACCAATAAAGCCAATGGAAGGATCACGCATACATTCCTAAGCTGATGAAATCAATAAATTTATTGGGACACGATGCTACGGAGTAGCTATAAGGATAGTTATCATGTGCACTGAATACAATGTAGCCATTAGTCTGGTAACTCGATGCTATGGAGATGAAGAAAGTTTGCGAAACTTTTGAGTATTGGAAATAATTTTCTCTTTGAATTGCCAGTTACATAACACACGCGCACACACGCATTATCTATTCATACACAAACAAAATTATATATTTATTTATATATATACTTGTGTATATATATATATATATATATATATATATATATATATATATATATATATATATATATATATATATATATATATATATATATATATATATATATATATATATATATATATATATAGAAATCATCAACACACAATCACGTGTGGAACAGAAATAAATTTCTGACTCACGTCGGGATCGAACCCAGGTCTCTCAGGTGGAAAGCAAGGGCGTTACCCACTGGGCCATACAAGTCTAAAAGAAGTTGGAACCTGAGATAGCAACTGCACCCAAGGAATTACCTGGGCAAGCTAACTGCTTGCATACCAGCGAGTTTTCCCAACTTCCCGACTCAGCAATGACCCAATAGACAACATTTCATTCGAATTATCCCTTCTGAGTGAATAAGATAGAAATCATCAACACACAATCACGTGTGGAACAGAAATAAATTTCTGACTCACGTCGGGATCGAACCCAGGTCTCTCAGGTGGAAAGCAAGGGCGTTACCCACTGGGCCATACAAGTCTAAAAGAAGTTGGAACCTGAGAGCAACTGCACCCAAGGAATTACCTGGGCAAGCTAACTGCTTGCATACCATAGTTTTCCCCAACTTCCCGACTCAGCAATGACCCAATAGACAACATTTCATTGAATTATCCTTCTGAGTGAATAAGATAGAAATCATCAACACACAATCACGTGTGGAACAGAAATAAATTTCTGACTCACGTCGGGATCGAACCAGGTCTCTCAGGTGGAAAGCAAGGGCGTTACCCACTGGGCCATACAAGTCTAAAAGAAGTTGGAACCTGAGAGCAACTGCACCCAAGGAATTACCTGGGCAAGCTAACTGCTTGCATACCAGCGAAGTTTTCCCCAACTTCCCGACTCAGCAATGACCCAATAGACAACATTTCATTCGAATTATCCCTTCTGAGTGAATAAGATAGAAATCATCAACACACAATCACGTGTGGAACAGAAATAAATTTCTGACTCACGTCGATCGAACCCAGGTCTCTCAGGTGGAAAGCAGGGCTTTACCCACTGGGCCATACAAGTCTAAAAGAAGTTGGAACCTGAGAGCAACTGCACCCAAGGAATTACCTGGGCAAGCTAACTCAGGTTCCAACTTCTTTTAGACTTGTATGGCCCAGTGGGTAACGCCCTTGCTTTCCACCTGAGAGACCTGGGTTCGATCCCGACGTGAGTCAGAAATTTATTTCTGTTCCACACGTGATTGTGTGTTGATGATTTCTATCTTATTCACTCAGAAGGGATAATTCGAATGAAATGTTGTCTATTGGGTCATTGCTGAGTCGGGAAGTTGGGGAAAACTCGCTGGTATGCAAGCAGTTAGCTTGCCCAGGTAATTTTGGGTGCAGTTGCTCTCAGGTTCCAACTTTTAGACTTGTATGGCCCAGTGGGTAACGCCCTTGCTTTCCACCTGAGAGACCTGGGTTCGATCCTTGACGTGAGTCAGAAATTTTATATATATATATATATATATATATATATATATATATATATATATATATATATATATATATATAAGCATTAAGCTACAAAAATAATTCAATTCACTCTAGAATAATATATTTCCATACAAAATTTTTTAGTTGATAATAAGTTCGTCGGGCCCATGAGACAACGAACTTATCAACTAAAAATTCCCCTTAGGTAAACATATATGAAAATACATTATTCCCTGAGGTAGAGTGAATTGGATATTAAAGGACGTTTGTAGCTTAATGCTTGTACATGAATCACGGCGATGTGATAAAAATTCATTCATATATATATATATATATATATATATATATATATATATATATATATATATATATATATATAATATATACACATATATATATATATATATATATATATATATATATATATATATATATATATACATATATTTATATAACTAACACCTGTACACACACGTGTTAGGAGTTGAGTGACATTTTACTGAAGCACCCGAACAGCAATCAATATATACTGACCTTACAAGATAGAAGCGATATTGACATTTACAACTACCTTACAACAGACAGTAACATTCCTTACCTGTGAGACGGTTAATCTTCACAGTTATTTTTGGAACTTATTTTTGGAACTTTCCTGTTGGTGTCATTGCTCGTAATAGGAGACAATACCTTGCATGATATTAACAGGTATATACTAAACGTTGAGTCGGTAGTCATGGTGTCTGTAAATAGTATAAAAAAATGTTTAAGATAATATATATACAAAATCGAAATGTATTGTAACCATATGCATTATATATATATATATATATATATATATATATATATATATATATATATATTATATATGTGTGCGTGTATACGTATATATGTGTATACGTATATATATATATATATATATATACAGTATATATATATACACTATAATCAACATATACTATATATATGCGCACGTGTATACATACATACACACATACATACATACACACACACACACAAATAGAGACCAGTATATGCTTTTTGACCTTGTATTTGTTATACAACAGCATCTACATAAGCTTGCTTTTTAAACGCATAAAAAAAGGGCTGGTAACAATCACAGGAAATTCAACATTATTTTTATAATACCCTCATCATAATTAACAGTTATCACAGCACTCTTAATCTGTCATAAGAAGTTACGGTAATTTGCTCTCGTAAGGCTCTCAAATATGTCACCTCTTTCGATTTCATATGTCAATTAGATTTTATTCGCCTTATCTAAATCATTTTCCTAGAGGTTTCCCTTTTAAATGTCCGAATAAATTAGTAAGGTCTTTTTGACAAATGTGCCGAAAATGTGATCAACACGAAGTTTTTCATCAAGTTTCGTGTATTGAAAATTATCATTAAATTACGCCACTGTCAGTGTCACTCTGTAAATGCGTCTGTGAATCGTATAAATCTTGCACGAATTTATCATAATAAGTAGTATTTTATCACAAATTTTTCAGAATGAGTCATAGCCTTGTATCCGTATTGTTACTCGAGATTTTTACGACTGTTGTCCCTCTCATATGAAGTTAATATTCAGCTTAAATTTGTC
Organism: Macrobrachium rosenbergii; assembly: GCF_040412425.1. Taxonomy (NCBI): domain Eukaryota; kingdom Metazoa; phylum Arthropoda; class Malacostraca; order Decapoda; family Palaemonidae; genus Macrobrachium; species Macrobrachium rosenbergii. The sequence goes on along the minus strand of NC_089783.1, from coordinate 37,332,454 downwards.
TTGTTGTCCGTGGAATATGATTATGCTCTCTTCTCTCCGTCATGTAATACCACATTACTAACTTTGCAAATAACTCACCATCTTATCGTTTTAATATTTTCATTCCAGCGATTGTTGTTATTTACAATATATGTCATGATTTGTTGAAAGAAGTTCATGTTGAAAGAAGTTAGAAGTAATCTGCGAGAAAAAGGCTCGCCAAATGCCATGTTCTATTGAAAGAAGTTGAAGTTGAAAGAAGTTAAAGGTAGTCTGCGAGAAAAAGCTCGCCAAATTAAGAACTTGTCAATCTCTCAACCCTTGTTCTGGCAGTAATCAAGAAAGCCATGGGGCTTTTTCCTAAGTTTTATTTTTTTGCGCTTTTTCCCTTGGAAATGCTGTCCTTTAGAGTATGAGATTGTTAACTAATAATACGTTAGTGTAAAGAAATTGCCTTCACTTTGCCCTGGAGGCATAGCTGTAAAAAATTAGACTTATTACTCATCGTAACTCCAGTTCGCGAGCTTTAGCGGTCATTAACACGCAGATCAGCTGGTAATTCATCAACGGTTTTCTTATATAACCGTCTGTTGGCTTATTTCGTTACTAAATAGCATTTAATTCTCGCGGTTGAGCTATTCATCATAACTCATGTCTTTATGTTTAGACTAGTAATTGAAAGGCCATGTTCCCGTTAAAGTACATATAGAATTTGGCTGCCTGTTTCAGTCATTTTAATAGACAGTGGTCTATTTCTACCGTCCTAGTAACCGGTCAAATATATGTATGTTCGTAACTCCTTTTTAAGGTCTTTAACACCTCTTTACCTCTTAGGAATTATCATGGCTGTTCGCTAAGTAACTATCCCTTTAATCCCCTCACCCCCATCGCCCCCTACTCTCTCTCTCTCTCTCTCTCTCTCTCTTCCCGGTTCTCTCTCTCTCTCTCTCTAGACACATCGATGATACCTGACTGATTAAGCTACTTTAAGAATTGTGGATAACAATTCCTTCTCCCTGGGGTTTACCGATTACCCTTGATGTTAAAGTACGATGTGTCCTTGTAACATCCACTAATTATTTTTATGTTCTCTTAGTATATAAGGTAAGCTAGAGTATTAATTCGCCTAAGTTAGTTGTCCTTAGGTACATCAGTTTAAACTATTTAGAAGTTAGGTGTTGCTGAATAATTGTTCAGATTCGTCTTAATCTCCGTAATGCGTGCCTCACTGGCGCGCAGATGACAGTTTAGCAGTTGTCTACCCTAGAGATTATACTCGAAGCAGCCCTCTCTCTTTTATCGTACGGAGGGCGTCTAAACAAATTTTGTCTTTCTCCAATCCATTCTTTAATAATAATACCACGCCTTCTCTAACAACGAATGCCCAATACCACCCCGTGGCTATTCAATGACGTATATGTCTGACTTCTTGTCTAATTTGCCTTTTCATTCTCTTACAGAAAATGCTGTTCAATTGCAGGGAAACCCGTAGCCTTAGCCAGGCAAGACGGCCATACTATCCGCTACATTAAGGCAGGAAGCCAAATTTATCATATGATAAGACCCTGTGTCTGTTGGCGAATCTCCAGTTCTGCAGTCGAATCCAAATTAAGAAACTGGGCGAGTTTTTGTTTTTATTAAAGTCATGGTTTTTATTTCCTAATTTGTCACGGTCCAACTGAGCTGATTAACGGCTCTCCTAGGGCTGGCCCGGAGCATTAGACTTTATTTTACGTGGCTAAGAACAAATTGGTTACCTAGCAACGGGACCTAAAGCTTACTGTGGAATCCGAACCACATTATAGCGAGAAATTACTTTCTATCACCAGAAATAAATTCCTCTAATTCTTCATTGGCCGGCCGGAGAATCGAACGCGGGCCTAGCAGAGTGCTAGCCGAGTACGATATCGACACGTCCAATGAGGAACTTGGATAAGTTTGCACAATTGCTTATTGGTGAATATAAGAACGTTCACATTTAACCGTGAATCATCTGTTATTGAAGTGTCAAATAACTAATTACCGCTTAGAACCAATGTAAGACAACTTATGAAGTTCAGTAAATCATGAACGCCAGGTTCCAGTCTCACCTCCATTAACTACATTGGAGTAGAAGCATCGAATGCAGAAGTGCTTGAATAACGTGTGTATTGCTTGCGTAGTCTTAAACAGTTCTGTTCCAGTCAACGTCCTGAAAATGAAACAAAATGCGGCTTTAATTTGTTGTTATTTTACAAAAACTTGAACTGACTCATAAGATTTGATTCTTATAACCAAATTCTTTTAAAAGTTAGTGAATATAGTTTTAACTTGCAAAACTAAAGCCTTACAAACAGATATTTTTTTTTCCAGTATAGTAGATCCAATTTTCACCAATACAAACCACCTGCTTAAACCGACCATCGCAAAAAAATGTTAAAATTGGCAACGAACCAAAGGACCATAGGATCCCAAAAACCAAGTCAAGGGACCAATGAGTAGGTTTATGACAATTCAGATAGCTTAAGCTTAAGGAATATCAAAAACTTACATTACAAATAGGCCTACTCATCGTTGTTCATGAAAGGCAGTAGGTTTATGACAATTCAGATAGCTTAAGCTTATGGAATATCAAAAACTAACATAAAAAATAGGCCTACTCATCGTTGCCCATGGAAGGCAATGGGTTTATGACAATTCAGATAGCTTAAGCTTAAGGAATATCAAAAACTTACATTAAAAATAGGCCTTCTCATCGTTGTTCATGAAAGGCAATAGGTTTATGACAATTCAAATAGCTTAAGCTTAAGGAATATCAAAGACTAACATAACAGATAGGCCTATTCATCTTTGTCCAAGAAAGGTCAGAGGAGGCAGAAATCGGTAAGGAATTGGGACTTTCAATTATGTGAAGTACAGAATGAAGATGAGCCAACCGAAGAAGTGGGAAGCGAAATTCAGGAGCATGAAGTAAAAGGAGGGAGTAATGTAGATTATGAAGGAGAACACCATAGCATAGACAGTGTTTTAAACTTTGGTAAAAGAGTGACGACGGAATGTGGCTAGCGACCATTAGTGACGAACCAAACAGGGCCATTCGTCTGAGGTTAACAAAGGATAATGGTGAACTTTCTGAGTTGCACATGGATGGAGATGAATCAGTGCTCGATGAACCCAATAGCAGCTCTGAAGATGAGATAAGTCAATTGCCTGAGAATAAACGTTTCAAATTAGATGAATGATGAGGAATTTCCTCCTTATATTTGGAGCCTTCGCCTACCCTAAATTTAGCAACTGTTAATGTTAATGGTCTATGTATGGCTTATAAACAAATGAAATTGATTAATTATATGTATTTTTATCATTTGGATGTAATATTTGTGCAAGAACATAATGGCAAAGAAATTTCGCAACTTGAGTATGTTGAAAAGCATTGCGATATCATACTGAATCCAACTTTCTTGCTGGGAGGAGGCACAGCTGTCCTTTTCAATAAAAAGTCAAAAGTGAAGGTTCTGAATCATGAGATAGATGTAAAGAGTCAAATAATCAGTGTAAAATGTATCTATCAAGGAACAAATTTTCGATTAATAAATGCATATGCCCCTCCCCACTGGCACAAAGAAAAAGGAAAGAGGAACTGTTCTTAAATGTTATGCTGTATTACTTACGGAACAATTTGCGAAATGTGATCACAGGGGGAGACGAACAGTATAACAAGTAAGAGGTTGTTCTAATTATGATAATCATATTAGTTCAGAAGTTCTTCAAAAGTTGAAAAATGATTTGCAGCTTAGAAATGTGTGGCTCTTAACAAATCATTTTATAGAGTATACGTATATTAGGCATAACTATGGCTTCAGGATTGGTCGTATATATGTACGAGATCTCAGAAATAATGTAAGTGAAACGGCAAATATACCACTGAGCTGGTCTGATCATAATACTGTTAGGGTTAAGATTAAGATGGACAATAATATTAGTATTGGCAAGGGATATTGGAAATTAAATACAAATACCTGTAATCTACGACATACTATAACCACAGAAAACTTCGTTCATTTTTGGGGCAATTTGAAAGGGAAAATAGGTGATGTACAATTTAATTCTATTTTAGATTGGTGGAATTATGCAAAAGATCAACTTAGACTTTTTCGTTAAAGCCCCAAAAACTATTAATCTGGGGAGATTTGGTTTACTGAATTTACTAAAAATAGAATTAAGGAGGAATTACTGTATCCGTTCTGCTAACTGCAATAGTTTTCAAAAAACAGAGAAACTTAAAGACAGAATAAATCTGATTGAAGAAGAAATATGTGAAGGGATTAAGATAAGAGCCAGAACTGATGAAAGAATGAACGGTGAAAAAATATCTACATATTTTCTAAGAAAAGGAAAGACTGTGAAAACAAGAATCGTTAAACTCTGTGGAAAAGAGGGTGTGTATGTATCAGACACAAGTCTTTACAAAGGAATATAACTGAGTTTTATGAAAATCTCTACAGAGAAAAAGATGTTGACTGTGAATTAAAATATAGATTGAAAATATGAACACTGTCATAGATGATGACATGAATAAATAAATAAAAATAAATAAATAAATAAAAATAAATAAATTAATAAAAATAAAAAATAAAAATAAATAAATAAATAAAAATAAATAAATAAAAAAAAAAAAATAAAAATAAATAAATAAATAAAAATACATAAATATAAGTAAATGAATAAATAAAAATAAATAAATAAAAATGAATAAACAAAAATAAAAAATAAATAAAAATAAATAAATAAAAATAAATATAAACCCTGAAGACTGAAGTAACAGAGACAGCGGTTTCGAAAGCCATATGTGGAATGCAAAATGGGAAATGCCCTGGTGTGGATGGATTAGCTGTCGAATTTTACAAAACTATGTGGAGTATTATAAAAAGCGAATTTATGACAGCACTGAGATAATCATTTTACTAAATTTGAAACGTGGAAAGACTCAAATAAGGAAGTTATTAAGCTTGTACCAAAGAATGGAGATAAGTGTGTTCTTAATAACTGGAGACCTATAACTATGTTAAATGAAGTTTACAATATTATAGCAAAGGTTTCTAGCAAACAGGTTAAAATTAATGCTTTCTACATTCGTATCATCTCGGGAAATGGGAGTAACATTTGTGTCGATGACTTTGGTACGTAGATGTAAATAATATATTAACCACATTGTGACAACTAACAAAAAAAAAAGTATATGCATATAATATAAAAAATATATTTGTATAAAAGATAACTATGTAAATTTTATCAATAAAAGTAAAAAAAAAAAAATTACCATGACTTCACGTAGACCATCCATTAGTCCATTACCATGACTACCACCAAACAATCCACCAACTACAGTCATTAAAGTTCAACCGGAATAACCGTAAACTTTTAAGTACCGTCATAACACAACGCACTAACACCAAGTTAAACTGTTGCTCCTAAAACAAGGAGTGGTCCGACTAGTTGCAACTTGCAGAGACGGTCCGCTTGCCCAGAAACCGGTTATAACCGTTGACGCTCTACCACCAAGGACCCGGGAGTCGACTACTCACACCTTGAAACTTGGACGATTCGCGAGAACGACTCCGACGTCCTTGTTTGTTGTTTAAGGAGAGACTGAAAGAATCTGTTGCTGCTCCGACGCTAACCTTTTGTATTCTGAGTTTTATAGCTTCTGGGTTCGTTGATGACATTGGCTCCTGTGTAACATAACAGAAAACTTTTATTAATGATTTATCGAAAATAAGCAAGGAAATTCTTCGGTGTATTACGTAAATTGTCAAGCTGTATAAGAATTAAATATTTGAGCCCTTTGTTTTAAGGAAAATATATTACCAAAGGACTATATATACTATATATATTTACATATACATACATACATATATATATACATATATAGTATATATATATATATATATATATATATATATATATATATATATATATATATAGTGTGTGTGCAGAAATTACTGGTGTCTTTTTACCGGACACGCATGTAGTATCTATAAGCCACAATGACCTATTAACTTCACAATTTCTTCACATTTTTAAATATATATATATATATATATATATATATATATATATATATATATATATATATATATATATATATCAAATCAGGGAGGAGAAGACACACCCCAAAGTCTTTAAGATGTTTTATTAAAGACAAGCAAGGTACACGGCGCGAAGTTTCACGGCTAGCGTCTCATTCTCGAGCTAAAATTAATGATAGTGTTAATTGATTATAATAACGGTTATAAAATTTACAAAAATCTACATTATTGGTTAAAATACAATCTCAAACAATAAGTGATAGTATTTGTGGTAAAATATAATGCAACAATATAATAGACAATATTCAAAACCTTATGTCAATTTTTTAAAGAAGGGAATTCTTTCAGAATGTAAGTGTGGCTCTTCTGTTTTGTGACAGAGTTTACAGGGGTACTTATATCCTAACCTCAATCTCATTATAAAATAATGTCAACTTTTATGCTTCTCATATTTAGTTCACCATCAATATCAGTTAAGAGTTTTAGGCCCCATGTTTAGCAAGTCATCTGCAATCCATGAGGGCCTGTTCTCAAGGGAAATCAGCCTAATACTTTAAATGCTAAGTACCCGTGCAATTAGCATAATAACTCACGCGAGGTAGAAGGGTGTCGAAGAAGAAGACTGGGCGTTTAAGTGGCGAACTGCCCGTTTTATAAATACTGACTGAAATTGTCAAACATTGGTGGTTCGGTGCCCAGCCCAAAATTTTAAAATCTATTTGCTGGATATTATGTTTGCATTTGTTTGAATGTTCTAGGATATTAGAGAACTCAGAGTTATTTAATTTGACACCAGTTCAACAATAACTGATGCCCCTGTGGCAATCGATTCGCACTTTTAACAACGTCAGTGTCGATCCCACGTAAGTCCGCAGACTATATACATCTAGGGCAATCGAATTTACATAGGACAACTGAGGTCATCAAGGGACTTAGGCTGCCTTTAAATTTGAAAAAACTTCCGATTGTAACTGGATTTGTGGGAGTGACATTCAGTTTAATGGCAGGGGCATAATTATAAACAAGACCTCGTAATTCTTTGTAAAAGTACTCATCTTGAATCAAAGGAAGGCTAGCACAGAAGGGCAGTTTAGGTACTGTAACAGGTATACTCATCTTAGGAATAAAAACTTTTAAGAAATTTAAAAACATGCTTTGTGAAGCAATGAAACGGGAGAGCAATTATCACTGAAATACTAATATAAAAATTCATTCCGAGGTGGAACGAGTCCAAATCATTTTGCTATAAATTAATGATTTTTGTGTTGCCTGTGATCATACATTTTTTAGTTTTCTGTAAAAGAAAACTATTGAGATGGCTTTGTTTGTCCGTCCGCACTTTTTCTGTCCGCACTTTTCCTGTCCGCCCTCTAATCTTAAAAACTACTAAGGCTAGAGGGCTGCAAATTGATATGTTCATCATCCACCCTCCAATCATCAAACATAGCAAATTACAGCCCTCTAACCTCAGTAGTTTTTATTTTTATTTAAGGTTAAAGTTAGCCATGATCGTGAATCTGGCAACGTCATAGAACAGGCCACCACTGGTCCGTAGCTGGAAGGTTTATAGGCCGCGGCTCATACAGCATTATACGCTGTACAGAAAACTCAATTGCGTCGAAGAAACATAGGCGCATTTTTTACTTGTTTTTATAACAGTTGCTATATTGATCAAAATGAGGTATAGCTTTACGTTAAAGTTCTTGCTATGCGAAGTTGACAAATATTCAAATTTCTCTGTCCCGTTTCCTTTATGAAAGGTCAAATAAAAAAAAAAAGTCATAGAACCGGGAAGGAAAATGGGAAGACTCGATAGTAACATAATCCCTTCAGGAAGTTTGATAGAACTAATTTGGGAAGGCGAGGCTGAGGAAATTATCAATTCCAAAGTCCCGAATGGCGTAAGTTGCGCCGTTGAGGTTTGTTAAGACTGCCGTTTCGATTTCGATATATTTCTTTATGAGTTTTGTCTCTTTTACTTGATTTATTTTCTTAGTCTTTCCTTCCTTTCGCGTGGTCGGTATGACTGCAGTAGCCAGTAGGGTGGAAGGGACACCGGATGTTATTCAGTTTACTCTGGGCGTGTTAAAAACAAGAAGAGAGAGAAGGGCAAAATGGGCTTGATATCTATAAAACTCTCTCTCTCTCTCTCTCTCTCTCTCTCTCTCTCTCTCTCTTATTTCATCATTTTCCAATCTCTCCAGCAGCGACATTCCCATAATCCACCTCAGCATTCTCATCTCTGTTCTCTCAAGCTTTACTTCCTCTTTTCTTCTTAGAGCCCATGTTTCTGATCCATACAGTAACACTAGTCTTATCACTGTGCTATATATCTTGACTTTTAGTTTGATTGGCACTTTCTTATCACAAAGAACTCCAGCTACATCTCTCCACTTCCCCCACGCCACTTTTATCCTACTGTCCACTTTAGCCTCACGTCCTTCCTCTTGGCCTAAAGTAGATCCTATGTGTTTAAACTTTTCCACCTGTTTTATAATCGAGCCTCTTCTTTCCTGCATTACTATTTTGTCTCTATCTTCCCTCTGCTCACTAAAACTTCTGTTTTATTCACATTCACCCTTAATTCACCCCTCTCTAAAGACTCCTGCCACTCCAACCCTTCTCTGTAGGTCCTCCTCTTCTTCAGCAGTAATCACCAGATCACCAGTGTACAACAGCTTCCACAGCACTTCATTCCTGATCTCTTCAATGAACACATCCATGACCAGCACAAACAAAAGTGGGCTTAATGCTGACCCCTGGTGTAATCCAACACTAACTTCAAAGTTTCCTGCTTCCCCAACTGCTGTTATTACTTTTGTGCTCGTTCTCTGATATATCATCTCGACCAGCCTGACCAACTTTTCTGGGGCTTTCCTCTTCCTCAAACACCAAAACATCACTTCTCTTGGGATTCTACTGTATGCTTTCTCCAGGTTTACAGTATAAATGCACAATAAAGCTCCTGGTTTCCCTCTAGCCTCTTTTCCTGTAGCTGTCTTACTGCGAAGATTCCATCCACCGTCCCTCTTCCTCTCATGAATCCATACAGCTGTTTCCCGACTTTTACAATTTCTCTTAATCTCTCATCCAGTATCCTCTCTAAAACTTTCAATCCATGCTCTGTTAGTTTAATTCCTCTGTAGTTACCATAATCCATGACATTTCCCTTCTGCTTGTATATGTATGCCATTAGACTCTCCTCCCAGCTCCTTGGCATTTCTTCCTCTTCCCATATAGCTTTTAATAAATCCAGCATCCATTTCTCCCCCTCTGTACCTAGTAATTTGTATAGATGCAGTGTGTGTGTGTGTATATATATATATATATATATATATATATATATATATATATATATATATATATATATAAATTATATATATATATATATATATATATATATATATATATATATAAAAAGCTTAGTGTAAGCTCAGTTTAACAGAAAGAATACTATGCAAATTTTTTATTAGTATAAAAAAATCTTAGAGAGAGAAAGAGAGAGAGAGAGAGAGGTTAGCAAGATCTTAAGAAAGATATGATAGCCATCAAGTGACTCTGATTTTTGTGCTTGGGTGTCAAAAAAGACTGTTGTTGGGCATGTTGTAATAGAGTAATTAATTTCTCTCTCTCTCTCTCTCTCTCTCTCTCTCTCTCTCTCTCTCTCTCTCTCTCTCTCTCTCTCTCTCTCTCTCTCTCTTGCAAATTCAACAGTATCATCATTATCATTTTAATTCAGAAGATAAACCTTATTCACATGGAACAAGCCCACAGGGGCCACTGAACTGAAATTCAAGATTCCAAAGAATATAATGTTCAATCGAAAGAAGTAACAGAGAGTAATGGGAGGTAATGAGAAATACAGAAAGTAGCGAATTATTCATTACACTGAATTCGTCTGTCGAATAGATTTCAGCTGTCGGTGTGACTGGCGAATCAGAGAACTATTTTGGAATTCCTAGCGCAAACGTGAAATAAAAACATTCAACAATAAACGTATCTGACTTATATTTAGGTCAACTTTAAATCTTGACTGCCTGTTATGATGCTAAAGTACCGAGGATGATGACCTTTCATGCGAAGACCTTTCAAAGCAAACAAGACATAATCTCCTCTCACGGAAGAATGATATAAACTGTTTCCCAGGCACAAACCGCACAGACGCAGTCTCTCTCCCACAGTCGCATCATGTGTCCCTTGGAGAATGAATTCATTCAAATCCTGAACGCCAGAGCTGACTCGCCTTGCAATCGTATAAACGGGGATTGGGTGAAAGAGAAGGTAAAGTACCGTGCAGTAATCCTATGAAAGGAGGGTTTTATAATTTCCCACAGTTGGATACGTAACCAGAATCTGCCACTCACGACGGATTGTCAGTAATATCCCATCACAATAAAGTCTACAACAGAGCGATTAGGGGTCCTCTCTTGATGATTTTATTGTTGGGGAAGAAGCTTATTTCCTTTAGTACCATTTCCAGCGCATAATTCTTGACATGATATGCAGCTACCGCAAAATATTAAACGTAAGTACAATACAAGAGCACACACATATAAGAAAGTAGTATCTACCATTACCAGTATACAAGAATGGAACTTGAAACAAGTGATCTATACTAATACCAAAGAAAAAATATCCTGATCTTCATTCTGTCTACTCTAATAAGGTATTTACCCCCGATAAATGCCAAAGATATAATCAGTGAAGCTGGCTTCACGTTTACGGGAGGAGAAGAGCTGAACAAATAGAAATAAAATGCGATAATTAGCTACATGAAAAAAAGGGAATGTTTATTATCAAACGGGACGATGGCAGTTGAGCCCACTTTTATTTATATATTAATGATGCCCTGACGACGAAATTATCAATGTCTAAATAGTTATGAAAATAAGACGAATCATATTCATTATTAATTTTAATTTTTACTTATGGGACCACTCCGAATATTTTCCTCTTAAGCAACTGGGTCATAAATCATGGCATAAATGCTTTCAAGTATGTAACATCATTAATTCATTTACTGTATAAGTGGAGGAAGCATCCAACAAGATTTTATTAAACTAAATAATTTAAGGATCCTTGAAATGTTTGTTTTACCTCTCTCTCTCTCTCTCTCTCTCTCTCTCTCTCTCTCTCTCTCTCTCTCTCTCTCTCTCTCTCTCTTTATATTTTAGTAATAAATATAATTTTAGGGTCATGTTAAAACCTGTATTATCCATTCTCTCTCTCTCTCTCTCTCTCTCTCTCTCTCTGTATTTTTATATTTTACTAAACAATATAATTTTAGGGCCATGGTATAACCTGTATTGCCCTTTCTCTCTCTCTCTCTCTCTCTCTCTCTCTCTCTCTCTCTCTCTCTCTCTCTCTCTCTCTCTCTTTATATTTTACAGAAATATAATTTTACGGTCTTGGTGAAAGCCTGTATTACTCTCTCTCTCTCTCTCTCTCTCTCTCTCTCTCTCTCTCTCTCTCTCTCTCTCTCTCTCTCTAAATAACATATAGCATTACAGTTGGAATTACATGTGCCATGAGAATTGGTATTTATCTATTTTTTTTTTCTTTTACTCTACGATATCTAGTGACTAAAACAACAGCAGAACCTTCAGAGAGAGAGAGAGAGAGAGAGAGAAAGAGAGAGAGAGAGAGAGAGAAAGTTTCATGTTTCTGAAGCAGTTATATAATAGTAACCTGGCCAAACGTAACTTCACAGGCGCACATTGATTCACAAGCAAAAAAAAATGACGGTCCTATCATAATTAAAATCAAGGCGCGTTCAACAACCAAATGCTGTTTCTGATAACCGTCACGAAATTGGAATTTCACGAATGACACACGTTTACTTACACATACGCTGTATGTCACTTTCTCTCTTTGCCCCATAAACTAATGTTTTATTTATTGATGCCAGGACAACTAACGCATTAATAACTCATCAGTTTTCTTTTGATACTGAAAACATTTTATTGAAACTATATGGAATGATATAACGGAATTTCTTATTGTATACAACAATATATATATACTCTGTAAGTGTTTATGCAAAACCATTTCCTATTTTTGTTTTCGTTTAAGAACAAATCCAGCAATAATTTTCTCTTAACTAAAATATTGCAGAATTAAGAAACATAGACTATAAAAAGGAGTATAAAAAGACTACTAAAATAAGAATAGCTCAGAATTTCGAACCTCTTACTGAAATCCCGTTTTTATTCACTTCCCATCCAAAAGACGGAGAACCTATGATAGACAGGCCAAGGTGTGATCTCTACTCGAGAACCTCACTTGAATTAGTTAGCGACATAACTTCCGTCGTTAATTTTCGGCACAGGGCCTTTTCTTCCTCTTCCCCTTATGAACAACTTGACGTAATAATGATCATCCGTCAGATGTCTAAGGGGAGAGGAGGGGAGAGGGTAGGGGAGGAGGGAAGTTGATGGGGGAGGAGGAGAGACAGGGGAGAGGGGAACGAGGAGGAGGGAGGGGAGGAAGAGGGGTGGGAGAGGTGAGGTTGGGGAGATGGTGAGGGGAGGGGTAGCAGAGAGAGGGAGAGTGGGAGGGAGGGGGAGAAGGGGAAGGGGAGAGGTAAGGCAGGGGAGAAAGGAAGGGGAGGGAGGAGAGGAATAAAAGGGGAAGGAGGTGCCGGGGAATACCCCAGTACCTCCCCCGCAATTACCACTGAGGCTGTTCAAGAGAATTATGCTTGTGCCTTTCTTCTTCACCTCCTCCTACTCCTCCTCCTCTTACTCCCGTTCCTTCTCCTTCTCCTCCTCCTCCTCCTCCTCCTCCTCCTCCTCCTCCTCCTCCTCTCTCTCGTAATTGCTTTCTTGCAGGAAGCGGCGAATTTTCCTCGTAGCTTCCTCTAAATAAATCTTCCTTCATTGGATTGAGTGGGGAATAAATCTCGCGACTATTAGTCTCCTTTCTCACGTAGCAATATCCATCACAGAGCTCCTTGTAAATGACAGAAGGGCAAATGAATATTTCTGCTGTTGAATTGTCAATAGTGAAAATCATGATACTCCTATGTTGTTAATGACAGTACTAGTTGTGAAGAATATCCATATGATCTGTTGCAATACGTACACCTATAAAAGTGCAAATATTACAATAATAATAATAACAATAATAATAATAATAATAATATTTATTATTATTATTATTATTATTATTATTATTATTATTATTATTATTATTATTATTATTTATTGTTTTGAGTTTAACCTCTCCTTTTAACATTCCTGCTGGGAATCACCACTCAGATTCTCCCCTACAATTACGTCATAGTACATGGTAATTTACAAAAACTTAAATGAAAACAAAAACAGAGAGAGAGAGAGAGAGAGAGAGAGAGAGAGAGAGAGATTTCGTGCCTAGTAGTATCGACTAATATGAATAATAATTAGAAGACTGACAAGTTTTTCAAGGTGTAACAGAGGAAAACCTCGCAATTGCACCATGAATTAATTGTTAGGAGAGGGTGAAAAGGAAGATGAAAGAAAGAGAATATGAGACGAGGTACAGTAAAAGAAACGAAAGGGGTTCCAGGTAAGGGCCGAAGGCACGCTGCAAAGAACCTTAAGTAATGCCTACAGTGCACCGCATGGGTGCACTAACGTCACTACCCCACTGCGGGGTTGACACCGAATAAGACAGACTAGAAGATTGATAGGTCCCATAACACCTGACCTTTCACCCTGTGACATTCAAGGTCAAATCCTCTTATTTCAAAACCATGAGTGTGTAGAAGGGACTCTATAATTATTAATGAAAATGGTGCTGCTTCTAGGAATGCCAGTGGCATTAATAGTTATGGGGAATATTCACGTGATTTGTGTATTTAGTAAGGTCTGAGTAGCGAAAAGGCTACAAAGATGTAAACCAACTATTTCAGCATTTCATATATATATATATATATATATATATATATATATATATATATATATATATATATATATATATATATATATATATATATATATATATATATATATATATATTGTAAAATTTCATAAATATTTCATGTTCATATATTTCATATAACCTGTATTTCTGTACGAAAACAGTATCTCCATAACTAACATAAATTTATTGCCTTACTGTATTTTATAGAGTTCCATACTTTTCATACAGAAATGCATTTCGTTTTTGATGAAGACAGTCTCTCTCTCTCTCTCTCTCTCTCTCTCTCCCTCGTTTCCTTCGAATTGCTGCTTTGCCACCGAATATTCTAATGCCCACCTTTCTCACAGCTTTCCCAAAATACGTGAGACGCGTAAATATAATAAATATTTGCTTTGTCTCTACAGAAATCATTAAATCTGAGAAGCAGCAGCAAAAAAAAATAAAGTAAATACTGCGCCGAAGTTTCTTCGACGCAATCGAGTTTTCTGTACAGCCGCTACAGCGTAATATCAAGGCACCGAAAATAGATCTATCTTTTGGTGGCCTCGGTTTAATGCTGTATGAGCCGCGGCCAATGAATCTTTAACCACGGCAAGTGGTGGCCTATCCTATATCGATGCTAGAAGCACAATTACGGCTAACTTAAATAAGATAAAATCTACTGAGGCTAGAGGGCTGCAATTTGGTATGTTTGATGATTGGAGGGTGGATGATCAACATACCATTTTGCAGCCCTCTAGCCTCAGTAGTTTTCAAGAATTGAGGGCGGACAGAAAACTAAAAACTCACAAACAAGAGAGCTAGAACAGAGGTTTGCTTTTTAGGAATTTAGGGCCAATCAGATCTCTAAGCATTACTGACAAAGTTTTGATTACTTCTACAGACTTCGATGAACCGAGAAGTGCCTTCAGGGAATACTTTTGCTGTCGTCTCCTACTGTTTTTAACGACATATATATATATATATATATATATATATATATATATATATATATATATATATATATATATATATATATATATATTGTGAGGTTTAGTACTTCTGATGGGACAACCGTTTGCCGATTGTTCCCTTGGTGGGTTGTTGCCTCCTTACTTTTTTATTTTCTTTGAAGGAAAGTTGACGTCTGTCGCGTTGTCTCTGACAGTGGCAGTCAGGTTCGTAGCAGCAACGAGTCAGTATCTCGGCAGCAGAGCAGCGGGAAGTCCGTTTGGATGGGCGGCAGGTATTGCTTACCTGTTGGCTTCGACAGGAGGTGAAGGATCTCCTTGTCTGTGTGTGACTTCATCCCTGATGGCAGCTGAGGGTATTTCGATGACTCGACCGTGGTCATCTAATGTGGGGATTGGTTCCCGTTCAGCAGCATGTGACTGCCTTGACGACTCGGCCGTGGTCATCCGGTGTGTGGATTGGTTCCTGTTCGGCAGCCAGAGGCTGTCTTGGTGGCACGACGAGTTCGTCTGTTTGACTTCGTCCTTGTAGACAGTTGTGACTGTCTTGACAACTCTTGTGGGTTTGTCTGTTTCTGTGTTGAGACCGATTTGGGACGTTGTATATGTTTGAGACAAAGTTCTCTTAATTATGTAATTGTTTTTGGCAGTTAAATTTTTGGACAGTTACATTTTTGGACGAGTTTGGATATTATGTGAAGTCACTTTTGTTTACATGTTTTAATGGCTGTAATGTAATTATTGAAGTATGCTGCTCAGGTATTTATTATGCCGTTTATCTATCAGTATGCTGCTTGTATTATTGTTGCTTTTGTTTTTGTTTGCTGCCTGTGTTTATTTATGCTGCTTAAATGTTTATTTAAAAGTTTAATTAATTGGATTGTATTTTTTCCTGCTAAAATGTTATTGTTTTACTCGTATTTGAAGTTTAATTACAATATGTATGTTGTACGTTACTGACTCGATTTTGTTTATTTTGAATTTGAATGTTTATTGAATTGTTCATTAAAGTGTAACTTCACTGAACCTGACTCATTTGTATATAATGTATATAACTTTGTTGTAATAAATTAGTTTAAGGTAATTTATTTTGTTTCGTTCAGCTCCTTCCTCCTTTGTCTGCCTCAATTTCTGCCAGTCATTCCAGTCCCGTAACTTTCTGTATTTAAAGAACCTGCTGAACCAAAAGTGGTTCATAACATTTGGCGACCGTGACAGGATCGGTTCTGTTTTGTCTGGCAGGGTTGTGACGGCACTGGAGGAGAGAGAGAGAGAGAGAGAGAGAGAGTGTGTGTGAAGTGTAAAAAAAAAAAAAATTTTTTTTTTTGTTGTTAGTAAGGAGGTGTGAGGTTTAGTACTTCTGATGGGACAATCGTTTGCCGATTGTTCCCTTGGTGGGTTGTTGCCTCCTTACTTTTTTATTTTCTTTGAAGGAAAGTTGACGTCTGTCGCGTTGTCTCTGACAGTGGCAGTCAGGTTCGTAGCAGCAACGAGTCAGTATCTCGGCAGCAGAGCAGCGGGAAGTCCGTTTGGATGGGCGGCAGGTATTGCTTACCTGTTGGCCTTCGACAGGAGGTGAAGGATCTCCCTTGTCTGTGTGTGACTTCATCCCTGATGGCAGCTGAGGGTATTTCGATGACTCGACCGTGGTCATCTAATGTGCAGGGATTGGTTCCCGTTCAGCAGCATGTGACTGCCTTGACGACTCGGCCGTGGTCATCGGTGTGTGGATTGGTTCCTGTTCGGCAGCCAGAGGCTGTCTTGGTGGCTGACGAGTTCGTCTGTTTGACTTCGTCCTTGTAGACAGTTGTGACTGTCTTGACAACTCTTGTGGGTTTGTCTGTTTCTGTGTTGAGACCGATTTGGGACGTTGTATATGTTTGAGACAAAGTTCTCTTAATTATGTAATTGTTTTTGGCAGTTAAATTTTTGGACAGTTACATTTTTGGACGAGTTTTGGATATTATTAATGAAGTCACTTTTGTTTACATGTTTTAATGGCTGTAATGTAATTATTGAAGTATGCTGCTCAGGTATTTATTATGCCGTTTATCTATCAGTATGCTGCTTGTATTATTGTTGCTTTTGTTTTGTTTTGCTGCCTGTGTTTATTTATGCTGCTTAAATGTTTATTTAAAGTTTAATTAATTGGATTGTATTTTCCTGCTAAAATGTTATTGTTTTACTCGTATTTGAAGTTTAATTACAATATGTATGTTGTACGTTGCACTGACTCGATTTTGTTTATTTTGAATTTGAATGTTTATTGAATTGTTCATTAAAGTGTAACTTCACTGAACCTGACTCATTTGTATATAATGTATATAACTTTGTTGTAATAAATTAGTTTAAGGTAATTTATTTTGTTTCGTTCAGCTCCTTCCTCCTTTGTCTGCCTCAATTTCTGCCAGTCATTCCAGTCCCGTAACTTTCTGTATTTAAAGAACCTGCTGAACCAAAAGTGGTTCATAACAATATATATATATATATATATATATATATATATATATATATATATATATATATATATATATATATATATATATATATATATATATATATATAATTCATTTGGTGTCAGAATATTCATTAAAAGTAACCCTTGTGACATAACTTTCAAAGTAAATAACATTCCTCTCTCTCTCTCTCTCTCTCTCTCTCTCTCTCTCTCTCTCTCTCTCTCTCTCTCTAGACTTACCCATCACTTTTAATTCAACCTTATAATGTGTTTCATAATAGTATATTGAAATTTTTATTGTATCCCAGAAGTAACCTTAGGAACATTTCTTTTTAAAACTATATAACGTTATTCTCTCTCTCTCTCTCTCTCTCTCTCTCTCTCTCTCTCTCTCTCTCTCTCTCTCTCTCTCTCTCACACACACACACACACACACATTTATAGTCCATTAAAATAACAGAGTGCTTTTTTCTCTCTCTCTCTCTCTCTCGGCGTCAATAACCTAGATGTTGTGACGCCAGTTTTAGCAACCACAAACTAATCAAATTCTCCCTCTCTCTCTCTCTCTCTCTCTCTCTCTCTCTCTCTCTCTCTCTCTCTCTTCATTTGATCATTAACTTCGGCTTCCTTCTTCGAGCTACTCAGACCCTATTTCCTCAAGGTTACAAATGCAATAAGGTGCTCCCTCCAGTTTCTAGCTTTTACTGAATGACTTTTAGTTTTACCACTTTTCCCGATGTTTCTTACCTAAACTGCTAAACGAGAGAGCGACTCAGGTACGGAGGAACAGATTTAGGGGTTGAAAAGACCTGTAATGGGTGGACTGTGCAAATTACTACGTGGTGGTGCAGTGGTAAGGTTCGCCTACCAGTCGAGGGGACTGGGGTTCAAATCCCGCAGCTCACTGGTGGCTTGGGGATGGCTCCATTGCATAAACTTGGTGGCCCGCCAACCTAGCGGTCTGAAAACTCGAGAGGGTTAGTAAGAAAGCAGGTACCAGCCCTCGGGCTGGGGGTTAAACAGTGGTTCTTGCGACGCAGACCACGTGTCTTAGGCAACGGGTCTTCTCCCCAACGGCTGTCGGCCTAAGAAACCGAAGTTCAGCGCTGGCCCTATGAGCCCTGCGAAGCACAAGAGGACTTTAACCTTTAATCTCTTCAGGCAACCAAACTGAATATCGATACTGTAGGTAAATTTCTCTTTCTTTCTAATTCCTCAAAATGTGTCTTTCCGCCTACCATTTTGAACTGTACAAAGCATCCTTCCACGTTGTCATGATATATAGTATATATATATATGTATATATATATATATATATATATATATATATATATATATATATATATTTTTATGTAACTGTCTTTATATGCACCTAAGTCTATTTTTCTCCTCTTTTCACAAGTGCTAAAAAATAATCATAGTAGCATGAGTCGTGAAATGGAGAAACAAATCTACAGTTATGTATTGATACAAATAGATTCATTTCCAAATAAATTTGTACCTACACATAACTGTGATTTTGTTTCTTTTGTTTTTAGTGCATTAAGAAAAACTTATCTATTCATTAAACCGTGTAAATATATTTATACCTATACATAACTGTGGATTCTTTCTCTTGTTTTTAGTGTATTAAGAAAAACTTATCTACTCTTTAAACCGTGAGAAATCACAATATTCCATAGCACGAAAACACGATTAATTACTTTGCCTAGATCAGTGGTTCTTAACCTTTTTATTACCACGCCCCCTCTAAGAGTTGGTCCTTCCATCCACACTTCCCCGCGCCCCCCACCCTTGCATCTATGAGTAAAATCCCCTCCCAGATTTAAAGGAAATTAAAAAAAGAGAAAGAGAAGGGGTTTCGAGGGATAGGGGGGAAGGTAAATAATTACAAAACGTGGTAAGCCCAACTAGTCTAACCTAAGTAGTAGACAAGAGGAAATTACCGTTATAAGACGATACGTTTGCACTTTTTCATAAACTTCTGAATATTAGTTCCTCACATTTGTTAAGAGAATAACGAATATAATTACATTTTTTTTTATTTTCCCTAGGGCTGGAGCCTCCCCTGGGAATTGGTGACGAACGCCTCCCCAGGTTGAGAACCACCGGGCTAGATCTTCAGCTTCCAAACCTCGGTAAATGGCAGGATTTTCAGAATATCGAAGCGCGTTAACGAATTTCGGGAGTTACGGTTCTCGTGTTATGAGTGTGTATATGTATGTATATATGTAATATATATATATATATATATATATATATATATATATATATATATATATATATATATATATATATATATATATATATATATATATATATATATATATATATATATATATGTGTGTGTGTGTGTGTGTGTATGTATATTTGTATATATATATATATATATATATATATATATATATATATATATATATATATATATATATATATATATATATATATATATATATACTTTTATATTTGAACGTTTATAACGAAACAAGAAGGGTTATTTTTATTTATTTATTAATAATTATTTTTCTCTTTTCTGATAACCGATCTCATCTTTCTGTATTTCCTATTACCTGCTTCTGAAACTTGAA
Organism: Macrobrachium rosenbergii; assembly: GCF_040412425.1. Classification (NCBI taxonomy): domain Eukaryota; kingdom Metazoa; phylum Arthropoda; class Malacostraca; order Decapoda; family Palaemonidae; genus Macrobrachium; species Macrobrachium rosenbergii. The sequence continues at coordinate 37,312,509 of NC_089783.1, read as the reverse complement.
TTTTAAGTCAATGTCCCCTGTAGGTTTGTTCCGTGTGAATAGTTATTTATCCCAGAGGATGTCGTTTAATTGGAACTTCATAAGTTCAAGCGGAGGTTCAATGCATTACTACCCCAATACTATTCTCCTTGCGTTTTAATACATTTTTATCGCTAATTTATTATTATTTTTTTCTTTTTTTAATAAGTGAGTGGGATCTCTTCTTTCCGTATTTCCTTTACCTCCTTTTATTTCTTACCAATGAACACCCTAATATTCTTTGGAAGCTTGAATTTCAAGTCAATGGCCCCTGTGGGCTTGTTCTATATGAATAGGATTCATCTTATGAATAATAATAATAATAATTTAGACTTGCATTTATACTCTCTCTTGTCATTGGCTTTTGAAATAAAATGTTGTTACAAAAAGAAACAACATATTTCATTTCTTTGTCACTTAACTATTTTGGGGTGTATGCTCATTTACACTGAGCCTAAAGAATAAAAAAAAACATTCCCACGAAAGAGGATGCTAACTTTAGCCGCTACATAAAGCTTTCAAACATTTGTGGACAAAGCAGTACACATTTCAACTCGAATTCCTACCAATCCTAGAAAGGCCATATGAAATATGACATGCTAAGTCGATTGTAATGGCAGCTATCATTTTTTACCCCTGATATATGGTAATGAAGTCCTGTCGGCATTAGGAGAAGGGGAACGTAGGGAATCAAGAGTCATTTCCACATTCTTTACTGCCAACTACTTACGGTAATGAGTGGACCCTTCTGGCGGGGCTCCAAAATAAAGAAGAAGAAGAAGAAGAAGAAGAGAAAAAGGAGTAAAAGAGGGCTCCATCACAACTAATTCTCTTTATCGAGCAATAGACGATGTGTATTTGAGTTTGCTCTTCTAAGCTTTCGTAATTACTCCTCCAGCAGCATAATGGGTGGGGGAAGGTCTAACTAACAAAGACTTGTTAAGTTTGCAAAGTATTTCTTTGCCACACTTATGACTTGTTATGAATAGTTATGCAATGAAATAAACAGCAATTCATGCCACTGAGTGCTCCAGGTCCGTATGGAAATTGAGCCATTGAAAATTAGGAGGAACTTCCTGAACTATAGAAGTTCTTGTCCTGTTCAAAAGCCCACAAACGTGGGTACAATCAGAACTCCGATGTCGAGGGTCATGATATAAGGGCTATGCCGCAAACTCTGTTACATATACTGTACAACCAAGGATTCAAGTTACAGAATGAAGGAAAAAATATTCCGTAAAAAATACACGCAAGCAAACACACACACACACACCCATACATAAACACACACACACACACACACACATATATATATATGTATATATCTTTTATATATATGTGTATACTGTATATATATATATATATATATATATATATATATATATATATATATATATATATATATATATATGTGTGTGTGTGTGTGTGTGTGTGTGTGTGTGTGTACGTCTGTGTGTCTCTTAAAAGGCGAAACTATATTGGTTATAGCATGAAAGAGTAGAATATTAGTATGGCCAAGGAAAAATCTTTTTCAAAAACTTTATGATATAGTATCCGAATAAAAATCATCACAGTCCTTATACTACTCAGCCTTATTTCTGTCAGATTGGAAATTTCAATCTGCTTAAATAAAAACACTTTCAATTCACCAGCCTCACAGCAAAATATCTAATTACAGTACCAAGAAATAGCACATTATTCATCCAGTAACTGCTTTTTACATAACAGTAAAAGGCAACGTAAATTCTCTAGTGTTAAATGGAGTATAATGACAATTTCTTTGTTTTTTTACTCTTGATGTATGGTAATGAACTTATAGTGGGAGCAGGAGAAAGGGAGAGTAAATAGTCAAGAGTCGTTTTCACCTTCTTTACTGCCAACTGCTTATGGTAATGAGTAGTCCCCAAGAGGCTGCCTTCAGTGTGCCAGGCTCCGTCAACCCTCAGTCTCTTCATTAAACAGTAACAGCAGTCTTTCTAGTTTTCTGTAAAAGAAAACTATTGTGACGGCTTCGTCAGTCCGTCCGCCCTCAGATCTTAAAAACTAGTGAGGCTAGAGGGCTGCAAATTGGCATGTTGATCATCCACCCTCCAATCATCAATATACCCAATTGCAGACCTCTAACCTCAGTAGTTTTTTTATTCTATTTATAAGGTTAAAGTTAGCCATAATCGTGCATCTTGCAATGAATATAAGACAGGCCACCACCGGGCCATGGTTAAAGGTTCATGGGCCGCGGCTCATATAGCATTATACAGAGACAACCGAAAGATAGATCTATTTTCGGTGGCCTTGATTATACACTGTACAGAAAACTCGATTGCGCTGAAGAAACTTCGGCGCATTTTTTACTCGTTTATTTTTGACTTTCGTTTTATCTTTCCTTAGTTTCTAAAGTGACTTAAGGCTGAGTCCAGTGTTAAACACCAGTATGGGCCTAATTATTATTATTATTATTATTATTATTATTATTATTATTATTATTATTATTCAGAAGATGAACCCTATTCATATGGAACAAGCCACAGGGGCCTTTGACTTGAAATTCAGCAAATCTGAAAAAAGGATCGGAGATCAATTGTGAATGTGAAAGATAAAATTAAAAAAGTAAATAAAAAAGTAATTGCCATTTTAGTTTTCATCTCCAATGCAGGTTCCTCGGATATTTAAACTTTATTTTTCTCCTGAATTTTGAACATCGTCTCGGAAACACTAAGCCAGCTATAATGTAAGAACTCCTTTCTCTTGTCAGCAATCCTTATTGCATTACTTCCTAGGATATCCTAGACTAGGAAGCCGTTTGCAAAGGCGCACTTCACTTAAATAAGATGCTACATCGCATTAATTATCTCTATTTGCCTGGCTCAAGGTCGAACACTAGGAAATTTTCTCTCAGCTGATAGGAGGGCACATTCGGCTAATGGATCTTCTACCGTTTTCACTCACAAGAGTTACATTAAACTTAAGTTTCATTTACCGTCGTGTTTTATTTTATATATATATATATATATATATATATATATATATATATATATATATATATATATATATATATATATATATATATATTTTTTTTTTTTTTTTTTTTTTTTTCCAGTTTGTATCCGTGGCTTTTCTTTCTTCTATTTCTTTGTATTTTTAAGGTCTATTATTAGTGTTGGTAGCGTACAATTTTTTTTCGTTGAATGTTTGTGTCTATTATCTCTCTCTCTCTCTCTCTCTCTCTCTCTCTCTCTCTCTCTCTCTCTCTCTCTCTCTCATAGTAATAATTCATTCTACTTTTGAAACATTCCTACAACATAGCCCATTAAAATAAAGGCGCCTCTCTCTCTCTCTCTTTCTCTCTCTCTCTCTCTCTCTCTCTCTC
>NC_089783.1:37294124-37304124 GCF_040412425.1 Macrobrachium rosenbergii | reverse complement strand
GCTCATCGTAAAAAGTAAATTATAGAAGAGCTTTTAGAATATATTTCCAACGTCCACGAAATTCCTTGTGTTCTGATATTTTACTTATGTTTTCATCTATTTATTTATTAATTTGGTAATTTTACTTTTTTCTTATAATTGATCCCTTCTTTCTGTATTTCCCATTGCCTTCTGTTGCTTCTTTCAAATGGCCACCATATTCTTTGGAAGCAACCTTTGTATAGAGTTCATGTTCTGAAAGAATATATATATATATATATATATATATATATATATATATATATATATATATATATATATATATATATATATATATATGCATGCATACACACACATATATATATATATATATATATATATATATATATATAGATATATATATATATACATACATATATATATATATATATATATATATATATATATATATATATATATATATATGCAATATATGAATTTTTGCTGCATGCAACGTGACGTTATTTATATTTACAAACATTAAGCTACAAACGTAGTTGACTACCAAGTTCACCCAACCTCGTAATAACGTCACCGGAAGGGGAATTTATAAATGATGAGCGATTCGTCACCAAGAGGAACTCGAACCCCGAAATTGTTTAAGATAAAAAAAAAACTGAGACCAGCATATTTTCATTTCTCTCTGTTTTATGAAATACTATTCGTATCTAATTAAAGCATGAAAATACCACCATCGTCAGGAAAATCAACAGACCAATTCTGGTGAAGAAAACAATACCGTCTACGGTACATAAAATAAACTGAAATATCCGTAAATGATTTTCATTGTACATCTAATTACCATTAAAAACGATGAAAATAGAGCATTAAATTACCGTAAAGTCTCTCAATATTGGCCACGTAATGAAATTTAACCCTCTCAATGAAAAATATTGACGGTGATTCCATTCGCGAAAATGAATTTTATTCATACGTCAACGAAGTGATAACGAGATTCCGTCATGTGACTGTATTATCATCCTAACCGTTATCCCGTTTCATTTGATATCTCTCATTTGCATTGGAATATCCCAGAGTAAACTAGGCTATTATGCAGGTAAATGATGATATTAAGCCGGACCAGAGAGGCAGCTCACATAAAAACGAGTTCTCGCTGAAGCCGTGTTTGTATTTACTCTCGTCATAAATCATTCTCTTATGACACAGTTCGCGCGGCTTATGGTTTCAGCCACACGGGGCTGCTGGAATAGGAACGAGTTATTTTGCATAATTTCCCGGTGCATAAAAGTCAGTGATAGGCTCGGTATCATTGCGTCATGGCCCAGCGGATGGGTCGCTGGCTTAAATGACCTTAATGATGGGAATAATGATATAATGATGTCACTAAGTTTTATATAGTCCATCAGTTCGATTCGTATACACATTTTATTCATTACGTGCAAAACAGTACGTAATAAAATAACGTTTGGTTGCAACAGAAAGACAAATCCTTATCGCAACTTAATTCGGAAGAGATACGTTAAAAATTGATAAAACAAAAAGAAACTTTTCTTGACCAATATTCTGATGCACTTTTGACCTTATCGAGACAGAGATCCTGATTTATAACTTTGTTGTTTGGTATGAGATCGAGTAGGAGTTCTTTTGTCAGAAGTAAGAGAATTCTCTCGCTCTCGGTGGCAACTTCTTTATTACTTACTTCTTACCCACCTCTTACATTCGTGGAAGAGATTTTGCAAAGGAAGAGACGTATTATGAAGGAAGAACGATTGTGCTTGCAAGCTAGCTGTGAATTGCGCAGTATTTGGAAGGGCTTTTTACATGGTGATTAATTGCCTAAGTTTTCGGCAAAAGGAATTTATCCACAGAACAAAACGTAAATGATGAATGCAGCAGTTGTCATTGAATTTCTTTCTCAGCAAACACCCTTGATAAAAAATAAAAAAAAAAAAAGAATTTCGGCTCAGTACAGACCATGACAAATATTTCCATTGTTCCTTGTTCCCCGCAGAGAGTTAAGCGAAACTCAAGAGTCTCACTACAGTAACTTCTGACAGACTGAGATATTGATGTCAGCCACAATGCTTGATGTAAATTCGAACCCTAAGAAATACTTATTGTGCAAATCGTTATTTATGCAAAAGCAAAACTCTGATGAATGATGCATTCGTGAAGATGAGTGTCATTGGAATGATAGTTTGGAAGGTGTAGGACGAAGTAAGTCAAGCTAGGAGAAATGACCTCAAACTCTGATGGAACGCAAAAGTCTTACTGTCACAAATAGGTTCATAAAATTTATTTTCTCTATATTAGCTGTAAAGCAGAATTTAAGTTATACATAAAAAGGTTACATCTCGCATTTCTTCAAAAAGGTAATATTGCTAGAAATGACCAACGCATTAACGGCTATTCGGTAAGTACGCTGTTACTTAGATTTAGCCAGCCTCATGCTGGCGTGCGAGCTCTCGCTCTACCGCAGCCCGTAAAAGAAGGGAATTATAACATTAAGAAAAAACGATTAGAATATTACTGTTCAAATAGGATATGCAAGTAAAGTACTGATACTTATATTCCATGTATTTCTGTAGGAATATTGAACTTTGGCATTGTATTTTCCCATTTTCAAATTGAGTCGTTTGACAATATATCCACTGTTCATTCGAGGCTTCAAAGGTCCTTGACTTATATTATCAACACATAAAGAAATAACCATAAAATTTTAAGCCACGAATGTCACACAGTGTCCAATTCACTATACATTAAGAATAAAACTTACACCAAAAAGGAATTATAATTGATAAGTGCTTCGCCTTTTGATAGCTCAATGGTCAAAGGTCACTGTAGTACGTCGTTATTTGCCAAACCATACGGCAGTTCGAATTTTTACTGGTGGCGAACACTTATCAATTAAAACTTGCCTTTTGTGTAAGTTATTCCCGGGGTATAGTGAATTGGATATTAAACGACTTTTGTCGCTTAATTTTTGTCAATATATAAAAAAAACGGTTTCAGGGTGAATGTTACAAAAATTCATAAATTAATAATCAACATTTAGTTCTGCTTTGACCTAACGAAAAAAAAAAAAAAAAAAACACGAATTAAGCAAAAACAAACTTACACGACCGAACACAGAATCTCTTATGAGTAATTTGCAAAAACACCTTATTTTCTGATCGCACGATAATCACAGCTTCGACAGCTAAGTAAGTGAAGGCCCCGACCATATTTGATGAACTGCAGAAAGATAATGAGGTGGGAGGTGATGCTGTTGAGTGATGAGGGGAGATGAGTGTTTTATCTCTGGTAATGGAAGAGGGAAAGGTGAAATTGATGGCTTTCGGTCGAAGATCAATCGACGGTTCTGGAGAGCAAATATAGACCGAAATTAATTCTGAAATGATCACAGTTCTGATTAACACTTGGCAAGAAGGTGGGAGTTAAAGAAAATTATATTAATAGCATTATCCTTAAAAAAAAACTATTAACATTAGATGATGAGGATGTACAAATGTGGCAGATATTTGAACGCTAAATTTTACCCTCCTACTCCATGAAAAACCGTGATTATAAAAGGCCTGTCATCAACATGGTAATACCAAAACCAATGTATAGCAACAGTTGGAGTCTTCAACAATAGATAATTTGTTTCAGAAGTTATATAGACATGGTTTGCGTCAGAGGGAAAAAAAAAAACAATGGAAGAAGAATTGTACACAGAGAAATATGCAATGTAGCCAGGAATAATTGATTTAAAAACAAAGCATAATTGAAAAAGAATGGGAGGAGACGGGTTATGTAAGGTGAAAAGAACACTGAAAACAGAGGCCAAACAAACTCCAAATATGGTAAATATACATAAATAAGAAGAGAAAAATATGGAACATGGAAAAAATTTTAAATGAACACAGTACACCTTCAGGTTTAAAAAACGAAGCAGAACGATGTAGCCAAGAATAACTGATTTACAAGCAAAATATAATTAATGAAGAGCGGAAGAAAACGGGTCATATAAGAAGGAAACAAGTAAAAAATGCGCCGAAGTTTCTCCGGCGAAATCGAGTTTTCTGTACAGCCGCTACAACGTATAATCAAGGCCACCGAACATGGATCTATCGTTTAGTGGTCTCGGTATAATGTTGTATGAGCCACGGCCCATGGAACTTTAACTACGGCCCGGTGGTGGTCTATCGTATATCGCTGCCAGAAGCACGATTATGGCTAACTTTATCCTTAAATAAAATAAAAACTGCTGAGGCTAGAGGGTGGATGATCAACATACCAATATTCAGCCCTCTAGCCCCAGTAGTTTTCAAGCTCTGAGGGCAGACAGAAAAAGTGTGGACAGAAAAAAGTGCAGACGGACAGAAAAGCCGACACAATAGTTTTCTATTCCAGAAAACTGAAAAGGGACATGGAGGAAAAATTTTGACTGAACACAGGCTTCAAAAACGAGAATAACTGATTTAAAACAAACAATAATCAATGAAGAACGGGTCATATAAAAGAGATACACAATGAAAACTGAGGCGCCTCCCCCCCAAAAAAAAGAAAAAGGGATACATAAAAAAAATTCAAATAAATGCAGCGCATACTCGGGTTTCAAAAACAACCTGGGAGAACCTGAAGGCGATTTGCTTTTTTGAGTCCCGAACAAAAAAAACAAAAAAAAATAGTTAAGAGGATATGAATCACGAAATAGCTCTCTAATTAAAAGAAAATCGGATTGGGTCTCAGCCCCGGCAGAAGGAATTATGAAAAGAAAGAATTTCCTTCTAAGAATTGAGAATTTTGCTCCCCACCGGAGCAGGTTATTGTTTTATACAAGACGGGAGCTGAAAATGTGTTTGGAACCGTATCGGAAGAATTTAATCAAATATTTTTGCGTTGTTCTCTCTTTCTGTCAGGAAGAAACTCGCTATTTCAGTTACTGATTTCCAAATCTTTCGTCAGTACTTGATACTAGTCCATTTTCATTCCTCTATTTACTAGGACGTTGTAAACTATCTTTTTTTTTTTTTTTTTTTGTTCAGGTCCAGTCAGTTATAAAGTGCCAAAATTATAAATTTTCATTTGTTTTTCTTAAAATTTTCTTATAAATTAATTATTTATTTTAATTAAAGATAAATAAAGGGCATAAGATTGACAAACTATTCTGTCCACGTGAGAGTTTGCAGCTCAAAATAATATCCATTTCCTCCAAACTTTCAGCTGAAGTTTCTTCTGACGAAAATACAAACGAAACTTTGTATTAGAAATAAAGAAATGGTAATGAGAAATCTGGGTATGAACCAGGACAGAAGCAGAAAAAGAAAGGGTACGTGAAGTAAAAAGGTATTCCATTTTACAATGCATTAACGAAGCCACGTGATTTTGGTTCTTGTTCCGATGAATCGTTGAGACATAATCTACTTTTTGATGACTTATTTATATATTTATTATTTAACTATTTATTTACTTGTTAAAAAACTTCCTTCCTCAATTTAGGTACACAAACATCAGCAAAGCTTTATGCACACATCACATTCTCTCTCTCTCTCTCTCTCTCTCTCTCTCTCTCTCTCTCTCTCTCTCTCTCTCTCTCTCTCTCTCTCTCTCTCTAAGTACTGAATTAACTCGAGAATCTGTGGGAGGATAGTTAAAAAAAATTATTTAAAATGAAAGGAACTTAATCTGCATAAAAAGGACCTATTTGTTAGTTTCCATTTGAAGCATTCTATGGAATTATTTGAACTGATTATCAAACGATATTTTTGGATTATATAAAACGATTTTCTTTGTCTTAATATTTGTGAATATAAAGAAGTTACTCGTGTATCAATGATCCGTTATTAGTGACAGCCTTCTGGGACTGATGCTGTGGTTCAAATGTGAAACTAATTGTTCACCTAAGTGTGACAGAACAGTACGTGGTCACGCATTATTAATAAGCAGCGTGGTTATGCAATGTGTTCGCTTTCATTCAAATGCCTTATCACACTCAGTTAGATGCACTAATACTGTAAGAGGATTATTTTGTGTATTGCCTATGAAATACTTCTTTCAAACCTAAGTGACCTGGGGAGTCTTTTGTTTTGGCCATGCTAATCGACGTCAAAATAGGATTATCTCATTTCTGAGGATAAACAAATCATAAACGAATAGAGAAAAATGAAGGAAATATAAATAGCTGCCTTTTCTGGGCTGAATATATTAATGGAAAAACCACGGGTAGTCAAAAGAGATACAGAAACAAAGAGGGACAAACTGTACAAAGACTTTGTTGGCTCAATTCTCTCAGGTTCTGCAAACAATTCAATGAGAGCACCCAAGTGAAGCACAATCAAAGCCTTTGTGGAATGATACTTGCGAAGCTTGCATCTGCCTCCCGGAGCAGAATTGCAACGGCTCTGTGCAGACACAAGAGATCCGTGAATATTTAACTCAAATAACCATTTTGAACCACCAGTTTCATGAAATATTTTGCCATTTTTTTAACAGAGGTACATTCTGACCAGGAGAAAAATACTGAATTGATGAGTATTTTAATGCTATAATAAAAGAAAAATTACATTAAAAAATTAGGAGATTTTTTGATATCATGGTACTTCATCAGTAAGGTAATGTTCTTACAATTAGACAACAAAAGTCCTTTTGTGTAAATATTACATATTTTCTTTAATGTCATGACCGTTTTTAATGGCAAAATGAACTCTGTCTAAGAATATTTTGTGTGCGGAGTTGCTATGATTAATTCTTATAGCAGTGTAAGTCTTTTTGTGGCGAAAAAAAGAAGTTAAGGCCGTATATTAGATCGTTGTCATATCAGTCAAGATACATGTCCATCACTAAGTAAAGAATATGCATACTAACACACATTCACAAATACGTTATTATTATTATTATTATTATTATTATTATTATTATTATTATTATTATTATTATTATTATTATTATTATTATTATTCAAAAATGAACCCTATTCATATGGAAGAAGCCCATCAAAGGGGCCACTGACTTGAAATTCAAGCTTCGAAAGAATAGTGTGGTGTTCATTAGGAAGAAGTAAGAGGAGGTAAAGAGAATTACACAAAGAAGAGATCCCACTTATTGAAAAAAAAAGAAACAAATAAATTAATAAATAGATAAAAATGTATTAAAATGCAAGGAAACAAACACAAATTTAATAAACTTCAAAGCGAATTCGTGTTCAGAGTAGAGATATTTTTAGTTTATTTTCCATTCTAAATCCAGAACAGTTTAAAATGATGCTGCTGCAATTTACCTACATAATTTCAACGTGGGTGGAGATTATGGAAATTAGGCGGATATATTATACAAGTACCGTTTGTATAACTAAACAAAAAAGCCCTTTTAGGATTAAGTCATAATCAACGCGTAGGCGTAGGAAGAGAGAGAATAGGATGGGCTGTGACAGTCCTCCTCATTGTTTTGCTTTCAGGATTGATTATGATCCATTGCCTATTCTGAGCGTGAAGTTACCAGGAACAAACTTGAAAAAGGGGAAGAAAAGATTATGAATGGAATGGAATGGGATATATAGAATTTAAGCCAAAAGGCCAAGCACTGGGACCCATGAGGTCATTCAGCGCTGATAGGGAAATTGAGAGTAAAAGGTTTGAAAGGTGTCACAGGAGGAAAGCCTTGCATGCACTATGAAAGAATTGTTAGATGAGAGGGTGGAAAGTAAGATGGAAGAAAGAAGATGAATGGAGGCATAGTAAAAGGAATGAAAGGGGTTGCAGCTGGGGGCCGAAGGGACGCTGCAAAGATCTCTGAGTAATGTCAACAGTGAACCGCGTAAGGTGCACTGATGGCACTACACCCTACGTGGTTATTTAGAGCAAAATATAAGGATTCATTTTACAAATGAATCCTTATATTTTGCTTTGTCTGTTTACCTCCATTTAATATCTATCTACTCCTTTATCTGCAGATGTCGAGACTTTAGTTTCTGTCTCTCATGCAGGCAGTTCAAGCAATATCCCATAATAACACCTTGAAATATTGAAATTATCTACATAATTATGTTCTTATATATTTTTTCCATATTTAGCGCACAATTTGGATTTATTACGCTCTGTTCTATGCAGGGCATTCAGACTGTATAGCTCTCTCTATGTTGACTTTTTTCGATACCCAAGTTACTAAGATACAACATCACTCCCCACATACACCAATTATTTCTATGCATTATTATGGTACCTTTTCTTATTAGTTTTCTGTAAAAGAAAGCTACTGTGCCGGCTTTGTCTGTCCGTCCGCACTTTATTCTGTCTGCACTTTTTCTGTCCGCCCTCAGATCTTAAAAACTACTGAGGCTAGAGGGTTGCAAATTGGCATGTTGATCATCCACCCACCAATCATAAACATACCAATTTGCAGTCCTTTAGCCTTAGTAGTTTTTATTTTATTTAAGCTTAAAGTTAGCCATAATCGTGCTTCTGGCAACGATATAGGATACCCCACCACCGGGCCGTGCTTAAAATTTCGTGGGTCGCGTCTCATACAGCATTAAACCGAGACCACCGAAGGATAGATCTATTTTAGGTGGCCTTGATTATACGCTGTAGGGGCTGTACAGGAAACTCGATTGTGCCGAAGAAACTTCGGCACATTTTTTACTTGTTTTTTTCTTATTCTAAACTCTCATAGTGATCAATCAACTGGTAATTTTCTGAGTAACTTCATTTCGCTCACGGATCTACTTACTCTACCAACAAGATATTTAACGAGGTTATGTAAGTAACCACATTTCTGATTAAGAGGATATTATAGCAAAATGAATTACTATATAAAAGCCATGCCCAGAGAGTTTAACATATTTGGTCAAACATCATTACAAAAGAGAGAAAATGTGAAACTACACCTCTCTCTCTCTCTCTCTCTCTCTCTCTTTTATGAGAGAGAGAGAGAGAGAGAGAGAGAGAGAGAGAGAGAGAGAGAGAGAGAGAGAGAGGTGTAGTTTCACATTTTCTCTCTTATGAGAGAGAAAGAAATCAAAAGTAGAGGATAAAGGATATTTTAGCAACATGATGCAGTATATGATAAGCTACACCCAGGGAGTTTGACATATTTTAGGGAAAAGGTGAAACTACTCTCTCTCTCTCTCTCTCTCTCTCTCTCTCTCTCTCTCTCTCTCTCTCTCTCTCTCCCTACAGTCATCTACCTTCCTCTGTATCGAAAGAAATCTAACATATTATCCTTTCCTGACTATCTTGACGTGCAGTGGCTTGTCCTGAGAAAACCACGACAACATTTGCTTCCATTATGACCAGTATAAGATCATTTAGTGTCACCGCCCGGTGCCACTATCCCTACTTCATACCTGTTCTGGCACTCGACGTGACGCGTAAACGAGCGCTTCTTGACAATACGTGCGAAAAGGTAAACGAGATTGGAGTGCGCGCGAACGAATGAGATGCATGCATTCAAGTCATTCTCTTACCTCACAAGAGAGAGGAATAAGGAGAAATGACTTCTCCAGAGCAATGTTTTAAATTTACTTCCTTTGGCTGAGATCTAATTGTTCCGTAATTTTGGCTTTTCCAGAACGACTGCAAAAGCTGACGAATGCCTCTCCTCATCAGCAAAACCCATCAGAACGGGTTTTTAAGTTCAACACGCTACTGTGTAGTAAGTCGTAACACCAACGTGTCATCTGTGCAATTCCCGTCTTTCTAAAATCAGATTGTTCATGGCCAAACTTTTTATTACCTTATATATCTCTGTCCCGTTGAAAATAAACATAGCGAATATATTCATTAAGCTCGACGTAGGGGCAATGCTTCTATCATTCTATTACCCATTTTCAGACGCGTCACTTTTCTTTGGTCCTTTGTCTGTGTTTACGATCTCCAATCATCAAGAAGCCCTTTTCAGTCACGTCACCTTTCTTTGGTCCTTTGTATGTACACGATCTCCAATCATCAAGCCCTTTTTTAGTCACGTCACTTTTCTTTGGTACTTTGTCTGTGTTTACAATCTCCAATCATCAAGAAGCCCTTTTGAGCCACGTCACTTT
>NC_089783.1:37284124-37289124 GCF_040412425.1 Macrobrachium rosenbergii | reverse complement strand
CTAACAAAAAACATTGATGGAGAAAAGGATAAAACATAACCATGAGTTCATATTGAGGAAATATTCTTCTCCATCAGGATTTGCAAAAGGTTTTGTCTTTGGGCATATGCCTTAGGTAGTACACGCAACTGTTCTATGTAATTGATCCATCATACGGCAAGGTCTGGCAGCAAAAAAAAAAAAAAAATCCCGGGCCCCTCTGCCCCACCGGCAAAACGAAACCACACACACACACACACAAACAAGGACAAACAATAAAAATAACCAAAATAACTCAGGTGATGAGTGGCAAAAAGTTTTCCAAAAACTTTGGTTCGTGGCCTTTCTGCTAAATTCGAATGTATAGGTTAAAAGTGTACCGGGGATAGAATACAGATAAAGATTTAATTCAGTAATCTATACAAAATCACTGACATATCGAGGACAATTGCCTGACCTCTTGTACCACTTTAACAAATTTATTTAATTTAGCAACGCAAATATGACAAACAAAACTGGTGCTGTTGCTAAACGGTTTTTACTTGTTTACGTATGATTCGTGAGCGCTGTTTTTATTACTTTCATATATTATTCTTACATCAAGGCCTTTGAGAAAAACTTGGCACTTCAACATATAATTCTACATATATTACTTTCACATATTATTCTTATTTCAGGGCTTTAAGAAAAACTGATCACCTCGGCAAATAATTCTACATTTATTACACTCATAAATTATCCTTAATTCATAGGCTTCGAGAACAACTGGGCATTTGAGCATATAATTCTCAATTTATTCCCTACATATATTATTGTTACGTATTTTAAAAAAAAATTCTCAATTTATTCCTTTCATATATTATCGTTACTTACAGAACCTTCAGAAAAATTGAGCCCTTTATCATATTCTGTACATAGAAACGGCTATTTACTATTTCCCCAAAACTCAAAATACCTTCGGTATCCAATTATTCCGGAGTATAGTGTGCACCTGTGCCCATCTTTATTGCGTTTCCGTTTGCTCTTGTGACTTTCCATTCGAATATTTTGTCCTCCCTCTCCCAATATTTCTCGTCAGCTCTGTCATCTTTTTTTTGGTACGTGTTTATTTAAAGTCAAATTTTTCTCAGAGAGAGAGAGAGAGAGAGAGAGAGAGAGAGAGAGAGAGAGAGAGAGAGAGAGAGAGAGAGAGAGAGAGAGAGATAAGGCATAGTTCGAATTTTTCTAGAAATGGAATGAGAGAGAGAGAGAGAGAGAGAGAGAGAGAGAGAGAGAGAGAGAGGACAATGTTCAGTTCGAATTTTTCTAAAAGGCAATATGAGAGAGAGAGAGAGAGAGAGAGAGAGAGAGAGAGAGAGAGAGAGAGAGAGAGAGAGAGAGAGAGAGAGAGAGAGAGGATAATGCATAGTTTGAGTTTTTCTAAAACTGGAATGAGAGAGAGAGAGAGAGAGAGAGAGAGAGAGAGAGAGAGAGAGAGAGAGAGAGAGAGAGGACAATGTTCAGTTGAATTTTTCTAAAAGGCAATATGAGAGAGAGAGAGAGAGAGAGAGAGAGAGAGAGAGAGAGAGAGAGAGAGAGAGGATAATGCATAGTTCGAATCTTTCTAAAACTGGAAGAGAGAGAGAGAGTAATAATATAATAATAATAATAATAACTTTATTTCCAATTGACACTGGTTATTCTACAATGCATACATATATACATAGTTAAAATGAAAGATCAGTAGTTAAAATAAATTCATAGTAAGGGAATACTAATCTAACAGACATTTTTTCAACTTATTCTTAAAAGAATGTAAAGTGGCAGCATCCTTGATATCTTGTGATAGTTTATTCCACAGGGAAGGGCCTCTAGCCGGGAACTCCCTTGAACCGATATCTGTTGTCGTTCTTTTTACAACAAGATCACTACCCTGACGCGTACAAACTCCTGTTACTGAGTTAACCATACTAAAATGATACAGCCATTCCGGTAAAATACCTCTTAAAACTTTAAAAACAAAAACACAAATTTCGTATACATATTGATCTTTAACCTTTAACCATTCCAGCTTTTTCAGAACAGGGGAAACATGATCATACTTCCTAATATCACCTACAGCTACTCTGGCAGCGAAATTACAAGTTTTTGAATTTTGTCAAGATGAACATTATTAGTACACCCCATACCTTAAAACAATAGTGGATGAGGCTTATGACAAGTGACTGAACGACAATCTGGCGCGTGGAAGGTTCAAAATTATCTTTTACTCTATTCAAGTAAATAAGTATGCCCGTCGCCTTTTTGCATATTTCATCAATATGAAAATCAAAAGTCAGAAAACGGTCAAAGTAGACGCCTAAATTTTTCACAACTTTCAAAGGCTTGATTACATTGCCATTGAAATTTACCCTCATATTATCATCTATGGCTGATATATATTGTCTTGAGCCTATAAAAATACACTGAGTTTTGTTTTTCATTTAATAGTAGGCCATGTCTCTGAAAATATGTCTTGGCCTTCTCCAAGACTGCTTCAGCCCTTCTTAATAGATCACTTATGTTACTTACGTCCCCTTCAAGTATGATTTGTGTATCATCAGCATACTGGATAACGAAAATACCAGGTAGTGATTCCGCCAAATCATTAACAAAAACAATAAACAATATTGGTCCTAAGATAGATCCTTGCAGGACCCCAAATGATACCTCGCATCTAGATGACAATGTGTCCATTAACTTGACTGACTGGAATCGATTAGTGAGATAGCTATCAAACCAAGATGGATCTATTCTTAATTTTATACATTTATCTAATAGAATTTTGTGGTTCACGCTATCAAAAGCTTTGGATAGATCCAGTAATAGGAGCAGTGATATCTTTTTATTTTCTATGTTATCATATATTCGATCAGTGACCTTCAAAAGAGCTGTCTCAGTAGATAGTTTAGACCTAAAGCCATGCTGGTGTTCACATAAAAGACTGTTTTCTTCCAAATATTTTGTCAATTGATTAGCAATTATCTTCTCAAGTACCTTAGAAAGAGTAGGTAGCAGTGAGATTGGCCGATAGTTCTTGATGTCGTTTCTATCTCCGTTTTTAAAAACAGGAATAACAAGAGGGTGTTTCCAAAGATCAGGAAAGGTGCTAGTTACGATGGAAGTATTGATGATTACTGTAATATAAAATGCTATTATAAATAGTGCATCCTTGATAAATTTCAGAGTAATACCATCAGATCCGCATGCGTTCGAGTTATTTAAACCCTTAATAGTTAATATAACTGTATCACAGTCTACTGGAGAAGGTTTGAATCCGCGTGGAATATCTACATTTATCAACCAATGACCTCCTAGAGCCTCCTCCTCATTTGCTGGTGTCGCCTGCTGAGTTTTCTCATACGTCTGTTTTCCTACATTGGCAAAATACTCATTAAACTTTTCTGCTTTAGCTTTAATATCCTCCTTGTTTTCAGATTTTTCTTCTTCGCTGCTAACAGTATGGAGCATTTTTTTAACTACTTTCCATGTTTTACGGTAGTTATTTCTCGTATCATGGAATTCTTGTCTGTAGTGGTCTTTCCTACTAGAGTCCATCATGACTTTTACTTTTTTCTTCAATTCTCTGAATCTTTCAGTCAAAAGTACATCATTTCTATGGGCTTTAAGATCTCTCTGCACGAGATCTCTTTCTTTCATTGCATTTTTTATATCTATGGTTATCCAGGGGGCAGGCGGCCTTTTGATTTCATTGGTAACCATTGGTGCACAGTAGTCAATACATGAAACAAACACCTCAGTTAAAATCAATACCTGGCAGTTCACATCATCAGTGTTTAGTATTTCATTTAACAGGGCGACTTTATTTAGTAACAAGTCGCATAGTGTCTGAGGAGAGTAATTTTTAGACATCGGTAAGTTTTAAAAACAGGTTCTCTTTTCGGTTTATGCAGATTTAGAGTAGTAGTAATTGCCTCGTGGTCTGCTATGGGGCAGGGGACAACATCAAACTGCTTAATCATGTCAGTTCTATTAGTTATCAAAAGGTCAATGATCGTTGCAGAATTACAAGTAATACGAGTAGGCTTGTTAATCATCTGATGAAGTTTGACGCTACGTATTATTTTCTCCATTTTATTACCGGCAATCAACAAATTATCATTAAAATCACCAAATATAAAAACTGGCTTGTTACGTAAACTAGCATTTTTAAATGTCTCAAAGATATAATTGAACGAAGTTGCATCCGCTTTGGGGTGTCGATATACACAGCCAATCACAATGGAGGGCAATTTACGAAGTTGGACAGATATCCACATGTCTTCGATTCCTTCAACTCTTTCCATATTCATTTTTATTTCGGTCGCTTTTAGATAATCCTTAACATATAAACAAACGCCCCCACCGCGGCCTCGATCATAACGAAACATCTTATAAAAAGGAATATTTACAAAGGCATCATCCATACACGGAAGAAGCCATGTCTCACTGACACATAAAACATCCACCTCTAAATCCATTAACAAAGTCTCTATTTCATTCTTATGGCATAACAATGATTGTGCATTTAGATAAAATATATTTACAAAATCTCTGGAATTGTTACAGTTACCTCCTACGGCGCATTCTTCTTGGCCATTAACCTAATAGACATATTTATTACATAATTTGCCCTTGTGACCAAAGGCATTGCAGTTATTACATTTAATCTTATGATCAAACCTGCAAGTTGATACTCTGTGGTTAAACTCTCCACAGTTATAACAACCAATTCTATTGACGCTTGCTTGCTTTAAATTTCTTGACCTACTTATGCTGTGGTAGTTATTGGAGGGCCTGTATGTATCGTTTTTACTATGGTAATCGGTGCGGTTTGCCCTATTTATATTTAATGTTTCCTGATATCGAGGAAACATAGGTGTACGCCTTTGCTGGAACGTATTTCCATTATTAAAAAGACTAGATGGCAACTTTGGTTTGTAGGTTTCAATGCTGTTAATATTTACTTTAAAAAAACCACATTGTTTTTTCAGTGCAGAAAG
>NC_089783.1:37249124-37279124 GCF_040412425.1 Macrobrachium rosenbergii | reverse complement strand
AAGAGAAAGGTTAAGCAAGCATGCATACACACACACACACACACAAGCGTGCATATATATATATATATATATATATATATATATATATATATATATATATATATATATATATATATATATATATATATATAGATGTATATATATACAGTATATACATATACATATATACAGATGTATATATATATATATATATATATATATATATATATATTTTTTTTTTTTTTTTTTTCCTGCTAACACATCTAAATTTTACATCCTCTTTTACCATCGCATCGTTCTTCTTTCCTCAAGACAGAATCATTTGATAACACCCCGATGCTTTTAAAGTTTGTCTCTATTTGTTAGTTAAAATCCACACTTCTTTTACATAAAGAATATTGACTCTACGCTTGGCTTCTAGAGAAACTCCAAAGTCTTACTTTTTTGGCTTACCAGTTCTGTGGCGTCAGCCTTCATATGTCTTTGTAGATTTCTCTACAAATCACTGTTATCATTTTCGACATTACATATAAATAATCTGTGTTCTGGTTTCTTGATTTCCAATAAATATATATATACCTGTATATATCTGCATGTATACTCTCTCCTCCAAAAACCTAAATTATTTTTTTATGTCTTATTTGCGATTTGAACCGTTTGTTAAGATTGCTACATTCATCTGTAGCAAGGTACCATACACAACGGACGCGGAAAATGACCAGTATATATTTATATCAATGCCCTGATTCTCATAAAAAACCGTGAAAGAGATTTCCTCTGTACTATTTCATACAATCTCTTCAATTTCGAAATGGATGTACCACCTATTACGGATTAAATTCCACATGTGCATGAATTATTTTACAAAGCAAATATCCCGTAATATTTTTGAAACGACATCCTGGGAAAATAACAAAAAGTGGATTTTAATGTACGAAAAAAATGCTGATAAAGGGCTTTTAAAATTATTCTTTTTTTCCCGTGAAACACAAAGGAAAGAAAGGGAAATAAATTATCCCTCAAAGGGATGGGTTTTGTTCTGACGAATGACAGTTCAGCAACTCTGGGCAAAAATTCATTCTATTACGGGCTGATTTCCAGTCACGAATGCTTTGCATGTTGCATGCAAATGTTAATCAGTTTGTAAAAGGTTTAAAATCGTACAGATGTTTTCCATGAAATGAGTCCGTGTACTGGTTAATCTAGGTGATTTTCTGGAATAGTTTGATCGAAGTGTTGTTACTACATTCACTTCGTTTTTTTCATCAACAGAAGTCCTTTTTACTGACATCAAATTTGCACAAATTAATTTATTTTTAGAAGTGATCATATCCAATTTTAACCAGAGGAACTTGCTACGATCTGGGCTGTCTTCTTGCAATTAATCCCCTTTCAGAATAAAAATTCCCCAATTTCAAACGTAATGATTACAGAAATCGTTTATAATTTATAGAGAAGGATTATAGTATTCCGTTAATATTATGTCAATGTCAAGAAAGCGTTACAAGAGAAGTTCATGACGATATGACCACATAATGATAAGATTCATGACTACATTACGCATGATAATCTATAATGTATAAATGGAGAATGTAGCCAATGATAATATACCTTGTATAGCGTCCGGGAGAATTTCCTCTCGTTTGTAAATATACGAAAATATATCATTATTTTTTTTCAATATTCCGTGAAAACTGTTTCATTAATTTCCAATATGATCCGATAGTTATTATTCCACACAGCGTAACTGCAGAGAGACGCCTCAATTCTAATTGTTAATTTGAGTAGAAAATCCTAATCACAAAAATCAATTAAAAATTATCTCATAATAAGCCAATTTTATCACACTTTGTGCACATAAAATGAAAATACGTCAAAAGCAGTTGAGAATAATTATAACAAACGATTAGGCTTGGTCATTTTCCCATGATACTGTAAACACTTGAACATTCTGAGTCCTTTCCATGTGATAGTGATTACAGAAGACACAGAAGATCAGTTTAATCTTTCATTACGTTTCAAATGAATTTGCTAATATTAATTTAATGTTGGGCTGCCATGAATCTCCCATGATCTGGGATGAGTTCATCCACTCGCTACGTAGCTTCTAATTAAGCCCAAGTGGAAGTCCAGGAATTGCTGAAATCAGCGACGTCAATCCATGAACTACTTATTTATGATTGATGTTGGTGCTCAGTTTCTTTGAAATTACGTATGGTAACACCTCAGCCTAACAAACCTGAACTCAGTGGACTTCTGCACTTATCGACTGCCATTTTACGACTATTTTCCCCATGGAATTCCTGTTGACTGTGATATATATATATATATATATATATATATATATATATATATATATATATATATATTCAAGTGCAGGCTATAAAATAAGGTCTTATCAGCAAGGCCACACCTCCAAAGTGCCTATTTAGTTTAGGTGTTACTGTAGTAGGTACAAACATCCATGGAATCGCTCATTACTTAGTGTGCATTTTATGTATTTTAGTCCGCAGGTTTTCTGTCCGCCCTCCGATCTTAAAAACTACTGAGGGTAGAGGGCTGCAAATTGCTACGTTGACCACCCGCCCTCCAATCATCAGACATACCAAATTGCAACCCTCTAGCCTCAGAAATTTTTTTTTTTTTTATTCAAGGTTAAATTTAGCTATGATCGTGCGTCTGGCAGACCTTTCCGAAGGCCTGCGACATATCCTTTCCCTATCGCATCTGGAGAGCAACTGAAGCGCTACCGGTCGTAGCCGATAGTTTTAGTTCTATGCAGCATTATACGCTGTACAGAAAACTCGGTTGCGCAGAGGAAACTTCGGCGCATTTTTTTACTTGTTTTTATTGATTACTATTTGAAACATAACCTGCTCCTTTCTATGGATATAGTGACGTACAAATATCTAGAAATGATGCTATTTACGTGGTATTTGTGGCACTTTGGTCTTTGTAGCCCTTCGGGAAGAAAAAAAAAAACTTGACCAAAGATGAACGCCATTAGAAGACTGACGGTGTAATCTGGAAGAGTAAATAACATTTAATGTGCATACCATCTTTTTTAGTGAGAAATTTAAAGAAAATATATAATGCAAATACAAAAGGTTTTTATCATTAAAATTATTTACGTTTTTCATATAATATCGATATACTAAAAGAATAAATGCTTGTTTATTTTTTTCAAGTTACCGATAGGCAACTGAACATAACTCTTTTAACGTAACTCTATTATGTAACTTGGCTTTATTCATCATATGCCTTTTAGTGAAATATTAATGTTTGCTTTTTACTTGGAATATAAGGTTCATATTTTAATATTTACGGCATGCAAACTTAAGGAAATAAGATGTTCAGTAAATTAAAAGAAACATGTGCTGAGAATTTAGGATTGGGTTGCAATAATCGTTATACGTACAAAGGAAGTTCCAGTGATAATTCTGAAACAATAATGACTGGGGCCAATATTATAATTATATTAGACACACACACAAACACACACACATACACACACAATATATATATATATATATATATATATATATATATATATATATATATATATATATATATATATATATATATATATATATAATACATGTCAAGTTCAGTATCTGTGTGGTGTGCTTATGTTTATAGAAAGAAAAGTTGCATTCAATCAAAACCTGCTTTCAATATCCAGCATTATTTTCTGAGACTCAATTATTTTCCTTCACTTTGTTTTGGAACCGTCGAAGGAGATTTCATAAAAAAACAATTATCTGAATAAAAACCACTTCTAATTAATCGGAAGAACTTCAAAATGAATTCGGTTCCTTTTCTATTACAATTAAAAGTTCAGACTTCGCTCATACGATATTTGCTTTAGTCATCTTTTGATAACTTAATTAAATAATATACTTTCCATTTCACAAAAAATTCTGTTTCTTAATATTTTAGGTTACGCAACAGAGGTCTCTCTCTCTCTCTCTCTCTCTCTCTCTCTCTCTCTCTCTCTCGCTTTACCATTTTGATATTAATATACATAAGTACTTGGAAACTCTCAAATAAGTGAGCCGAGGTCTCTCTCTCTCTCTCTCTCTCTCTCTCTCTCTCTCTCTCTCTCTCTCTCTCTCTCTCTCATTTGATATTAAGAGACATAAGTACTTGGAAACTCTTAACTAAGTGAGCCAAGGTCTCTCTCTCTCTCTCTCTCTCTCTCTCTCTCTCTCTCTCTCTCTCTCTCTCTTACCATTTGATATTATCATACTTAAGTACTTGGAAACTCTCGACTAAGTGAACCAAGGCCCTCTCTCTCTCTCTCTCTCTCTCTCTCTCTCTCTCTCTCTCTCTCACTTTCACTTTACCATTTGTCTTGTTAGAGGCTTGTTAGAGGCAAAAGTCGATGAAGCATCTGTTACGAACCGTAAATGAATTTAACTGATACAGAATGCAAAAACATAATCGTTCCTCCTTCTCTTCCCAGTCTTGCTGTGACCATGAGTGATAACTGGTGGTAAGCCACTTAGCCCAACAGATTAGTAAGGGCTGAGATGCCACCGATCAGGAATGGATGGAATGCGTCTGGTCAGGAATACCAAATTGGAATTCACACCTAATCGTCTATCTTGTCGGAGAACGGGATTACCATAGGGAGGTGTA
This sequence comes from Macrobrachium rosenbergii, assembly GCF_040412425.1. Lineage (NCBI taxonomy): Eukaryota > Metazoa > Arthropoda > Malacostraca > Decapoda > Palaemonidae > Macrobrachium > Macrobrachium rosenbergii. Next base: position 37,274,504 of record NC_089783.1, on the reverse strand, counting down.
TCATTTGAGTGTCATTACCAGCTTTATACTTTAATTTTTCTTCCTTTTCTTTCAGAAAAGCCTTCTGGATGGAGTCTAGTCTATCATCGCAAGAAGGTTCTAAAGGGAAATCAGCCTGCAGAGAGCGACATGTTACTGGAAAAGGTGACAGATGAATTGACATAGAAAATAAAACCGGGGCAGCACCAGCCCCTTTTACCTTCCTGTCTATAAACAAACAAACAAACAAACAAACATTTCAGAGTTTTAGTATTATACTAGACAATCCGTGACTTTTTTATCTAAACCGGTACACCTGACTTCAGGAGACGTCAGCAAAGAGCAGGAAAGAATTTGTTCCTCGGTTAAGTCTTTGGAGATCAGAAGGTTCCACAACTGCATTAGGCAAACCTTGATATCCAACCCGTCCTCCCCCACCTCTCTCTCTCTCTCTCTCTCTCTCTCTCTCTCTGTATATCTTCTAGGTGTACTGAGAAAAGACTGGCATTATGGTTTATTTCCTGTATGATCAAATAGTGAAGAGCCTACGTCAGTGGTGATACTAAAGTGTGCGCCTTGTAATGATATATGTGTGTGTAAATATATATATATGCTAAAAACATGACAGACACCTCACATGTTCACACGTCTCGAACTGTCGACCTGATCGCTCGACGTCTCCTCGCTGCTGGGAGAAAGGGAGCTGGTGACTGGTACAATACATGTATACGTTACCGGGGTCTAAGCGATGTTAGGCAGGGCAGCCGATCGAGACTACGGTCTACCCCAAAGCCAAATCAAAGTCCTTCAAAGAAGGCATCGTGCTTGCCCCATACAAAAATGGGAAAAAGCACGTGAAAAGAAGAAGATATATATATATATATATATATATATATATATATATATATATATATATATATATATATATATATATATATATATATATATATATATATATATATATATATATATATATATATATATATATATATATATATATATATATATATATATGTAAAGTAAAGATATAGTAACTAATAAGTGAAGGGCAAGATATCAGAATCATTTACAAAATTTATCATTAAATAGTTTAAGCATCAAAACGGAACAACATTTTAATTTATAAAGTTATCGGCAACAAGAAACTGAATGCTGTGTTCATAATCTCTGACTTAAAACCACAATCTATCTGTGATGATGTTAATATATATATACATATATATATATATATATATATATATATATATATATATATATATATATATATATATATATATATATATATATATATATATGTATATATATGTATATATATATATATATATATATATATATATATATATATATATATATATATATATATATATATAAAGTCTCTTTATTGTATTTACATAACATATAAGCCAAATCCTGAAAGTAATTTTAAGCAAATTATATAAAGTAACGAATGGAGAAAAGTATTCCAGGTCAGCTTCTGGCGCTTGTATCTCCTTGTAAGACGTGAAATGTTGATGACCTGGCCGGCTGAAACAACCCAGAGTTCACGTCGGTCGACGGCTTGGAGGAAATGCGCGTACAACTGTCAAGTTTATTTTGGGAAGGAGTTAAGTGGCAGTTTTCAACGGATTTCGTGAGGGTACGTCTCGTAGGTTCAGAATTTTGATTATTCGTGAAGCTGCGCATTTTTAGACATTGTTATGAGTGTTATGTTTGAATTAAATTTTGTTTAATATTTCTTCTAGTAAACTTCAAAGAATTTAAGTGTGTTTATAAATATTCAACTTGTAAACCTATTGGTACATTTGAGTTATGCTGCTAAATTATCAATAGTTTCTTGCATACTTTAATCCCCTTTGCTTGAAAACTGCTTTTAAGTATAGAAGACAGACTTAACACGCATGCGCACGCCCACCCACTTAGTCACCTATACATAAATACATACATACATTATACATACACACACACCTATATATGTGTGTGCATATGTATGTGTATATATACTTATACATATATATACAAATATATATGTGTGTGTATGTATATGTATACATAGGGGTTTGAAGAAAACCCTCTGACTATGCACAAGCGTCCTCATCATCCTTTTTCCATCCTACCTAATTGCAAATATGTTGCTGTATCAAATGTGATACATCTTCTTTAAGGAGAGCGGTCTAGTAGCATTTCCGTGACAGAATATTACTCTTTATGAAAATTATTCTGAATACTCGATTTGCATTTCTGTCCCAATAAAGCAAAGAAACAATTAAATGCAGGCATGAATTCTATAAAACTGCATTCATATTTCCTTCGTAATTAATTCAGTGCAGAGAACCGGGTCTGTGCTATTACTCCTAAATACAAAAAATCAGATTAAATCTGTAATGAACTTTCCCCTGCTGATTTGAATTGCAAATGTTGAACAATTACCATTATAAAATAGAAAAAAAGAATACATGGTTGACTAAATAAGAGAACAAAAGAGGACAGGTAGACAAAACGATATATTAAAAAATTTTCATGAATATATGAGAGACTATCAAACGTGCAGACAGACAGATATTATTCCGCTGTGTGAAACAAAGCACGAGGCTGCCTGAGGTATAATTAATATGTCACTACCACGATAGTTGCCGTGGTGGCACAGTGGTAAGGTTCTCGCCTACCAGTCGAGAGGACCGGGATTCAATTCCCGCCGCTCACAGGTGGTTGGGGGTTGGCGCCATTGCATAAACCCGGTGGCCCGCCAACCTAACGGTCTGAAAACTCGAGATTCTTAGTAAGAAAATAGGTACTAGCATTCGTGCTGGGCAGTTAAACAGTGGGTCTTAGGCAACGGGACTTCTCCCCACCTGGCTGTCGGGTCTAAGAAACCGGAGTTCAGCGCCGGCCCTGTAAGCCTTGTGGGGCCCAGGAGGACTTTAGCCTTTAACCACGATAGGCACTGACTTAAGGAAAATCACAAAATGCTGACTCAAAGCATTGTTGATAAATTTCTTCATATTTACTACGTTTGTCAGTTGTGTAGAGCATTGTGTTAGCATTCCCCACCCCGCACCACAACACACACACACACACACTCCTACAAACCTATTATACACTGACAATCATTTTAGAAAGGACTATCAAAGGATTTCTTTGAAGATACCCAAAAGCTATTGTTCCCTTGATAAACTGAGGAGTGAAACAGCAAAATTCTTGTGTATTGAAGAAGCAGATAATTTTACTAAAGGCCGAGTATTCTTCCTATGATTCCAGCCAGCAAAATAATCATAAGCTAAAGATTTTTTTCTTCGTTTATCGTTCTTCCTTGTTTTTATACGTTGCCAGAGGCAACGCAAAATAATATGAAACATCACAAAGATCAAAGAAAATCAGCTGAGAACACGATTAATCTCCTGGCTGAAATCAATCAGCGTAGAGTTGCCCGAAGCCAACTCGGTCTGTTGCAAAACATCTGCTTCTTCTTCCAGAGACAAGGATTTTGCTCTTGCGCCACTCATCCTTCAGCTTCTCAAAAGGTTGACAGCCTTTCGATATCTGAGGCGTAGCCATCCAATTCTCCTCTCTAAAATGCTGTACATAATACATTTTTATACATATTTTGTCAGGGAATATAATCTTTATTTGAATTTACAACAATTGTTGTATTGCTCCAGTAACTTGACATTAACAAAAAGTAGAATTCTCTTCAGGTTGGTAGCGTGAAAGCAATGCGCAACACGAGAGATTGTTTCCTACATTTTGTGTCTTGCTACAAATAGACAATGTGAAGTGCTGATGCTTGCTTTGGTCTTTTGCAGACACTACTTAACTGGTAGATCTGTATTAATTAGGTGCTAGAACAGACTTATATTCATAATTCTATGTAAGTTTAGGACGAAGAGCAAAACAGATTATCCACCAAATACTGTACCATTGATTAAGGGAATATATAACGAATATATAGGAAGAGATATATACATCGAGCTGTAACTTACAATGGTTAAGAATAAAATCTTTAAAAATAAATTAGTAAGGCATATTTTCCTGAATATAAATTAGGTAAAAAAATTTAAAGATTCATTATAAATAAGCTGTCGAAATAAAAAATAATGGACAAGTCAAAAAGAAAAGAAAAAAAGCAGCGCTTAAGAAAAAAAAAAAGAAAATTAATAAAAAAAAAAAAAGGAAGACCTGAGGAAGATACCTAAATTAATTTTCTCTCAGGGCGAGAAGGATGCTTCTCCCAGAAGTCCCTTCAAGATGTCCAAATCTGTGACAGAATATAATTAGGTTACATCAAGGAAATGGATTGAGCATGATTAATAATTTCGTGTCGGGGCCTTTCAAGAGCGAACTTTCACGATTTCCATTTGGGAAAAAACTTCGTTGAAGAAGTGATTAAATTTCTAGACAGATTAGCCGCAAAATGATTTTGTGAAGCTTGATATGTAATCACAAACTAAAAAGATTTTTCGTTCAACATAAAAAGAAGGCTAATTCACTTTTTGGGCCACTTGATCTTTTAAATAATCTTTTTTTTTTTAAGCGTACAAAAATATTTCTGAGATCTGACATTCTCTTGGTAAGATTTTCCGTTGAAAATATTCCCCGAAAATCTAAAGCTTTAGCTGCCCTATTTTCCTTAACCCCAAAACAGCTTTACACCAAATTCCCTCTCTATAAATAGTTTATTTTTATTTAGACAGTTATTATGTGTTAAAGTATGAGGAAAGAAGTCAAAATTTTAATGACTCTTGGGTTAGCAAATCGCTTGGTGATGTATTCTTTTATTGACAGGCTGTAGAGCTACTTTTCAAGCTATGACAATAATTTTAGCTCATTTTTTAGACGAAAAGTAAAGTAGAAACTGCAAACACCAACCTTAATTACCTTAGAGACAGCCCCTAAGCACTAAAAGATGTATGGTCTGCATATTGGCCAATTGTAAAAAAATACTGAACCACCCATTCACCAGCGTGTCTAAGTAGGGAATCTATAGCCGCCCGTACAGTATCAAAATATAGTAAAAAAAAAAAAAAATAAAGCATATCATGAACGTAATAGCGAGACCGTCAAAAAAGCAATTCAACAAATCAAGAAGTTAAAACCATAAGGTGAAGTAAATTCTTATTTATCAGACTAATATCTTATGCATAGTTTAAATACCATGTTAAATTCTAGCTTTTCAGTCAGTTACTCGTTAAACATTCTGCCCGAGAAGCATAGAAAGCAATAATATTCTACGCACTTTGTGTACCTTGAGTCCAACCGTCTCGTTCGCCATTGAAGCGTTACTGTTTACCTCAATCAGAACTGACAGTTTGATGAATTTTCTGGCGATGTTATCTGCTACTCCTTTTAGTGCAGCAGATAATTGCATATTTCATAAGAATCGTTCAGATAGTGAAACAAGCATGAAATTTTGCACAAGTGCTCTTTAAAGTTCCCTCTATCAGAAAAGGGCGCTGGCCACGCAAAAAATTTAATATGGCGGCCAAATTCCAAGATGGCGGCCAGTATCGACAGATTTTGGCTAATTTTTCACTAGAATGGCATGTATTTGCTTCTAGCAATATGGTAAAGCTCTTCCATACTATTTCTTGTGAATATTATGTTTCTGTAGCTTCCCAGTACAGTTTACCTTTAAATATGGGGGCTATATGGCTGCTAAGAAAAGGTAGAAACAATAATTATAATGAGAAATAATGCCCGTTCAACAATTATCGTTTTAAGCATGGATCTTGGTTTCTGTGGTTTTAGATCCTAATGAGGCCATCTCTTTCGAATAACTCATCAATTTTGAAGGAAAATTAATAAATGTAAAAGAGTGTATGTCTGCACACAACCAGGGCACACTGGTGACATCACTGCTGTGTAACTCAGCATGGGGTTCAGTGCCAGCTAATCCAGCTTTACTAATCCTGTAGTCTTAGACTAGTAGTTGTAGTATAGTTTAGTTTAGTGTCCCAAATGCTTTCTAACAGCCCCAGACCAGCTATAGTTAGATAGCCACACCTGAATAGACAGGATGTGCCAGCGGGAGAGCCGAGCCAAGGGTATGGGGCTGTACATGATGGTTCATGTACTTACCCGGATGGTGTACAGATCACACAGGACTTAAATGGCACTGGATGAATGATCGGGCTAGGTGTAGGGAGACCGAACCTAGTTGAATCCCCATACAGATACCCATAATCACAGCTGATCAGCCAATCTATGCCGTAGCAAAGCAGGTGCAGTGGCAGTGGCCTGATCAGTATGGCGAAGACAAGTATCTGGTAATGTTTGGTGGTCTGCACATTGAGATGGCAGCAATGACATCTCTTGGTACTCTTCTTCATGGCAGTGGTTGGACAGGAGCTCTGGTGGAGGCAGGAGTTGCTTCATCTGGAACTGCAGAATCCTTCCTGTCAGCTGCAAGTGTAACCAGGACACGGCAGATGCACCAGGTTACAGCCTCTAGTTTGTACAAACTCCTGAGGACAGCATACACTGACTACTGTGCTGAGAAAGCAAACAACAATGAGCAGGCATTAGAGTTTGAGGAGTGGTGTGACCTTCGAAGACAGCAGAGTCCACAGTTCCACTTCTGGCACATGGTGTTGTCTATGGAACTTGTGATATTCCTACTGATCAGGTCCTTCCGTGAGGCCAATTTTGTCCTCTACTGCCAGGCATTGCATGAGCTGATACCCTACTTCTTTTCCAACAATAATACAAACTATGCTCGTTGGCTGCCTATTCACCTCAGGGACATGCTTACCCTAGAGAGTTCACACCCAGAGTTGCACAAGGAGTTCAAGGCTGGCAACTTTGTTGTGCACAAGACCAGTCGCCAGTTCTCAGCAATGGCTCTTGACCAAGCTCATGAGCAGACCAATGCCTTTATAAAGGCTGATGGCGGAGCCATTGGGCTGACTGAAGATCCGTCAGCACTCAGAAGATGGATGGTGGCTGGCCCAGAGAACATCCGCTTGGTGTCTGCATACGAAACAGAGGTTCAAAGTAAGGAGTCTAATGAGCAGACAACACACCATGAACAAACACCTCATGCGCAGAAGACATTCTTGGAGAGAGTCAGCAAGCTGTCATTGGCTTTGCAACACTTGGGAAGTCCTTTTCAGGAAGAGAGCCAGGATCTGTATTCCATTGACAACAAAGACATTGCCCACCCCAGCTCAGCAGAACTTCTACAGACACACCTTGACAGAGGCTGCACTAAATTTCAGAAGTTTTCAGACTCTTTGGCAAACAATGCAGTCTCCTTCTATGAGCCGATAAAGAAGAACAGAACTGACTTCTTCAGGCAAGAAGCTGCTCCTGTAGAACAGTCAAAGCAGAAACTTCTGAAGGAGGATTGCCAGCTTTTCTCAAAGCTATTTATATCCTGTCAGAGCCGTGAATGTGATCTGCAGGAATTCTTCCAGCACGAGAATCAAACATTCCCAGCTTCCCTTAGTGAGGGTGGTAGGCTGTACACATGTCAGAAGTCTCAGCTGACCTCGGTCCTGGAGAGTCATGTTACACTAGAAGACAAAGAACCAAAGACTGATGTCCTCATTGTAGATGGATCAGCTTTGGTCCATGCCTTGCCACCAAAGAAAGGAAAGACCTTTGAGGGCTATGCACTTTGCGACTTCTTGCCTGTGATACAATCCTATAGCAGCAAGTACACATCATCACATCTTGTATTTGATGTATACAATACATCCAGCCTCAAAGCTGAGACCAGGCTCCAACGTGGTCAGGAGGAAGGCGCAAGGTGACAGACAAGAACACAATTCCATCCAACTGGCGCAATTTCCTAAGACACGATGCCAACAAGACAGAGTTGTTCCAGTTCCTGGCAGACAAAGTTGCCCAGATGTCTGCCACAAATGTTGTCATTGCCACGAAAGGGTCTGCTGTCCTCAGCACTCATGAGGCTAGTCTTCAGGGACTGGAAAAGTGCTCTCATGAGGAAGCTGACACCGCATCTTTCTCCATGCCAAATATGCCACAGAACATGGAGCCAAGACCATCACGGTTAAAGCAAATGACACAGATGTTCTTGTCGTTGCAGTCAGTGCTTTCTCCACTCTCCACAATCTAGGGCTAGAGAAGCTATGGGTGGCATTTGGCCAAGGCCAGAGCCTGCGCTGGATTGCTGTGCATGACCTGTGCAACTCTCTGGGCCAGGAGAAGGTGAATGGCATGCTCTTCTTCCATGCGTTCACAGGCTGTGATACAGTGTCAGCCTTCCGAGCAAGGGCAAGAAGACCGCCTGGCAGACATGGAACATCTTTCCAGAGGCCTCCACTGTGTTCTCCAAACTGAGTCACTACCCTCTCAGAGTGGAAGAGAGTGACCTGAAGGTCCTGAGAGGTTTTTCATACTTATGTATGAAAGATCCAGCACTGCTGGCACTGTGGATGAGGCTAGACTTGATATGTTTGCCAGAAAACAAAGGGCATATGAGGCCATTCCACCAACCAGGGGAGCTCTCCTCCAACACACCAAGCGTGCTGTGTACCAGGCTGGTTGTGTGTGGGGGCAGGCCACCCAGTGTCAGCCACAGCCAGAGAACCCTGCTGAGTGGGGATGGCAAAAGTCTGGTGAAGCATGGCAAGTCCTCTGGACAACCAACTCGCCCTTAGCCAAGAGTTGCCAACAGCTTACCGAATGTGGATGCAAAGCAGGCTGTCAGGGGAAAGGTGCAAGTGCTACAAGCTGGGTCTTCCTGCACAGCTCTGTGCACTTGCAAATGTGAAGTCTAGATAAATATTGCCCTCTCTTCAGTAGATAATCTAGCTTGAGCATCCAACGTGTCATGCTATGCCTACCTTCTTATCCTCGAATTTTTCAAAGGTGTAGGTTGAGAGACCTATACATAGATTGGTTGCGTTTAGTCCGTATTTCTCTTCTTTTCTTTTTATGGTTACAGTCTTAGACACAATGTTGTATGTGACCATACCATTACTATTTCAGTTGAAAATAGCATATTAGTTAAACTGTCTGATCACATGAATATACCATTAAATAAAAACAGTTGGTCTCTATGTCTGCTAGCGCTGTGAATAGAAAAAAAACTTTTATGGCAACCATTTTGTACGCCATCTTGGTTACAATTCATTTAGTAAGGGTTTTCAATAAAATGTGTGGTATGGAACATTTTTATAACCTAAAAGTCGAGGTTTAAAAAAAAAAACTGGCATATTCCATCCAATAGATGCTCCCAAACCAGTGAATCTCAACATAGATGGCGGCCATTTTGAAAAATAGCCGCCATCTTGGATTTTCAGGTGGCCAGCGCCCTTTCTAAGAGAGCGTAGTCTTAGGAATGTTTGTGCCAAATTTCATGCTTGTTTCACTATCTGAACGATTTTACAGCAATCTGCTGCACTATTTAAATATGGTGCACAGCTGTCCTGCTTCTAGACTGGTTTTATTGTTGTTTCAAGGGTAATTGGAACAGTATTCTTGAAATTAATTTAAACAGTATTCTTAAATACTGTTGCACTGCAATAAAATATCCTAAAGGATAGATGCAGTAAAAAAGAAAGCTCTCTCCCTCTCTTTCTCTCTTGCTCTCTCCCCCACCCCACAAAAAATGGGAATAACCATATAGGCTTAACAGACTGAAGTCTGATGAAACTCATAGAATGCTTTCGTGTTTAGTCCGAGTAATAGATCTCTCTCTCTCTCTCTCTCTCTCTCTCTCTCTCTCTCTCTCTCTCTCTCTCTCTCTCTTTTAGACACTAACAAAACGTATGTGATTCTGACGAAATATTCTCTTAACTGAGTTTGCATTATGGTCCACAATAATCACAGCTCCAGGACATAAACTTTTCTGTTAACGACCGACAATATACGTTATGGCGACATGGGAATTATAATACGAGATTTTTACATAATATCAGGATATGAGAGGGGAACCCTCCCCCCCGCCCCCTTCTCTCCCTCCCTTTCCCCATGAGTGATAACGAGAGTCCATTAGTAGGTAATCCAACTGCAAAATGGCCCCCATCAAAGCGAGCCATAATTAGGAATCTTATTATGTATTTGTTTACTGTAGTTCTGAACATCTCGTTATTTCTTACACTATTCTCTTTCCTTCTGTTTATCTTTTATTCTTTAATTTCTAACTTGCCGATTTTCTTATAATTTTGATTTCAGTCATCATCCGTGACCTTGCTTTAACTACTATGTTTTGGATTTGTGAAATTGATGTTGTTTTTGAAAGGTAACCTAAAAGCAGGGATTAAAAGGATTATCTTAGTGAAAAAACTGTTGATTATATAAGCCTAACAATAATATTCTGCAAGGTAACACGATGGAAAGATGGAGTTTCATCATCATGTGACAGTTTCTGAAAAAACAAGGTGGTCTGTAAAATCTTATTTCAAAATGCTTTTCATGATTCACCTAACAGGAAACAAGGCGAGCACAGACGCATACATTACACACACGTATATATGTGTGTGTGTGTATATATATGTATATATATGTTTGTGTGAGTATGTGTATGAGTGTTTGTGTATGTGTGTGTATCTATATGTGTTTAGTGTATGTGGGTGCGTTTTTTCTCCGTTCACGGGCAAGGGCGGGGGCCTCGAGTTCTCTTAGGGGTGTGTTTGTGTACGCGTGTATGTATGTATGTATGTATGTATGTATGTATGCATGTATGTATATATATATATATGGATGTGTGTGTGTGTTATGTATGTGTATGATAGTAGATGCATTTATATTGCTACGAAAACTTATTCGGGAGTAGGCTACTATGCAAGCTTCCAAATATCAGTCTCTTGCATACCCAACCAATCTAGTCTCAATTAAAACAACAAATTGAATTAACATAATGTAATGTAGTCCTTTATGTGTCGATCATCATTAACTGCAGTAATAAATTATCCGTGAATAGATAATTGCATCGATTCAAGATACCATTATTTTCAAGGTAATCAATGTCATACATTGAAACCATGTAATTACGAGGTATGGGTGTCACTGGACTAATTTTCTGTGAATGGGGTCACTGTTTATAACATCCCCGTATGGGGTAGTTGCCGTCGGTGTACCTTACCCGGTGCACTGTAGGCATTATTAAAGGCTCTTTGCAGCGTCCCTTAGACCCCAAGCTGAAGCCCCTTTCATTGCTATCTACTGTAACTCCGTTTATGTCCTCTTTCTTCAGTCTTTGTTTTCACCCACTACTGAGAATTGTAGTATAGTGCAACTGAGAGGTTTGCCTCCTGTTACACCTTTCAAACCTTCCACTCTCAGTTTCTCTTTCAGAGATGACTGACCTTATAAGTCCCATTGCTTGCCCTTTGGCCTAAATTTCATATTCCATTTTCACTATTTATAATATAAATGACATATTAAATAGTTCAAAAAAAAAAAAAGAAATCAGGGAATAAATTATGGAATTGCAAGGGGAAAGGCTTAAATGCAAGATAGTTAAGTAAGACTAAGTTGTTCTGAGGCAAAATAAATCTCGGTAACTCGTTGTATTCTCAATGAAATGATAAAATGAAAGCTAGAGAATGGTTGATGAAATCCCAGGATCTCTCTCTCTCTCTCTCTCTCTCTCTCTCTCTCTCACTTGGACTCAAAAACGCATGCGCAAACGAAATAAAAGCTTCTCCATTATTTGAAAGTGCTGTAATGAATTTCTGTGCAGAAAATCTGTCCTGTTCTGATCACGGATAAAAATTTTACAGGAATGGAAAATCTTTGGCATTAATCCTCTTCAACAACATTACATTATTTGCTGGTTTATTTTGACTGCTTCTGTTTTCAGTGCAGTTGCATTTTATTCAATGTTTATTTATAAGGCAAAGAAGGCAGTCAGATTTCTAAAACAAAAGAGAATTTTTTTAATCCGTTAATAAAACTGCAAACTAGTAATCGTTTTTTATACATTGTTTACATGAATACATTGAGGATAAGGAATGATAATAAATTTTTTCTATTACCAAAAAAATTCTCATCATGGATTTGTGATATAGCTCTTACTTTATCATTGTAAATGGCTTTTCAAAAATAAGCAAAATAAATAGCTGAAGATGAAATGACAACCTGAGTAATTTTTAGAGTATATATTTCTACAAAGTCGCAAATATTTTTTTGTTCTTTCTCGCATCTAAAAATACGAAGAGCGGAATGATTGCTAAAATTAAAACCTAAAGAAAAAATCTTCAAAATGAAAGAAAAGCACCAACGTACGACCAGTTTAGGGCTATTTTATGATTCTCCTCAACACTTGACACCAATTTTTGAGTTAATCTTAAAATACACTAATACATAGTCGCAAATATTGTTTTGTTCTTTCTCATGTTTAAAATGAAATGCAGAATGATTTTACCAAAATCAAAATTTTGATTAAAAAAAAAAGGGTCTTGAAGATGAAAGAAAAGGACCAACGTATGGCCCAATTTAAGGCTATTTAGTGATTCTCTTCAACATTCGATATAATTTTCTTTTTCGGTTTTGGGTAAGTGTCCAGAACTTAATGTGGAAAGAAAACAATCCTCAACAGCTTGTCATTACTTTGCTCTCGTGAAAGGGAGCAGTTTTGTTTAACTGAGGAGAATGATTGATATCCGCTTTGTTTGCCCTCAAGGAATAATGGAAGGTTGTAATCTGTCCTGACTTTGATCTTTTTTTTTTTTTTTTTTAATGTTTGGTCGCTTAGGAAAGTGCACCAATAATCTCCCGTCTCATAAAATGATGCAGCACTGGAAAGTGTGTGTTATCTGTAACTTACAAAATTCTGTTTTTTTTGGTTAGTGAATTTATCTTTGAGGTAGCAGATTGGTAAATTTATATGAAGCTTTATAAAAACACACCTACACACACACACACACACACACACACACACACACACACATATATATATATAAATATAAATATATATATATATATATATATATATATATATATATATATATATACATATATACACATATGTATGTATGTATGTATGTATGTTGAAGCCTAACACAAGTGGTATGAACATATATACACAATGAGGGTGTGTGGCTATTTTGACATTAACTATATATATATATATATATATATATATATATATATATATATATATATATATATATATATATATATATATGTATATATACACACATATATAATATATATATATATATATATATATATATATATATATATATATATATATATATATAATTGGTGGTGTTTAACCTTGGACCTACACTTTATACTATCAAGTATTGTTTACTCCTGTTCACAGAAGCTACTTTAAGAAGAAAAATAAAATATTTTGATAAGGCGCTGATGAATGTTTTCCCCACAGACCAACAACCTTTGTTCACATGTTATTGCTTATATAATAATGACATATTTGTTACTATGTCTGTTAGTAAAAACTACCGAATAAAAAGAAGAAAAGCAAAGGAAGTTGAGAAACAATAAAGTGAAGTCAATGCTACATATAGATACAACCCAAAACCACACGAAACTTAAAGACAAAGCAACAAAGAACGTGAGATAATGGTTGGTTCTAAAGGACAGGAGAATGTGAGCTTGTGCTGTAATTGAATGTTTTTGTCAGTGTAAATAAGGAAAGGTCTCATTAAGACAGTGATAAGTATAAGAACAGAGCAGCTTGGTCTGTGCACGGTGGGTGAACAAATTCATCTTAGGTCGCTGAAAGTGATTTCAACCTGACTCCTATTAAACAACAAATATGTAAAAGGTTTTAATGGCTATGAACGACTCAGTGCCTCTGTGGAAGAAATAAGACAAAAAATCTTTAGAAATAGGCAAATAATGTTGTTGTGATGTGATAAAGTTACGAAGAGAGAGAGAGAGAGAGAGAGAGAGAGAGAGAGAGAGAGAGAGAGAGAGAGAGAGAGAGAGAGAGGAAAAAAATGCTCGTTGTTGCAGAACGTTTTATCTTTCATTCATATTTCCTTCTAATTTGGTGTCATGAATAAACTGGACTATAGTCTATATTTTCCACTATTAAAGGAAATATTTTGTGAAAAATACGTATGATATGCTTCAAATTTAGCACAGACATTTCACGTGTGAAAGAGAAAATTAACCAAAACAATTTTTCTCATACTATCTATTGTTAAAGAAAAATTGTGATAATTGCAATTATTGCTGAACAATACAAAGTTTACTATAAACTTTGGTGTTAGATAAACGTCGATCTTTCTTCAAATAACTAGAAATCATGTGTTCTGAGTAAAGTCTTGTTAATGATCGGTTGCCCTCAAGTATTATGCTATGTTGGTTAACTGTTCCATTAATATTCATAGTTCAGAAGCAGAACATTTGAATCTTTAATACCCCAAAGCATGAATGTTATTATTATTATTATTATTATTATTATTATTATTATTATTATTATTATTAGAAGAAGAAGAAGAAGAACCCTAGTCATACGGAAAAAGCCCACCAAAGGGGCCATTGATTTGAAATTCAACTTCCAAAGAATATGCTGTTCATTAGAAAGAAGCATACGAAGGTAATGTGAGATACAGAAAGAGGAGATCACTTATTAATAAAAAAACAAAATAAATTCCCAATTAATAAATAAATAGAAAAAACGTAAGGAATTTATCAAAACAAAAGGAGAACCGAACTTCTGAGGTTCCAATTACACGGCATCCTCAGGGGGACTGTTCCATTTTATTTTTCAATGAATGTCTGTCTGTCTGTCTGTTTTTACGTTCGTTCTGTCTCCAATAAAAGAGTACACAACTTTGAGTATTAAGATTTGTGCAAGTTAATTCACTTCTGGTCACTGTTTTCCATAATCACAACTTGTGCTCAGTCTGAAGTGAGATATATCTCAGTTTTGTCAATTCTTGTGCATGTCTAATTGTTTCTTAGATTACATTACACCGATCCTTCACATCACCAAGGGAGTGTTGCTTGATAATCCCTATACTTGTCTTGACAATGCTAAAATTAAAATTTTTCTTACAATATATGCAGTTAGAAACAATGTTATGATAGCAGTACTTAAAAATTATATAAGTAGATAAATAAAGTTAGAAAGTTCAAAAGCGTACCTTTAAAATTAAGCAAAACCATATGTTTGACATTTCTATATGAAATTATTGATAAAAAGTGGGAACTCAATTTCAGAGTCGTGAATTCTATTTCAACCGAGAAAGATAAAAGAAGGGTCCCAGTCTTGTGTTTCCCGAGGTCATAAAATGCCTGCGTGTCAACGATGGCGTTTTTGGCCCTTAACTACCCTACTCTGTACCTAAAATTGCTGCGCTAAATCGTAATATCTACGGAAAACTGATAATATTTAGTACTGCTAACTGCGCTACTTGGTAATAAAAATTATAGCGTAATATAATAACAAATATTATGCAAAAATAAATGTCTTCACTCCCTAAAACAGTAGGAAATAAAGTTTGCATCCTTTGACTTGAACGAGGATAAAGAGAGAGAGAGAGAGAGAGAGAGAGAGAGAGAGAGAGAGAGAGAGAGAGAGAGAGAGAGAGAATCTTCTGAATAAAGATTGATGGTAGACCTAGGGAACACATCCCTCTATAAGATGTATCTGTTTTTATGGTACCAAATCCATTGATCAATGAGAATTCCTACGTCGGGTACAATTGATATTTATAGTTCTTTGGGGCTTCCACCTTGTTTTTTCGTCTGTTCTCAGGACAAACAAATATATCTTTCCCATCCAGGGATGGGATGTAACCGTGTTCTTGCTACCTGGAACGAGAGAGAGAGAGAGAGAGAGAGAGAGAGAGAGAGAGAGAGAGAGAGAGAGAGAGAGAGAGAGAGAGGTGGGGAGGGAGTTGGGGTTAAGACGACTGAAGCAAAGTCAACCTGATACCAAGAAGTGGATTAATGGTGAAGTCTTAAATATATATTAAAAAAAATGCTCCCCTAGACAGCAAGAAATTAATGCTTGCATCCTTTGTCCTCAACAGAGAGAGAGATAGAGAGAGAGAGAGAGAGAGAGAGAGAGAGAGAGAGAGAAATGATGTTTCAAGCTGGTGACACTACAGGAAAAGAAAGAGCATCTCCCATCCCTTAATTCAGATGTAATTAGGAAGAGAGTGAAACAGGTCCGAAAGTAATTATCAAATAAAGAATTATGTCGAACGATGGAATAATGTTCAGAAAACGGTAAAATTAAAAAGCTGTTGAATCTCCATTCTAGCGTCAGTAAACCCTACTCGGGCTCAGAGCAACAGAAGGAAAGGGTGCATAGCAACATAAGTTAAGTTATGCATATCTTCGTTTAACCAGACCACTGAGCTGATTAACAGCTCTCCTAGGGCTGACCCGAAGGATTAGATTTATTTTACGTGGCTAAGAACCAACTGGTTACCTAGCAACTGGACCTACAGCTTATTGTGGAATCCGAACCATATTATGACGAGAAATGAAATTCTATCACCAGAAATAAATTCCTCTAATTCTTTATTGGCCGGTCGGAGAGTCGAACGCTGGTCCAATGGTTAATGTTCTTCTGCTTAAGTCTAATATTTCAGTTCTTTAAAATACTGCCATGATGCCCTACAAGAGAAAATACCTTGAAAGAAAGAAACATAACTCTTCTACTTAAAAAAAAAAAAGTCTCAGGAAGACTCATTGCCTGGAAGATTCAATGAACGGAGATTTATAACAGAATGAAAAAATCAAGGTTTTTTTTTTACAGTCAGCGCTATGCAATGTTATAAGAGAGAGAGAGAGAGAGAGAGAGAGAGAGAGAGAGAGAGAGAGAGAGATTTTGAGTAAGAGAGACAGGTGTGGGGGAACTGAGAGAGAGAGAGAAAGAGAGAGAGAGAGAGAACATATTACGAACGATACACCGACATATTTGGGACAAACATACCACTACAAATATAACGAGTCAAGTTATGGAACACAAAATCCTTTACCGTGTTCCAAGAGGAAATGAATTCATGTTTGGCCGACATTATTTTGACAGAAGAGATATTACGAGCGGCTGGACGAACGACTCACGTCGGTTCGCAAAAGAGGACATCAACTCAAAAACCGGTGGTGCGTTGAAGTTTCGCCTCCGGACGTGAGAGAGATCATTTGGACATTTTATTTGTGTCCGATAGAGAGCGGCTGTCAGGGAGCGCGCTGTTGTTCTGGATGTTACGTCAGCTGCGAAACAAATGAAAGTTTATTCACGCACATCCATGCATATACACACACACAATATATAAATATAATATATATATATATATATATATATATATATATATATATATATATATATATATATATATATATATATATATATATATATATATATATATATATATATATATATATATATTCCTCAACTGCTAACATCTTCTTTCCTAAAGCCACTCCTTCTGGTTTTAGAAGGAAAACTTTGTCATGAAATCTATTTCATACTTGACCCAAAGTTATTGGCTGCGGTGCCGACTTTGGGAGAAATGAAGTTTCACACCTGAAGGGATAATCAATAATCTATTTGTGGCTCTAAGGATGGCTGGAAAATACCTAGTCACCATCATTGCCATTAAAATAACTAAAAACATTGTAAAAAAAATAGCTCGATGGGTTTTTTAGGCAATAACATGTTTTGTCAGTATCCACTGTACCAAAAAAAAAAAAACAAGTAAAAAATGCGCCTAAGCTTCTTCCGTGTACTCAAGTTTTCTGTACAGCGCATAATCAAGGCTACCGAAAATAGATTTATCTTTCGGTGGTTTCGGTATAATACTGTATGAGCCGCGGCCCATGAAACTTTAACCACGGCCAGGCGGTGGCCTGTCCTATATCGTTGCCAGAAACATGATTATGGCTAACTTTAACCTTAAATAAAATCAAAACTACTGTTGGAACAGAGGGTTGCAATTTGGTATGTTTGATGATTGGAGGGTGGATGATCAACATACCAATTTGCAGCCCTCTAACTTCAATAGGTTTTAAGATCTGAGGGCGGACAGGAAAAGTGCGGACAGAATACAGTGCGGACAGACAAACAAAGCCGGCACAATATCTTTCTTTTACAGGATACTAAAATCATGTTATACCATGAATGAAATCGTCAGCACATAACAGTCGATCCGTTTTATAAGTTTTGATAAATACTTGGGAGAACAAACATCTAAACTATGTAAAATAAAGAAAGCAATTTCCCTCAAATTATGAAAGAGAAGCAGAGACAGGGGAATCCGATCTTATTATTAAGTAGTACTAAAACAAAGTTGGTTGTCTCTGCATATAACTTTTGACTTTGAATTTTTTAATGATTCGTCATATTAAATATTTTTTATTTATGTATCTTTTTTTAATGAAATTTTATTCGCAATTCAGCCCCAGCTGGAATTTTGCCTGACTAACTCACATAAATACTGTCTGTCCAAACATAAATAAACATACATACAAACAGAGAGAGAGAGAGAGAGAGAGGCTTATATATGGTTATATATCATCATAAATACCTATCGACAAAAGGAGATTTCATCTATTATTTAAGTATATTTTTGCATTTGATTTCTTTTAGCCTCAATCGACCCCTTGCGATTAATACCAGCAATAAATTTAAATATGTCCAGGGTTAAATCTCATCTCATTAGCTTATCAGTTTATTGTTTTATGGATAAATCTAAAGTCATGTAACAATAAATTTTCTTCCTCTTATTGAGATGATTCTTAAATTTCCACGAAACAAAACGCGAACCCAAATGAAAAGAAATAAGACGGTATCCAAGTCGTGTGTGGAAGAAGAAGAAGAAGAAGAAGAAGAAGAAGAAGAAGAAGAAGAAGATGATGATGAAGAAGAATAAGAAAGAAAGAAAGAAAGAAAAAGTAGGGTGAGAATGTAAAGTGAATTCTGCTCCATGTTCCAAAAGTCTTATCGAGACACTCCTTCTTCAGCGAAGAAGAAGATAGTATCTATCACCTGTGGCGAGAACTGATATGACACCCACGAACTTTACCTCGCCGATACTGCTCAGCATTGGAGACGTTTTCTGGAACTTTTTTTTGTTTGTTTGTTTGTTTGTTTGTTAAATGTCGCGTAAGAGTAATTGTGTTGTCCAATTTGGCCATGGGTAGTCATGAATTTTTGTATGTACAGTATGTATGTATGTATGTATACATATGTATATACATGTGTGTGTATGTATATATATATATATACATATATATACTGTATATATATATATATATATATATATATATATATATATATATATATATATATATATCATATATACTATATATATATATATATATATATATATATATATATATATATATATATATATATATATAGTAAAATCATGTGCATCGTATAATCAAGGCCACCGAAAATACATCTATCTTTCGGTGGTCTCGGTATAAGGCTGCATGAGCCACGGCACATGAAAATTTAACCACGGCCCGGTGGTAGCCTGGCCTATATCGTTACCAGGAGCAAGATATGGCTAACTTTAACGTTAAAAAGATTTTTAAAAAGAATACTGCGGCTAGAGGACTGCAATTTGGTATGGTTGATGATTGGAGGGTGGATGATCAACATACCAATTTGCAGCCCTCTAGCCTCAGTAGTTTTTAAGATCTGAGGGCGGACAGGAAAAGTGCGGACAGAAGAAAAGTGCGGACGGACAGACAAAGCCGGCACAATGGTTTACCTTTCATAAACTAAAACCAATTCTTTTTAGTATTTTATAGCGTGTTCCTTTCTTGTATTTTGCGATGTATTAGAATATTAACAGAAAATATACATTAATAAAATTAAAACCAATGGATGAACAAATGCAAGCCAGTAAAAAATGTTTGAAAGATATAAACCAGACTACGATTTTCCTAGAAATATACCTGCAAAGATATAGTTTCTCTTAAACATCCGTATCAAATCAGACACTTTATACAGGCAGTGATACTCTTTATTTTCCTATATATTTAAATGTCAATGGAAAAAATAACAGTCACAAATTCGAAAACAATGGATGAAAGATAATTAAGCCAGTAAACAATGTTTGAAAAATATAAACCAAACTTTTTCTCAGATATATTCCTGTAAAGATATAGTTTCTCTAAAGCATCGAATCAGACCCTTTGCACATGCCAGGTAGGTTACTATGAGTCATAGAAATGCTACAATTCATTCTCCTTTCAAGCATTTGACTTCTAATTTGATTTCGTGACGGTATCCTAAACTCAACCCCGTTCTGCTTTATCCAAGCAAAATGGAATTATTGCATTTGAAGTCACGAGCGATGGAGTAAAAGCATTCTCATCAGGGGGTCAAAGGCGGACACCACAGGTCACAGGCATTTCAGAGAGAGAAGTTCACTTGGCAATTCACAGCGCTTGGTCAAAGTCACTGCGAGAGGTAGCCCATTTCTGACGCACAGAGATATATTCTTTTTTGCATGTTGACCAAAACGATGGACTTTTCTCAGATGTTTTTCATCTCTCAAAAGGAAGGATAAAGGTATTGTTATACTAACCTTACGGTTTCACCAGGAATATATGCTAATGTCTGTTTTATATTTATAATATATATATATATATATATATATATATATATATATATATATATATATATATATATATATATATATATTTATAATATATATATAAATATATATATGTATATATGTATATATATATATATATATATATATATATATATATATATATATATATATATATATATATATATATATATATATATATACTGTATATATATGTGTGTGTGTGTGTTATGACCGTATACCAAGGTCAGATAGGGTAATACTCTCTCACTGCATCTGTTTTAAGAACAGCGTCGTATCATCTTAAAATCCCTAAGATTCTCGGTAGCAATGGCCGGCACCTGGGTCAGCACATTCCTTCTCTCTCGTTGACTTCTCTCACCGAATCTATCCTCAAACAGAGGCCTACTGGAATTAAACACCTAGATACAAAACTAGACTTTATTTGCAAATTTAACGAAAGTATTTCAGCAAAAGCTATGGTCATGGAATGGAGTGACTCACACCCCATAAAAATGGACATCATAACTAGAGGAAATTCAGATACACAATCAATCGAATTAATGATTCTAGAGTCTAGACCAACCAATACTAGTGACTAACACCCTGGTCGCCAAACAAAATAAAAAGGACATAATTATCCTAGACCAAAATAAATGTCATGTAGCATTTAAAAGAACGCCACTTCCAAAATGTTCGTCCTCACAGGACGAACCCAGAATTCTTCCTATGGCCGCAAAAAAACGATCTCACAGTGGCTGTTCCTAAACACTGCACGAAGCGAATCACACCCAGCCACAAATCAAAGTCCATAGCCATTGCATGTTCCTTTTATAACATATCATTAGAGAGTGCACATATATACGCACTCACTTAATAACCCCTCCCCGGAAACGTAACAACACCGGTTCAATGTTCGAAGGATCACAACGCATCCATCAAACTCTCACATGATCAGAAGGCACAAATGAACGTGTCAGATACCCGCTGTATCTAACTGCGGAAATCTCCAATGTCAACATAAATGCACCTGCACTGGGTATGCTTTTGACCAGCCAGCACATAGTTCATCAAAGGACTTTATATGTATATATATATATATATATATATATATATATATATATATATATATATATATATATATATATATATATATATATATATATATATATATTCTTAAATCGTAGATTACGTGAAATGTTCATATTTTGCTTTTAGAAAATTACAAAAACAGCATAATGCTGTACGAGGGGCAGGCCATGAAACTTTAACCACGGCCGATGTGGCCTATCCCATATCGTTGCCAGTCGCACGATTATTGTTAAATTTAACGTCAAGTAAATTAAAAACTACTGAGGCTAGAGGGATGCAATTTGGTATGTTTGATGATTGGAGGGTGGATGATCAACATACCAATTTGCAGCCCTCTAGGCTAAGTAGTTTTTAAAATCTGAGGATGGACAGAAAAAGTGCGGACGGACAGACAAAGCTGGCACAATATTTTTCTTTTACAGAAAACTAAAAAGGATGTAAAACGATATCATAATTCTAGAACAATTATGTGCAATAGAATTCACGCCAACAAAGTAGAAACTATAAATATCTGAACGCCTAAATGCCGAAAGTTCTTCAGGGAAGTTACAAATGTGTTGCAGTGTGAAAATTCATTTCTCGTCATAATGTGGTTCGAATTCCACAATAAGCTGTGGGTCCCGTTGCTAGGTAACCAGTTGGTTCTTAGCCACGTAAAATAAATCTAATCCTTCGGGCCAGTCCTCTCTAGGAGAGCTGTTAATCAGCTCAGTGGTCTGGTTAAACTAAGATATACTTAATTTTTGTCCTTACATACTTGAATTTCAAGTCAGTGGTCCCTGTGGGCTTGTTCCATATGAATAGGATTCATCTGCTGAATAATAATAATAATAATAATAATAATAATAATAATAATAATAATAATAATAATAATAATAATAATAATAATAATTCTGTTCCGACATACTTGAATTCCATGTCATTGGTCGCTGCGGTTTTGTTCCATATGAATTGGATTCATCTGCAGAATAATAATAATAATAATAATAATAATAATAATAATAATAATAATAATAATAATAATAATAATAATAATTATGTTCCGACATACGTATCGAATCATATATAATCTAGCTTGAAAAACTGAGGTGTAGAAATGAAAGCATTGTGTTTTAACTTTCACCGTCCACCGACAGACGCCTGTCAGTTTCTTCCAGAAACAATTTAGTGAAACAGACAAAACAGAAAAAACCTGATAGCTCACTCATCTCGTTTCAGCTGCCTGTCACAATGATATCAGCTCGGTTTTCGTTTGGTCATATGGAGAGAGAGAGAGAGAGAGAGAGAGAGAGAGAGAGAGAGAGAGAGAGAGAGAGAGAGAGAGAGAGAGCAAAATCATCAGTGAATTGCGAAAATTCTGTATGTCTATTCTCTCTGTCACTTAATAAATAATAAAGATACTTCTCTAATTAAATTGAATGGCAGGTTATTTTAAAATGTCCGAGGTACGAATGTATTTTTTTATCAACTCGAAAAAATTTCAGATATTCAGATGAAAATATTCCTTTGCCTTTTTCCCTCATCTGTGTTAAAGTGCGTTTCAAAATATGCTGCCCGTCTTTTTTCATCAGTAGAAAAGTCAATATGATGATGTTCCTTCATATATGAAAGAAAACCTAAAAGCACGGGGAGGTCGAGTTTCCATTTTTTACTAAGCCTTTTATTGTATGACGATTTCAGGAACTATGTATCTAAATTCCAATTCTTTATTAACTTCGTTTCCACTGGGAAAAACGGCCTGATAGGCGAAACTAACCAACCCTTAATAGTAACGGAAACCTGAAGAATCTTTTGATCAAATCATTATATATATATATATATATATATATATATATATATATATATATATATATATATATATATATATATATATATATATATAAAATCAAAGATTTGATTGTATATACCATCAAAAAATTATATATATATATATATATATATATATATACATAGTATATAAAAATCAAAGATTTGATTGTCAGCCATTTTACCATAAAAAATTATATATACATGTGTATATATATATATATATATATATATATATATATATATATATATATATATATATATATATATATACATATATATATATACAGACACACATATATATATATAATATATATACACATATATATGTTACAGTAAGACAGTGAAACCAGGGATTTCACGAAATCCCTGAAGTTTTTAGGGAATTCGTGAAATCACCAAATGTAATAGAGGAACGTTTTGAGAATAATAAGCTTTTTTGGAGGGTAGGAAATAACCTACAACTTTAATAACTTACGCCTTGTGAAGACTCTTAAGGTTAGAGATGCGAACGCCTAAATTTGACGTGCAGTCCTAAAGCTCAGTGAAATTATAGAATTTTGTATTTTGAATTGCCCTGTGGTTACAGAAAATTATCACCAGTCCCCAAGGCATCTAGCGATTAAGTTTCATCTAAATGCGAAAATCTTGTTCTTCAAACTAAGCAGTTCACCTTGAAAGTAAGTCAAGGTCTAAAACTTTTTTTTGAGAGTAACAGCTAATCGCTAGGACCTTCCTATCAGATTTTATGAAAAATACATAGACGAATGAGCTGATGAAGGATAAGTTAAGCTCAAAGTGGTAGTTGATTAGCAACCAGGTACTTAATTCAGAGCTTTGGTCAACCAGGGTATACATATTTATAAAAAAAATTTCCTATAACCTCCCATCTTTTTCGGATCAGGCTGGACCAAGCCATGGTTGCTCTTCGCACCCCATAGTTAAGAACCACTGAGTTACAAGAACCTCTTTCATTAAACAGTAATTACAATGGTCCCTGGTGATGCACTGGCTCGTGAATGTCAACGGAATGGATCCTTTATGCGATTTATTCAAATTTTTTCAGCCTCCTTTCGGGAGTGGTCCGCATTTTTATGAACGAAATCATCAGTTTCTAGAAAATCTTGTAGTACTGAAGAGATCATTTTGGTGATAGAATTTTTACTCATTATCCTTACGCAACATAATCCTCTCCCATATGCAACAGTATACAGTTCTCCCTAAAACAATTCTCCCTGTATTTCAGTAATTTACTTACATTTTTATCTATTTGGCTAATCATTTGTTAATTACCTTTCTTTTGAAAATTATGCAGTAGGAAGCTGGCTCCCCTCTACCACAAGAAATACCAGCATCAATTTACATATTATCAACGCAGGCTATGAGGTTCCCAGTTGACTGCAATATCCCATGTATATATATATATATATATATATATATATATATATATATATATATATATATATATATATATATATATATATATATATATATACATATATATATACACATATATGTATGTATATACAGCATATACATACATATATATATATATATATATATATATATATATATATATATATATATATGTGTGTGTGTGTGTGTGTGTGTGTGTGTGCGTTTGTGTGCGTATAACCTTAATGCGTATCCCTACAACCTGTGAATGATATTTGTCGTGAATGCTATTGTTTCCTCTCTCCCTTTTTATAATCCTCTCAAATTTATTCAAAAACTGTGTTCAAACTTCTTTTTTTTTTTAATAAGAATCAAGTATCAATTTCCTAGCCGTTTTATTTTCAATTCCCGATGACCGCGGCGCCAAATACTAAAGAAAACAAATTAATTATGCAGAGGCCAACGTTCCTCCGGTGACGTCAGGTCACCTGAAACCCAAAACAGAATTCCTCTTTCAGGGCACTGCTGCTTTTGGAAGCACTTACTGCTTTTCAGAGCGTTGCTGCTTTTCGCTGTGAGTTTTTCCCAGTAAGAGAAATGTTCATCAAAGAGAAGAGGACTAACGGCGGTCTCATTCCTC
>NC_089783.1:37224124-37241624 GCF_040412425.1 Macrobrachium rosenbergii | reverse complement strand
GTAAACCTTTGTAGCACTGCTCACTGATGGTCTGCTGACTATCCTCGAAGTATTGTAGTTCTCTCTGAGGATTCAGTTCTTAAAGAGGCTCACACTTGCAATTTGGTTATATCAAATTACAGATTTTTAATTAGTATTCCCACCAACACATGTTCATCTCTCCCTTTCTGTAAGAATTACAAAATATCTAGCAGAGTACCGAGAAAGAGTAAAGAGATTTTATAAAGACTGAATGAAACCAATCAAGCAATCGCATTCAACCCCACTCGTCTGAAAGAATGTCTCATAGCTAATTAAACGCAATTATAATTAGCGACCCATATAACCTACCGAATAGTAAATCGTCGGCCATATTGGTTGTGGATATCGTGTGGCCATCAACGAGGCCATTGATGTGAATTGGACGTCGATGAAACATTCATGAACCAAAGCACTGCCCGGCCCTTTAGATGAAGCTCCAATTGCTTTCAAAGGCGTTTAAGCAACCTAACCGATTTCATATTTAAATGAACGCACGTTATCGTGTATACTTTATTTGTTTACAATGATTTCTGGTTGACAGTTATTTTTCACTTGAGATTTTATAAAAGGCTGATATTCATTTTACGAAATTAACCCTGTATGATGTTATTGCGTGGGTGTGTGTGTGTGTGTGTGTGTGTGTGTGTGTGTGTGTGTGAGAGAGAGAGAGAGAGAGAGAGAGAGAGAGAGAGAGAGAGAGAGAGAGAAGAAGCTTTCAATTTAAAGTGTTGTCATGGGGAAACGAGAAATTATTTAATGTTATTTTTCATTTGTGCTTCCTGGCTTTATCAAGGGTTTCAGTATTAAATGGAGAAGTAATTTTCTACTTTGAAATAAACGATATGAAATAAACTGAAGAATATAGAAATGTTGATTTGTATACGCAAAGCAAAGTAACATAAAGCAATCCTATTTCCTATTACGGCTTATGTAAATTTTCTTATGTAAATTTTCCCGGAAAATTCATGCGTATGAAAACTTAATTGAAAGAAGCATTTTCTAAATCCGGAGTACAAATTGTGCGATATACTTTTTTGGATATGAGAATATGAATATCTGACTTTTAGGAACATCCATCTTACTGAATATATATACGAGTATGTATGTATATATATATATATATATATATATATATATATATATATATATATATATATATATATATATATATATATATACATTATATATATACATATATATGTATATATATAATATATATATATATATATATATATATATATATATATATATATATATATATATAATATATATATATATATATATATACATATATGTATAAATATATACATATATATACATTTTATATAATGATTACAACACTGCATATCGTAAAAGAAACATGGAAATTTAGAAGAATCGCCAAGCAATAAACACATGAATGCTGTATCCCTATCCATTCTGATGATCAAAATGATTCTTTGGGCTAGAAATCAACTTTGATATCAAATGATGAAACGATATACAGTATAGATTATTTCCGCAAGGAATATCCGTAATTGTCCATTTCTATTCCCAACGTGAGCTCAGTACAATACTTCGGGCTCTCCTAAACACGAGTTCACATACATCAGAAAATAAATCATAGTATCATTGCATCTTATATCTCGTCTTTCGTAATATGCCATATTTCCTTCGGGCGGGGCTGACGTAGGCAAACAACCAGGCATTTGAACGGAAGCGGAGAGACCTCGGGTAGTTCAATGTGGCCGATGAATATATCATACGAAATCAAGACTCAGTATAGGAGTTGCTTGAAATATTCACCACCGCTGCTGCACTTCAGGGCATAGCGAAGAAAGGTTAAGGGGGGGGAGGGGGTTGTAAAGCGTCATTACTGTAATCATTCTTCCATGCGTAAGAGGCGTAGATATGCACTTGACAGAAGTTTTTTATAGGCAGCTATACTTAGAGGTAAAGAGTGACGTACTGATATAAAGGCAATAATCTGAATGAGTATTTCTGAGGAGTTAAAAATGGATTCGGCAGTTGTTTTGGATACGTAACAACAAAATTCAGAAACAATAAACACACACGTATGGAATTTGGTTAATTAATTATAAAACCTTTTTACTTGTGACTGAAATTAACGTTTATTTGTTTACTTGTTTACCTATCATGTCAATACTTTGAACGCAAGAGGATGGAAAATTTGTACCCATCTACAAATAACAGATAACCGGATACGCACAGGTTTTTAGTATTCAAGGTGCTAGGTGTACTACGCTTATATATTATTAATTATTAAACACTAGAGGCGCAGTTTTATACATATTTTGTCATTTAATTTTTTCAGAGTTTATTCCTCATAAAAACTTGTAAAAAAATAATACATGAGTGTTTTCTAGTATTCATAAAGAGAGAGAGAGAGAGAGAGAGAGAGAGAGATAGTTACGAAACATGGCAGTAAATTTTGCATTATGGGAATGATCAAGAGCTTGAGTTCTCGACTGATATCTTATTAAAGCCGCCCCACCATTTAAGAAAGACATTCTAAGTAAGATACATTTCACCAACATTGATATTCCCAACGTAATATTCAATTTCCTCATGTTCCTCATAAACCTGATCTGTTGGGCATGAAGGCTAACCTGATTTTGAAAAAGGTAAGCATGTTATATGCTTGGCAAATCCTGCAAGTAGCAATCAGGCCTTCTCAAACCTACTGTACAAATGAATGAGGAACAAACATATTTGAGGGATTCCTTACTCATCACCACATACGTAGCTGTATATGCCTGAAAGGAGACACTGCTTTATTTAGCTTATCTATAAATTCCTCCTCCTGTGTTCGATACATGTTTAAGATATGGTGTTCTGCTATTGACCCTGTTTTAGTATGCTATTTATCTATTTCTTTTTTTTCATTTCCTTGACGTGATATGTTTTTTTTTCTTGGCAACAGACTTCTTTTAATAAATTCTGTTCTTCATTGCATCCCCACTAATTGGGTCTGGATTCTTTTGGCATCGTCTGTTCCATATTCCTCAAACACCTTCAATAGCTGAATTTACTTTTCCTCTTTGTAAATTTCAACGTTACATACCAGTTGTTGTAATTCCATCTGAGCCAGAGAGCTTGCAGGCACTTTGAAATATATCCTGCGATCGTTCTGTGTGTAAGCAATTCGAGCAGTAATTCTGCATCTCTCCATTTCCACGGTTCATGCATGTTTCATAACCCTTGAGATTCCAGCAGTTCTCACGTTGCTTCCTTCAATAGCCGAATGTGGATACGTAAGGGAGTGTAGATCCATCATACCAAGTTCTTCAGTGTTTTCTTAAACATCTCGTTAAAAAAAAATTAAAACTAGAAGTATTACAGAGGTTAGATGCAACAGGCAGAATTAAATTGATCATTACAAAACATAAAACGATCAAGGAGTGTGAATACCTACGGGGGTGTAGATCAATCATACCAAATTCTTCAGTGTTTTCTTAAATCTCTCTCTAAAAGAAAAAATAAAACCGGAAATATTTCAGAGGTTAGGTTTTGACCGTAGAATTGAAATTAATAATTACAAAACCTATTACAATCTAAGAGAGGCTCCCTCCCGATCCCTGAAAAGTAGCTGAAAGATATGCTGAGGACTCCGTAGAGGCCTCTTGATGTACTCTGCCGACTGTAGACTTTCAGTAGCCACCAGAAAAAGAGGAACTATAGATGAGAAGTAGATCCTTCTTTTCCTTGACGTCCTAGTTGAGGAGCCTAACTTCAGCGCCAAGTTTGTTTACAAGACACTCATCATTGTGGGGTGCTGCCTGCAAGTGGAGAGAGAGAGAGAGAGAGAGAGAGAGAGAGAGAGAGAGAGAGAGAGAGAGAGAACTGCCAGTTTCTGTAATTGGAATGTTTCTGCTTGCTTTTGTTTAATGTAGTATCTTGTTGTTTACATAGCGGGCACTGAACACACGCATGTGCAACGAGAAGTTGAAAAGTGAAGACCTGAAAAAAGTGCGGACAGAAAAAAAGTGCTGACGCACAGACAAAGCCGGCACAATAGCTTTCTTTTACAGAGAACTAAAAAGGAAATTGTGAAGAAACGCAGCTGTGAAATTACTCAGGTACTGATGCAAACCTTATGGGAATATATGACTGGGTAATCTGCCGCAATGAAATCAATTAGGCTCTGATGCAAACTTCATGGGAACGTATTACTGAGTAATTTTTCTTGTTCACAATGAATGGCACACCTATGACGGTAAATTAAGCACAAGTGTCTTTACCCTGTATTTGTCGTGTTTATTCATAATAATGACATAAAAAGGATTATGAGGAATTTCTGCAAGTTCAGACTTCATTTCTACATGATTCCGATGACAGTACGGTCATCAGAATCATGTATAAAATGAAGTCTGAACTTGCAGAAATTCCTCATAATCCGTTTTATGTCATTATCATGAAAATAAACACGGCAATACAGGTAGAGATACTTGTGCTTAAGTTATCGTCGTAGGTGTGCCATTCATTGTAAGCAAGAAAAATTACCCAGTAATACGTTCCCATGAAGTTTGCATCAGAGCCTAAGTGATTTCATTGTGGCAGATTACCCAGTCATATGTTTCCAGGTTTAGGCAGTACCTGAGTAATTTCAGAGTTGCGTTTCTTCACAATTTCCTTTTTAGTTTTCTGTAAAAGAAAACTATTGTGCCGGCTTTGTCTGTCCGTCCGCACTTTTTCTGTCCGCCCTCAGATCTTAAAATCTACTGAGGCTACGGGGCTGCAAATTGGTATGTTGATCATCCACCCTCCAATCATCAATATACAAAATTGCAGCCCTCTAGCCTCAGCAGTTTTTATTTTATTTAAGGTTAGAGTTAGCCGTAATGGTGCGTCTGGCAACGATATAGGATAGGCCACCACCGAGCCGTGATTAAATTTTCAAGGGCCTCGGCTCATACAGCATTATACTGAGACCACCGAAACATAGATCTATTTTCGGTGGCCTTGATTATACGTTGTGCAGAAAACTCGATTGCGCCGAAGAAACTTCGGGGCATTTTTTACTTGTTTCCTAACCAACTGGTTTCAATCAATGAATCATCGTGGAGAGTTTCAAGCAATGTACCTCAACCTAGAGGTTGCCAGGATTTTGCTCGTGGAACGATCGCTCATGCCTGGATTTTTGCGGAGCTTGAGTTTCTTCTTAAAAGATATGTTTGAGATACGTTTGCCACTCAATTATTTCGTGACACTGAATTTTTCATTTGGGTAGGACCCATTTCCGTATACTAAAGATAAATATAAGAATGATTTTTTCTTATATTTAAATTAGTAACTTTGAATTTTTCATTTCCAGGTACAAAAGATAAATCTAAGATGGAAAAACTTTTTTTAGATTTACTTGCAATACAACATCTGGGAGTCACCAATACTAATTAATGAGAAAACTTCAACGATGATACTTGGAAAGTCAATAGAAAAGGCTATTTTATTTCCACCACTCTCATTTCAAGCCTCCTCTCTCTCTCTCTCTCTCTCTCTCTCTCTCTCTCTCTCTCTCTCTCTCTCTCTCTCTCTCTCTCTCTCTCCAGTCTTCAGAGTACCAAAAAACTTCTCTAGAACTGAAAAGTTTTTAATTACTGTTCTAGTTCTTAACCTCACAGCTATCTCGTCTTAGTATCGAGGACAGGTACGGGCGTTGTTTCTTATAAAAAAAAAAAGTACTATGTCCTTTGTACTTGCAGTTCAAATACTGATCTGCTTCAGTACTTTTTTAATTAATGTAACGGCACATGACTCGGATGATGTGCTCAGCTTGATATTGTTTGTTTTCGCTGTTAATTGTTACTTTGCAAACTTTGGATATTCAGGACTTTATTACTTGCTAGATAAGGGATGTTAATTTGAGTTTGTTTCAGAAAATATTTATATGGTCATCATATTTTCATACTGAAAGAGTTAATTTGACTTTAACAAGGAGCATATAAGATAAATAGATACAAAGAGTGGTCAAAAAGTATTTTGGTTATAAGCAATATTATATATTAATGCATATATTAAAACGTTTTTTCTTACTATTACTTATATTTTGGTTTTTCGAGACTTAACGCTGATGATATTTCGTTGTTGTCTTATAATTATTGACTTTTTATTATCGTAATAAAATTCATTTTTCTTATTTCATACTGAATCAATACCCTATCATTTCAAGCTATCTGTTCTTTTTAGGTTAATTTCACACCTTGTCTATTTTGTAGCAACAGCATTCAGCATTAAAATCCGAAAGCTTATTTCCTTTCTTTTTTAGTTTTCTGCAAAGAAAATTATTGTGCCGGCTTTCTCGGTCCGTCCGCACTTTTTCTGTCCGCAATTTGTCTGTCCGCCCTCAGATCTTACAAACTACTAAAACTAGAGGACTGCATATTGCTATGTTGACCATCCACCTTCCAATCATCAAACACACCAAATTCCAGCCCACTATACTCAGTAGTTTTTATTTTTTTAAGGTTAAAGTTAGCCATAATCGTGCTTCTGGCAACGCAACAACACGGGCCACCGCCGAGCCGTGGTTAAAGTTTCATGGGCCTCAGCTCATAGAGCATTATACCGAGACCACCTTGATTATGCGCTGTACAGAAAACTTGATTTTTTACTTGTTTTTCCTTACACGCAGACTCTTCCCGATCTACTCTAATTTCAACTACTACATATATTAAATCAACCCACATTAGACAAAAAAATTTTTTCTTTTGTTTTCTTGCCGGCGAAATACCAGTGATCTTAGATAATAAACAAATTGATGTGTTATATTCTCAAGTTCGATGAGGTAAGATAATAATGGAAATTTCTTTAAAATCCAGTACGCCTCATCTGATATTCTTAGGATTCTTACACTCGCACATATACTCTCTCTCTCTCTCTCTCTCTCTCTCTCTCTCTCTCTCTCTCACACACACACACACACACACACACACACACACACACACACACACACACACACACACATATATATATATATATATATATATATATATATATATATATATATATATATATATATATATATATATATATATATATATATATATATATATATATATATATATATATATATATATATATATATTCTACATTCTAGCTTCAATATGTACGAGCAGTAGAGAACCTTTATTTTCATTTATATCCTGTCTGCAAGGGAAATTATTCAGCAGAATAATATATCAGATTTGTGCAGAGTTTAATAGCTTGGGGCATAAGAGGGGCAAAAACCTATTTTCAATACCAGTTTTTGACTCTGATGAACTGAATCTGGTTTTAATCAAGTCAAATCCCAAAGAGTTTAATTCATTAGAAAAGTTAAGCTTGTCAATCAGTAACAAGTTTTCGTTTTTAATATTTTCCAGGTTATTCCTTTGTACTTTCAAATGCTTCTTTATCTTCTTGGATCTGATATGACATAAAAGATTTTAAAAAGTTAGGAATCGTTTTTAACGATGTCAACTCTTTCCCTTTTCATCTGGACTTTCCCTTTCTTCTGCTCAGGGCAATATTTATAACAAAGTCACTGAAGTATATATGTATATTCTTCTTCTTCTTCTTCTTCTTCCCAGCTTGTTCCCATTTTTATATGGGGTCGCCGTGATGCCTGCTTTTGAAGGACTTTGATTTGGCTTTGGGGTAGACCTTGTAGTCCCGATCGGCTGCCCTGCCTGACATCGCTTAGACCCTTGTTTTATATATATATATATATATATATATATATATATATATATATATATATATATATATATATATATATATATATATATATATATATATATATGTCTATATATATAAATATATATATATATATATATATATATATATATATATATATATATATATATATATATATATATATATATATATATATATATATACTCCAATACCAGAGCTCCAGCTTTGAAATCATACTCGTAGGCGTCCAGGGAAAGGCACTCGATGCAATTGACAGCTATTGCTAATCCCGACGTTTCACAACTACATTGTTGCATCGTCAAGGCGAATTGACTCTCAATGATTATTCCTAAAAACAATTAGTATAACAACTAATTAAATACACTACGGTATTATCTCATTTAAAATGTTAATTCTTTTAAAAAAATATCAGAGACACCATAACAATAAAAGAAGGACCTACCCACACGGGAGTTAAAACGAAACTATTGAAACAAGGAGAGATAAATACAAAATAAAACAAAAATAGATAAAAAGGAAAAAAAAAAGTAACGATAAGGCAAATAGGGCCATCAAGCAATAACCAGTTGAATAGATGACGTTTGGGTGTTTAATGATGGAACAGTTAATTTGATCGTTATGGACTCTAAAGTTGTTAAAGTCGCTGTCTTTCTGTGTTTGTCCTGTCATTCGAAAATCTTTGTTGTCTATGGATGTTTTGCAGAATCTGGAATGGTTCCTTATGCTGGATTGTTCTGGGTTAGACAATCTGCTTCCGGTTCTGAAACCGGCATCTACGCGTATCCTGAGCAGTGTCTTGGTACATCCAACGTAAGTCCCCCGGTTACACCTGGGGCAAGTATTTATACATAAGCCGTAATCATGAGAATAAAGCTTATTTTACGACACGGTTTACAATGTACTTTTTCTCCCTTAAAGCAATTTCTTGTTTTCTGAAATAATTTCATATCGTAATTTAGAACAGAAAAGCACAAACTCCCATGTAACACGAACAAAACGTCATAATTTTATGCTAGTCTCATACAGCACATATGCTGTATTATTGCAGTTTTAAACTTTCCCGCTTGAGTATACATAGTGGCCCCGTCGAAACATGCCTATTACTAATTCTGTTCATTTTCCCTCTTTTAAAAGATGGCTAAGATTCACAGTGTGCTTGGTAAAATTACGGGAACCTAATTTGTTATCAGCACTGTAATTTAAAGATTATTTCGCCATAAATGTATGGATATTTTTCATTATAATTTCAGTATCCAGAGATGTGTGCCAGCCTCCATTTTTTTATCATCATTGTAATTAAATTTTTTACTATTTATTAGCTAAGTACCATTTTATACTGTCTGATGTTATTGCTGTCGGAGTGATTAATAGAGCAATATGTTAAGAGTATAAAAGTCACGGGGAAATAAGCAGAAAACCTTCGTATATGTAATATGAGTTTGAATATAAATCATGATAGGATAAACTGAGATGTGAGTTACAGAGTTGGTGAAGGAAAAATGATAACATAAATTTAGTATTATGCACAAGAATGGGTAATAACTTGCCTCACTTGTAAAAGCCAAGGCGGGGATATGTGAAGTGAATAGAAGTGTGGATGGTTAATGTAAACGAACGAGAGAAAGAATATTTTGGCATTTTTCATATGGATTCAATTATCTTTACAATTTTGCCTAGTTGAGCTATGCAAAAAACATTTAAGTCAGGCATTAATTTGACTCCCTGGAAAATCAATATAAAATACGGATATTGCCAGCTGAAAACTTAATAATATTAGATACAATTAACTTTTCAAAAGCGTGTGTACTTCAATTTTACGTTAATGGACTGACCCTGAGTAAACGTAGAGTTTTCTGAAGTCCAATTTTCTGGGTAAAATTCAGTATTAGCAAAAAAAAAAAAAAATGAATATCCTGCAGATAAACCTGAATTCGGAAAATAGTTTCTCCCACAGACCCCGTGCTACTTAATTTTCCAAGACTTGGCACCGAAGTTTTCGATAATCTCGTAAAAGTTATATTATGGCAAGAACTTCAAAAATAAAAACTACAGCAAATGTGGTAAATCAAAGAGTAATTCTCATCATATATGAAATATTACATTTACGACCCTAGAAATTTCTAGACGATGTAATGCATATTTTTATAAGGAACCTAAAGAAGCTTATTTTTTTTGTAAAAATTATAATTATCCTTCATTCTGTAAAAGAAACTATTGTGCCGGCTTTGTCTGTCCGTCCGCACCTTTTTCTGTCAGCACTTTTCTGTCCGCCCTCAGATCTTAAAAACTACTAGGATAGAGGGCTGCATATTGGTATGTTGATTATCCACCCTCCAATCATCAAACATACCAAATTGCAGCCTTCTAGCCTCAGTAGTTTTGATTTTATTTAAGGTTAAAGTTAGCCATAATCGTGCTTCTGGCAACGATATT
This sequence comes from Macrobrachium rosenbergii, assembly GCF_040412425.1. NCBI lineage: Eukaryota > Metazoa > Arthropoda > Malacostraca > Decapoda > Palaemonidae > Macrobrachium > Macrobrachium rosenbergii. The sequence continues at coordinate 37,231,475 of NC_089783.1, read as the reverse complement.
GGACAGGCCATCACCGGCTCATACAGCATTATATGGTGTACAGAAAACTCGATTGCGCTGGAGAAACTTCGGCGCATTTTTTACTTGTTTCTTACGAAATCAAGGAACAAAAACTGCTCTCTTCATTCACTAAAGCTCATAGTACCTTCACTGGAATGCATATAATAGTGTGGAAAGCAGAATGACTTAAGTTTTGGAATGAAAAAGACTACGTTACACATTTTAGCGTTGGTGTAGACCACTGTAGAATATGAAAAAGTCTTTCTAATATTCAAGAAGGAGATCGAGAGGGAGAAAGGGCTTTTTGAAGACCTTTCTTAAGTCTTTGCTTTTTTGAAATTCAATCTTTCACTTATAAAAAAGTAAATATATGATGTATATTCTTATATATATATATATATATATATATATATATATATATATATATATATATATATATATATATATATATATAGATGTATATATATACATATATATGTGTGTATGTATGTATATATATACATACATATATGTGTATATATATCTATGTATGTATGTATATATATGTGTGTGTGTGTGTATATGTATATATAAATTCGACTTGGTATGACACGGTTTCCTTAGCATTTTACACCTTTTTGGTCTATTATTTTTGGTTTTTAGAATGCATAGTAAAAAAGGAATATTGAAATTATTCTAATTTTCCAAATATGCAAGTGACGTTCAGCTACGCAAATTAAGTATGGTTAATTCTTTTTAATGAAGTCATTTTCTTTAGATCTGTTATAAATCTAAATAAGAATGATTAAACAGTTAAATAAGAAAATTAACTACATTTGGCAAAAAAATATAAGAAATCATACATAGATTTTATAAAAAAAAGTCCGTTTTCAAATATTCATAAGAACGAACTTATCCAACTTTTTCTGAATAAAAACAAACAAATTTCCCCTAAAAGATGTTTTTATCCGAAACAGGTAAAAAACATATTTTGATCTGAATTTAAGTAACGTCCTTATTGAACTGAATTGAATAGAGAATTTAGGCCAAAGGCCAAGCACTGGGACCTATGAGGTCATTCGGCGCTGAAATGGAAATTGACATTAAAAGGTTTGAAAAGTGTAACAGAAGGAAAACATTGCAGTTCCACTATGAATCAACTGTTAGGAGAGGGTGTAAAGTAAGATGGAAGATGGAAAGTAAGATGGAAAAAAAGAATATGAAAGGAGGTACAGTAAAAGGAACGAAAGGGGTTGCAGCTAGGGGAGCCGAAGGCACACTGCAAAGAACCTTAAGTAATGCCTACAGTGCACCACATGAGGTGCAATGACGGCACTAACCCCCTACGTCCTTATTAAATCTCAGCCAATATAAATCAGTTTCCGACCGCTGATATGAATAGATAACTCGCTAAATATTACATTCCTTTGTAATTATGATGATGATTAAAGTCTGTTAAGATATGTCGTCAGTGGAGGGGAATTGCTCATTACAGAAATGACAGATAATTAATCTTCGGGAATCCCAGCTCCGAGATTTTGATGAATTTGTCCCAACAAAGTTCGTGGTATTAGGAGAAATTTACTAATGGTTTCAAAACCGGAATGATTTTGTGTGTCTATATATATATATATATATATATATATATATATATATATATATATATATATATATATATATATGTGTGTGTGTGTATCTTATATATAAAAGTGAATGTTTGTACATTTGTAATATTTTTGCGCTATAGAAATCTGAATGTTTGTATGTTTTGTAACTTTTGTGCGCTATAGATCTAGACAAAATTTGGCATGTGAACATTATTTGACCCAACTTAGATAATAGGGTAGGTTTCAAACCCGTACCCAGATCCCCTTCCCCCACCCCTCTTCCCCTTCCCTTTGTAACTTATATGGTAAATAAACTCTATACGTTTATCATACCTCATTTCATGTACTCGATATCATAGAATTATATTTTTCAAAATGTTTTCTTTCTTGTGATTAATAATTCTGTATCAAGGTTTAGACAGTCACCACAGTAATACCTGAATAAAAGGGACAGTCACAACAGGAATACCTGGATAAAAGGGACAGACAGTACAGTAATATTTGGATAAATGGGACAGTCACCACAGTAATACCTGGATAAAAGATACAGTCACCACAGTAATGTCTGGATAAAATGGACAGTCAGCACAGTGATACCTGGGTAAAAGGGACAGTCAGCACAGTGACACCTGGATGAATGGGACAGCCACCACAGTAATACCTGAATCAAAGGGACAGTCAGCACAGTATTAATTGGATAAATGGGAAAGTCAGTAGAGTAATACCTGAATAAAAGGGACAGTCACCACAGTACAGTATTGATTGGATAAATGGGAAAGTCAGTAGAGTAATACCTGAATAAATGGGACAGTCATTACAGTAATACCTGGACAAAACGGAGACAGCCACCACAGTAATAACTGGATAAATGGGCCAGTCATTACAGTAATACATGGATAAAAGGGACAGGACAGTCCCGGGATAAAAGGACAGCCACCACAGTAATAATTGATAAATGGGACAGTCAGCACAGTCATACTGGATAAAAGGGACAGTCACCAGAGTAAGCCCTGGATAAAAGGGACAGTCACCACTGTAATATTTTGTTAAATGGGACAGTCAATACAATAATATATGGATTAAAAGGACAGTTAGTACAGGGAGGTTTCAGGAAAGTTTTTTCTGAGTCCAGGTTTCAGAGTTTACAAACACACAGGACACACACACACAACTAGTATACAAACACACATACACACACACACACATATATATATATATATATATATATATATATATATATATATATATATATACATACATACATACATAAATTTATGTATATATCAATATGCATACCTATTATATATTCAGCAACAGCAAAAACTACCACCTTTTTTCAGTCTTCAAAGGTTGTAAACGAAATAATTCTTCGAAATTTAATCTAGAGTAATTTACCTCTTTTGCTGAGTAATAATTAGCTGACCCCTAGGGAGGTAGTGCCATCAGTGCTCCTCATAAGGTGCACTGTAGGCATTACTAAAAGATCTTTGCAGGTCCCTTCGGCCCCTAGCTGCAACCCCTCTCATTCCTTTTAGTGTACCTCAATTCATATTCTCTTTCTTCCATCCTGCCATCCACCCTCTCCTAATGAGTATTTCACAGTGCAACTGCGAGGTTTTCCTCCTGTTACACCTTTGTAACCTTTTACTCTCAATTTTTCTTTCAGTGCTGCATGCCCGCATAGGTCCCAGTGCTTGGCCTTTGGCATAAACTCTAAATTCCATTCCATCCCAATAATTAGCTGCTGAATTTCCAGGAACGGTATTATTAAAATGTACTCCGTCAGTAACTTGATGAAGGGAAATTGGGATTTTTTTTTTTTACTGGTCAAAGAAGTTATTAGTGTATGAAGAATGAAAATAATTCTAGGGACAGCAAGAAACTCTCGAAAGTGACTCAGTTTTCTCCTTAAATAGTTTATTAATATTATTACCAAGTATTTTGCGCTTTCATGCCACATCCAGTGTTGCCGATGTCACATTATCAAATATGCAAACATCTCTAGATCGTTTCATGGATTAATATCTAGAGCGGAGTTCTGTGTAGCTTCTCAGGCCTCTTTCTAAAACCGCTTGTGTTATGGTGCAATATTAATGTCCTCAGCATATTAAATCTTTCTTTTCGATTAGATAAAAAGTAAAGTAACGAACTTGTAGTAGGGACAAATATAAATTTGAATTAAGAGCGACAAAAACGAATAAAAAGTGAGGCGAAGTTTCTTCGGCGCATTCGAGTTTTTGCACAGCCGCTACAGCGTATAATCAAGGCTACCGAAAACAGATCTACCTTTCGGTGGTCTCGGTATAATTCTGTGTGGACCGCATGAAACTAACCACGGCACGGCCTCAGTAGTTTTTAAGATCTGAGGGAGGACAGAAAAAGTGCGGACAGAAAGTGCGGACAGAATAAAGTGTGGAAGGGCAGACACAGCCGCCACAATAGTTTTCATTTACAGAAAACTAAAAGGTGAATAAACGACTGCGGAAATATATAAAGAAAATATGATGAAACTCAGTGCTATTTAATTGCACGACGCTATTGGCGCAATCCTTCTGCAAAACTGCAAATGAAATAAGCGGTCATTAATTGAAGTTTGTGAGCCTTGAGGGATCAGAGCTTTCCACGAGACCCTTATTTATACGAATCGAGGAGACGCGGATATCTAATTATGCTATACATTTTCCACGATTAGCTGGAGCGAAGGCTGTAAGGAAGGGCAATTTTTTTGTCTGGTTACTGTTATTACGTAAAAGGATAATTAAGGATAATTACGTCTGCAATTATTGCGCGAATAATTGTCCAGCACAAGAGAAGGATCTTTCGACGTTGCTTATGTTAAATGTGTTTTAGCGGAGTGATATTGTGATGATAAACACTAGAAATTGGCTTACTAAGCTGGCTTTAATAGTATTGATTATAAACAAGCTGTATATATGTATACTGTATATATACATATATATATATATATGTATATATATATATATATATATATATATATATATATATATATATATATATATATATATATATATATATAGACAGATAGAATACGTTGGTTCAAGCGGGCCACAGCATGCAGAAGGACAGGGTTGCAAGGAGGTGATATATTTATTGCCGACACGTTTCGTAACAACACAGTTACAGCATGAAGGTTAAAAGAGAAAACAACACAAATTAAAAATATACATGGAATATAACTCTGACTTTAAGATCCTCAGCAGATTATACAAAACATACATTAAAACGAAACAATTTAAAAAGCACTTGATAGACTAAAAGTTGAAGGCTGAATGATTCGGAAAGGAGGGAGAAGCAGCGAAAAAACCGGCTCAAGCCGGAATAACTGTACAGAGGAGGTGCGAGTGTTCAACCTGGGCACTAACTGCATCATAAACAACGGCTCTAACATGAGCAGTTCGTGTAAACGGCTTGCCTGGCCCAAGACAGAGACGTCAGAATAACTGATACTGGTATTAAACATTTTTTTGTGATTTCTGACGTAAGAAAATTCGGGATTGGACAGTCTGCAACCAGTACGATGGCTGACACCATTATGTGAATCAGCTCTGACCTTAAGCAATCGTTTAGTCAAACCTATGAAAGTCCCCAAATTACACCTGGAGCAAGTATATTTATATACGACTGAGGATTGCATTATTGGGCAGATTCTGCCTTTAAATTTAAAAAGCGATCCTATTGTAAGTGGATTTTTTGGAATTAAAATAACTTGCAACATATTAAAGTGTTTTTCAATTGCACACTTGAGATTCCTTCTAAATTTGTCATCTTGGATGACAAATTCCACGAAAGAAACTATATGCCGGTATTCCACACATCCAAGGCTTATCAAGTAATGGCATTGCAGATCATTGGCTTAAGATAAGCCATGCGATGAACTGGGATAAGTCAACGATAATCTACAAGGTCAACAACCATCGGAAAAGGAATCTGCTAGAAACTGTGTTCATAGAAGGTACTTCCACCAGGAATGTTAATCTCCACCCTGGATTATCCCTTGATCCTTTGTCCCTGTCTTTTTTGTTTAAAGAACATACGGCCCAGATTAACTAACTGTAACCCGGCGCCCCCCCCCCTCCTGTTTTTGTATATAAGGCTCTGTCAACTTCTTTTGCATTCAGTGTGAACTTGAAAATATAGAATAAACTACGAAAGCATTTTCAAAGTCCCGGTTTTCACTCACCTTCTGACGTGGGTTTTATGATATACATATATATATATATATATATATATATATATATATATATATATATATATATATATATATATATATATATATATATATATATATATATATATATATATATATATATATATATATATATATATGTATGTATACTGTATATATATATATGTGTGTGTGTACCTATGTTTGTTTTTGTTACTTACACGCCCCACAATAAGAAAAAAAAACGGAACAAAGAACTCTAATGAAATAGCTAGTAATCCTTTGATGCTGTCACAAATAATCTGTTATTAGTCACATACTTACCGACTTCTCCGAAGAAGGCATGAGGTCCCGATAACTCCAAAGAAGACCCTCCACCTTTTCCCTCTTACGTTTTCCTACTTCCCTGTTTCCTGAAAGTGGAGAATGGCATAGATGTAATAAGAACAAGGAAGAATGAAAAACATGTAATAATTTATACCACATGGACAAATAACTACAGATTTCTCTTACTTAGGACACGAATGTAATGAAGGAGTATTTTCAAAGACTTAAAACCTAAAACTTGGAAGTTTAGATCTGTATAAGAGTTCAATTTTTATTTTATCTAAATATCATTGGTTAGCAAATTGAATCGTTTTATATAGAAGATAATTAAAATTTTAAGTAGATTTTCATCTCAGAGAGAGAGAGAGAGAGAGAGAGAGAGAGAGAGAGAGAGAGAAAATATAACCTGGATGAAATTCAATGATCTTTCACGATACATAATAGCATTAATATTCTCTATATATCCATTGAAATTGCTATTAATCCTGCCATTGGAGCGTGTCTATTGATTTATTTTACTGTGAAAGACATCTATCATATCCACAGGGATTAATCTCCTAGGGTTAACAGTTAGTTCTGTTTAAAATCTTCCCCCCCACCCCCCATTAATAACGCTTAACACAGCCTAGGAGATTAATCCCAGCGGATAAGACATCTATCATATGCACAGGGATTAATCTCCTAGACAGTGTTAAGCGTTATTAACTGGGGTGGGGGGGAGATTTTAATGAGAACCACAGGGATTAATCTCCTAGGCAGCGTTAAGCGTTATTAAAGGGAGGGGGGGATTTTAATCTGGTTTATATCATCACAGGTGCCTGACCCTTTAAAGGCTCGTAAGCGTGGTAAGGGTATTAAATAAAGAAGCCTGGTGTGGACCTCAGTACACTTACAGCCCAACAGACGCTGAAAGTTACCGATAAAGAGTATCTCTGATTGTCTGAATAAGATTAAGCATAAGCCGAGAGGTAAATACCCAAATGTAGTAAAATTCTCTCTTTTCAAATAGATCAGAGGAAAATAAAGAATTATTCTCAACGATTACAACTCTACGTAGATAATAGTATGTATTCATGAAAAAATTTTTATCCTTTAGTGTTTCCAAAGACTGGAAGAGGAATATTACTACTCTTTCTATTTGATGCTATCCAGGTTAATAATTACAATATTTTTCATATGATGCAATGAAAATCAAATAAAAACTAGAAGCATAATAATTATATGTCTCGCGGTCAATAACGAATTTAAATGC
>NC_089783.1:37211624-37221624 GCF_040412425.1 Macrobrachium rosenbergii | reverse complement strand
TAATAAAGCCTATTATTTAATAGTTCACGATGTTACTTGCTAATACGTCACTGAAAATAAGGGCGTATTGTTTCATGCTATAAATTCTTTTCTTTATCCGAATTCTTCAAGTTCTTCATTGGCGGGTTGGGTAGAGCTCTCGGCTGGAACGCTGTTGGCCCAGCGTTGGACTCTCCGACCGGCCAATGAAGAATGAGAGGAATTTATTTCTGGTGATAGAAATTCATTTCTCGTCATAGTGTGGTTCGGATTCCACAGTAAGCTCTAGGTCCCGTTGCTAGGTAACCAGCTGGTTCTTAGCCAAGTAAAATAAATCTAATCCTTCGGGCCAGCCCTAGGAGAGTTGTTAATCAGCTCAGTGGTCTGGTTAAATTAAGATATACTTAACTTATTTATCCGAATTCTTAGTTTCAAATTTGAACTTATTCGCGCCTATTTGGGGTATTGATGTCACTATGAGGAAAGCTAATTTATTTTCCTGCTAAGTAGGATTAAGTCTAAGGCAATGTTACCTCGCATTCCCCGAATATCTCGCCCCAAGTAGGATTAAGTCTAAGGCAACGTTACCTGGCATTTCCCGAATATCTCGCCCCATTTCCCTCTACGATAAGCTGGCACTCCGTATCTCTATAGGTGCTATTTCTGTAATTGTTCTGTGGAGGTCATTTGGGAATTCCGACATAACCCTGGAGACCTCTTCCCTTGATGTATTTACCCTGGAAATAGGTAATCTTCCGACTGTGCTGTTCAACGTCTTTTCCTTTTTATATCTACTGACAGACTTGGACATTCTTATCAACTGTAAATTCTTTCATGACATTTTCTACTTGCGAGAAACATATCTGTCTGGCTTTCCTTCACAGTCTTTCATGTTTGTTTGGTCTGTGCTAGAATTGGACATTATGTTGAAGTCCTATTGGCATTTGTCCTTAAAAATCTAGATCATTTGTGACTTTTATCGTAGTGATATAAAACTGGTGCAATCACCACAAGAGGATGAGGAGATACAGTTGCTTATGTCATCGACAAAAACATCCTAAGGGTTAAAATGGAATAACTTTGTTGATCGATGTCTTTCACAGAAATGATAATTATTCAAAATGATGCATCAGGAGTACCTTAAAATGTTAAAGGTTTATATTTCAAAAATTCATACTAAAGCTCTTAATTTTGGGGGGTGGCTGTCTTCAGAAATTACTAGGTTAATACTTCCTCACAGTTTTTTTTTTTTTTTGCCATATGATTTTTGGAAATTTCTTTAGCATATCCTTCATATAAAAATTAAAATGAAAATCCCTGAAAACTCATTGTGTTTCAAAATGCCATACAAATTCTCTTAAATAAATCTTGGAGGTGTGTCTCTCTTACAAATAACCAGTTTATTTCTTCAGCATTTTAAAAATGTTCAATTTTGGTCGTTGTTCTGAAATTTTCTTTAGCACATTCTTCACCAGATTTTTTCCATATAAAGATGAAATAGAAAATCACTAAAATTTCGTTAACTAAATTTTGTATAGAGCATGTACGATTTTGTTTGCGTTCGTGAAAGGAAAAGTTAAGAGAGAGGCCTTAAACTTCCTTGGATTCCACGACAAATCAGCAAAAGAAAACTTTCATCCATTAAAACTACTCTTGGCAGTACGAAAAGAAATGAATCGAAATCGAATTTCTACCAGAAAGGAAAAATAGTTTTTTTTTTATTTTGTACGAAATGATGACGGAATTTTGTAATATCTTTTCAAAAAAAAAAAAAAAAATTGCGGAACGCGTATCTGAAATTTTTTGTTATGTAAGGAAAATTTATTTATTTATTTAAATCATATGCTTAATTCAGAGAGAGAGAGAGAGAGAGAGAGAGAGAGAGAGAGCAAAGTCAGAGAGAAAGATTCACAATTTGATTAACGCATAAGATTTTGCGCACCTTCCACTTATAGCCATCCCTCTCTCTCTCTCTCTCTCTCTCTCTCTCTCTCTCTCTCTCTCTCTCTCTCGTCCTCACCTCTCCCTGTTATTCAGGCCCATTGGCCCTCATCACAATTCGCAACCGCCTGATAACTCACACAGGAACTAGTTACGACCTCTCTCTGACTGGTTCAAAGCAAACGCCGGGAGATCATCAGGAACATGTCTCGGTTCCCCATTAAATATTGAAATTCTCTCTCTCTCTCTCTCTCTCTCTCTCTCTCTCTCTCTCTCTCTCTCTCTCTCTCTCTCTCTCCTTCCATTCAATAAGTGAGCTCAGGCGTCGTATAAAATGCCTAATTGTCTCCGTTCCTCTACTAAATATTGAAATCTCTCTCTCTCTCTCTCTCTCTCTCTCTCTCTCTCTCTCTCTCTCTCTCTTCTCTCTCCTCCTGTCCTCACTTTTTGTTTTCAAGACCATTGGTCCTCATCATATTTTATTTATATCGCTGTAAAAAGCTGTTTTTACTATTGATATCAAACTTAATCGAGAGACTCATTTACTATTCAAGCATCGTCTTTCTTGTAGTGACAATATACTAAGTATACATAAATTACAAAGCTTTGACTAAAGGAACATGTGCAGTCATTTCCTGAATTTGGATTCTCTTAAGAAAAAAAGCACATCTAAAGAATAATTTTCATCAACAGTTTTCTTTTTAATCCTTCATGATAACGCATATGACAAAATGCATAAATATTGCACAAATTGATAGTTTTGATTGAATTCGCTTACAGCATTCAACCTAGGGTGATTCAACACATGCGCAGTACCGAAGCTTCACAGATCATAAAATTTTTTGTAGCTCTCAAAACATAACTGAATATATTCTTATAAAGGAAAAGATTCTATAGATGATTAGCACGTAAGTTGACATGCTTTACTCGCAGCCATAACAAATATGGTAATAGCAGCTGATTAATATTATCAATGACGCATTGAATTATTCTCAATTATGTAAAAAATTCTTTGTACAAAAAATTGAGACGTACAATTCGAATGCTAGGTTAAGGATGATCCAGTAATATATATTAATTCATGGGAGTATTGTTTAATGATGGAAACATAATATCCACGTAGCTATGCCGATTTTCCCATATATATTTAAAGAATTTCATGTTTAGTTTTTTCATGTACAAGTGGATGCGTGCGTTTGCGAGTGTGAGAGAGACAGTCGAACTCACAGAGAACACAAAGCAATGTAAACAAGTAAAAAATGCGCCGAAGTTTCTTCGGCGCAATCGAGTTTTCTGTAGTCGTATAATCAAAGCCACCAAAAATAGATCCATCTTTTGGTGGTCGCGGTATAATGCTGTATGAGCCGCAGCCCATGAAACTTTAACTACGGCCCGGTGGTGGCCTGGCCTATATCGTTGCCAGACGCACGATTATGGGTAACTCTAACCTTAAACAAAATAAAAACTACTGAGGTTAGAAGGCTGCAGTTTGGTATGTCCGATGGTTGGAGGATGGATGATCAACATACCAACTTGCAGCCTCTAGCCTCGGTAGGTTTTAAGATCTGAGGGCGGAGAGAAAAAGTGCGGACAGAAAAAATACGGACAGACAGACAAAGCCGGAACAATAATTTTCTTTTCAGAAAACTAAAAAGACAAAAGAAAATACATGGTTCTTGTGCACTGGTCTGTTAATCTTTCCATTATTTGTAAGGTGATCTTTTAAATTTAATATTAATAACCAGCGAATTCCTTTGTCTATATACCAAAATAAATGATCGTCTTCTCCATAGCAAAACATATTAGTCTGTCTGAGTAATTAGTATCGCTGTGAAGTTGGTGCTCTCGATATAACTCCTTTGTTAACGATAAACAGTATCTCTATGGTTTTTCATGTCATTAAATAATTCATACATAAAGTCGAACAAACAAAATCGATGTAGAAACGCAAGCCCTCCTAAACAAGACAGATCCAATCTCGCCTCGTGCAGAGTTTGAATTGAAACAACTCGGAGAGTAGGCCACTGAATGATCTGCCAATCACCTGCAGGAGATTCCGTTTACTGATTCGCAGGAAATGGGCTATCTTTATTGATTCTTAGAAAATACCACCTTTTTTGCTTTCAGAAAACATAATCTTTTTATTGATTCGTAGAAAACTGAATTATTTTTATTGATTGTTAGAGAATAGGAGGTTTTTATTGATTCTCATAAAATAGGACCTTTTTTCTGTCCTAGAAAAAGGATCGTTTGTCGAATCGTATAAAACAGAATCTTTTTTAGTGATTCGCACAAAGTTTTATTATTACTAGTGATTCATAGAAAATAAGAACTTTTTATAGATTTGTAGAAAATAGTCTTTTTAACAATATCTTGAGAAAATGGGATCTTTTATTGTTTTGGATCTTTTTATTGGTCCGTAGAAAATAGGATCATTTTTATTTTTAGAAAAATCTTTCATGTTTTCATTCTTCACCGCGTTTTGCCATTTTTATAGTAGAAAAAATAGTAATATTACCTTTTAAAATGATTAATTTGTGTTGACTTATATTTACAATATAAATATTTTTATATTCATAAATATTTCTTATATTCATACCCGCAGCCTCATTGTTAGTGTTGCTATTGTTATTTACCTACAAGGTAAGGATTTTATTTTTATCAATAACAATAAATTACATTCAATATCTTTTATTGTTTAAAATTCCAGAATATTTTACAATGTCGCTTTGTCTGTCTTCTCTGTCTGTCTCAAATTTAAATTATTTATGTTGGAGGCCTATGTTTTTAGATATTATTATATTAAATTCTTTTCAATTATTTATTTTTAGTTTTCTTATCTTCTAGATAGTTTTTGACATAATCAATCAATCAAGTTCGTTCCCGTTACGTTCTATATAAAGGTATCAGGAAAACAACTAACATGTTTTATGAGTGAAAAATTAAATGCCTTGTTTAAATATTTGAAATAAAATTTGATGTTTTTCTCAGGTCGAGTGCGAAATGGGATGGCAAACCCATTTTGCACATTTTTATAACAATATCTTGAGTAATTTACGAACCACCTATTTTCGGTTTGTTCTTGCAAGCGTTCAGTTTATTAATTCATATTATTAACATGGTGTGACTGCATCCAATATAAAAGACTAGAAACTACACCCCAACTCATCTTTATTATCAGTAACAATAAAATATCAATATCTCAATAAAAGTTTGTGCTTCTCTGACATTTATGTTGGACCGAAAGTTTTCTGTTTCTTATCTTCTAGATATTTGCAAAGAGTTCGTTCCCGTTACGTTCAAGGTACGCGACTCCGTCGGTTTCTTATTGAGCGGCCTCAGAATTATCCCATTATGTACCAGTAATTACGCTCTTTTGCAACAGATCGAAGGGGAAATCTTTCAATTCCGATTAAATTGGAAAAGCATTATCGTTCCATATATATATATATATATATATATATATATATATATATATATATATATATTTATATATATATATATATATATATATATATTCAGATGGGCGAAGATTCTGAAGTAATTTTGATAGCCCCTTAAACCTCACTCTCCTTCAACATTAAATTCTGCGAGACCCACTAGGCCTACTCCTTTTCATCCAGAACAAATCCGTCCAAGCATCATCTCCGATCTGAGATGACTTGAGCTGGGCCCAGTGCCAAAACACCACTAGAGCAATGGTTCTTAACCTTTTTCAGTGACCGTACCCCTCGATATCTCAGAAAATTTTCTCATACCCCCATCCAATATAAATACAATACAAACATATGAAAAGGATTAGTGATACAAACCTTGCTGGCTATCATGTCTCGTACCCCCAGGTTTAAGGTTCCGTACCCCTTGGGGGTACAGGTACCCCAGGTTAAGAACCACTGCACTAGAGCAACACAAGCCAGAAAAGTTGAATACCCAATTGTACACGATCAGGGGTCAAGGCAGAGTATAAGCAGCTATTTAAGAGTACCATTAGCTCAGAACGGGGGAAGACAAAGTCAGATTGCATTTTGAGATGTGAAGGAAGTAGATCTATAAGGGGAAAGTCATGTGAATGCAAAAATTGTTTGTAACACTGCTCACTAATGCTTAAAAGTTTTCTGTAAAATGAACATTGCATGACTCATAAAGATTTGTCATAATGACAATTGCTGTTTAAAACTATTTCCAATAGGAATGTAACTAAACCTCGGACAGAAGACAATAAAAGACAATTATCTCCCCCACTTGATAGTGGAGAAGACAATTGAGAGGCCTCAATTGTCTCTCCACTATCAAGTGATGTAATTGCATCTGATTTTTTCTTAAAGGAATTATGGCTCTTTTATGAATTTCAGAGGTTGGCATCAGTTAGATACTGTGGATTAACTATCCTTCGCGGATAGGGTGTAATCATTCAGCTCTGTATTAATGTTTATACTTTGTTCTGAAGACAAATTCTGGTGAACTAGCCGAATTTACATAATCGGTGGTGGGCGGTAAATAAACACCCGCCTATTGCATATTAATTTGAGAATGAGTGTCCCACAGTATTGCTGTTCCTTATGTATCAGATATTAAAATATTGTTGTGTCAAGTTTGATATTTAATGTCTCACCCATCTACTCTTTGCGATACTTCTAAAGAGTTTACTGTTTTAACTAACCTATTATTCTCTATTGTTTATACATCTTTATCTCAAAACACTCTGATCCATCCGGTGATTCTTCTACCACTCCATACGTACCCTCATTTTATCACCCATTTAATTCTTTTTCTGACATATATAAATGTTAAATAAACAATAACGTTTGTTCCTTACTTCCCAACTCGATGTCCATATCATCAAAATATCTTCTTCAAAAGGCGTCTCTTCTCTTTATATTTCACAGACTTCAAAATCTTTTATTTTTTTATTTTTAAGGATAACTATGATGGAAGTGTTTTGATATTCGTCTCTGATATTTGTGTGACTTGTGGTTAGAGAAAATATTCGCTCAGCATTTTGCTTAAGGGCCAGAAGGGAGGTAATCTGGTTTGATTTATAATTAATGAAAGTAGGTATTTTTTGGGAAGGGGGCGTAAACAGAACACAAATAATGGACAAAGGGGGAAGATATACTAAAAATATAACGTGATGACACTCGAGATAATGAGTACGAGGGTCACTTATTGAAAATAAACAGGTGACAACTGAAGCTCACCATTTTTTTTAAAGAAAGGAATCGAGGTTAAATTGGAAGAGAAAATGTTGTTTCCTCTGAGGGATTATTTGATGTCATTACATTCCCAGCAATAAAGAGCTGGTTCTCGGGATACGAAAAGACATATCTTTACAGCCAGAAGAAAGAACAACTCATTTCTTTGTTCCTTTTACCGAGGGACAAAGAGTTTTTCTCGAGAGCAGCAAGACCTGTAAATGCCTTTCGGGAAGAATCTGGACAATCGCGGACAAAAGGAGAATCCAACTCCAATTAAGAACAGAAAGAAATTGCAGCAAAGGACTGATACGTGGTGGTGAAACTGTCAGATTTTTTCTCTTGTGAGAATTATTTTTGAAATGAGTAGCCTCTAAAGACAACGGTCTCGCTGGTCCTTTATGTGATAGTATATATTTATCTATATATCTTTTTGGGTACGAGGTAATGGGTATAGTTTGAAGCTCAAGAGCATGTACAGGTATGTATATATATATATATATATATATATATATATATATATATATATATATATATATATATATATATATATATATATATATATATATATATATATATACATACAAACATTTATATATATATATATATATATATATATATATATATATATATATATATATATATATATATATATATATATAACTGAATCACGAAAATATGGAACGTGATGAATATACTTAGCAGACTGTAAGTAAAGGACCTAGCGTCGAAAGGCCTCGCAGCACTCCAGTGTTTCTGTTTCCTTCGTGGATATTATCTTATATATATATATATATATATATATATATATATATATATATATATGTATATATATATATATATATATATATATATATATATATATATATATATATATATATATATATATATATATATATTTATATATGTTATATATGTGTATGTATGTATGTATGTATGTATGTTGTGTCTGTGTATATACTGTACATGTGTTAGTAAGTAGGCATGTATGAGCGAGTGCGTGGGGGTAACTCTAACGAGTTCGTGGCTCCAGAGTAATGAAAAATAAAAAAGCAGTCATTGCAGAATTCGAACAGCAATTAACAATATGAGGATGAGCTCTTGGGCATAAAAGTTCATTAGAATTAACCGCTTCGAATGCCCATGAAAAGTGCCAATTTGCAGCTTGTGGAGCCTCTTCCTCATGTTGCACCATTCCCTTTTATCTGACACGAGTCTCTCTTTTCTCAGCAACACAAAAATATCCCTTGATTAGGGTTCTGAGTGCAGAGTAATTTAAATAGATTTTTAGTAAAGCTTTCGATTTAGCCAATCATAAGGCAATCATCTGTAAACTTCAGAATATTGGAGTTGGTGGATACGTTTTAGTATTACTTCAAGATTGCCTCACAGGCAGGCGGCAGTGAGTTGCTCTTGATAGGTTCTTTAGAGAACCAAGGTCCATTACGCTTGGGGTTCCACAGGGAGGTGTTCTTGGACCATTGTTCTTTTTAGTGTATACAAGTGATATGGTTGTCGATGATGCAACTCTCGTGGGTGTACTAAAGTCTTCACTTATGAGAAATGAGGCCGCCCTTAGTCTCAATCCTGACATGGAGCGGATAAGTGAAAGGTGTAGTTGGGGGGGGGGGGGGTATGAGGCTGAACTCCAGTAAAACGAAAACATTATTGATTAGTATAGTAGACCTCATAGTGATTTTCCACCCCATCCTCCCCCCCACCCCTCCCCTTAAGTGGATAGGGGTCTTTTCTTCCACATCTAATCTCCAAACTTCACTTCTACTGGTGAAGTTTGGCCTCCACACGAACTATTCTTCCGAATCTTTTCCAGATCATTTCCTCACACCTGCTTCACCTATCCTACGATTCACTGCTTCCCTCGTCCTACAGGCATCCAGAGCATTTACTCCCTAATACCACTACTCGTCAAAATTCTCAGATGGCATGACAGGGCGGGAAATGAGGACATAAGGGAAAATGAAGAGATTCGCATGTTAATGACATGACGATGAAGAAGGGGAGCTGGAGATGAATTGCACATGTCCTTGGAAACAGCCAGGGGAGAATAGTGAATGTAGTGTCAGCTTAGCCTTTGGAGGAGATGATGAAGATAATGAAGATGATGATGATGATGATGATGATGATGATGATACTTTTGACGATATGCCTTCTCCTTTTTCTTGCCTACGATTTTATTACATTCTCCATCCCCATTCACGTACCCGTAATCGATGTTCCCTTTATTTCTTTTCTTTAACTGAAATTTCTCTCACAGTTGTAACCTTTCGTTTAAAAAAAAAAAATTATTCGTGCAACTGGAACTTCAGAAGTTCAAGCGAAGATGCAATGTATTACCTAAAGCAATTCTCCTTGTATTTTAATAAATTACTTATATTTTCATTTATTCATTCATTAACTTATCTGTCTTTTTCTAATGTATATATATATACATACATATACATACATACATACACATATACACACACATATATCTATATATATATATATATATATATATATATATATATATATATATATATATATATATATATATATATGTATATATATATATATATATATATATATATATATATATATATATACATATATATATATATATATATATATATATATATATATATATATATATATATATATATATATATATATATATATATATATATATATATATATATATATATATATATATAAAGAGATAGAGAGACCAGCGAGAATAGCTTCATAATTGCTCTTTGTGGAGTCAGAAATTACGTGAATAACAATAATTAATTGGCAGGAAAACAATAAACAGACGGAAAGTTGTTTGAATTCAGGAAGAGCATAATGATCGAAATAAGAGGAGAGGTCAACGGAAAGGGGAAGTGAAG
>NC_089783.1:37184124-37204124 GCF_040412425.1 Macrobrachium rosenbergii | reverse complement strand
TAGCTAACAGAATTTTAGGGAGGGTCTAGGTGGGCCATCCAGACAGGTAAGGTGACAACAAAGTGGCGGAAATATTTAGGTTGCTGTGCGGGATCTTCCAATTATTCATGGAGCTACCCGCGTGAGGGAAAAAATATATGTATATTTTTCCAATTTTTTTGCGCATCTTGTTTTTTTTCTACTGAGAGTTGGTACAAGAGGGAATGTCTCAGATATCGCTGAAAAGGTTTTTATGTAAAGTTGTTCAATAACAGATAACAATTCATTTCTATTGAGCATCGCATATATGTAATTACATTTGGACGATAAACAAAAATAGCCTGAGACACACCTTTAAACTCTCTAATAAGTAGCAACCCAGATTTTGATTATGTACTGTATACTGTATACTATATATATATATATATATATATATATATATATATATATATATATATATATATATATATATATATATATATATATATATATATATATATACGTTTTAAATATGATGCCGACTTAATTTATAGGAGGCCGCTCTTATGGCAAGGAGCTCATCTTAGCGATTCTGCGTCACTCAGATATCTGATATTTAAGAATATTACATTGTTCTATTGGTATACCCTGCAGTTTAACACATCACCATTTCCGTACAATGATGCTCAATTTCATAACAAGATAGACCTATCTCTTGAACAGCTCGGTTTCTGTTCGCCTTCATGTTATCTGATGTGATTTGGCGTCGTGCGTAAGTTAATACATTACATAGATATTAATTTCAGTTACTAAAATTCTAGATAAACGTTTGTAATATCAACAGGTGACATTGCTCGGTAAGTATTCTTGTTAATCAGAATTTATTTACAATAAACTCATGTAGACTTTTATAAATATTCTGTATATTTATATATACTGTATATATATATGTATATGTATGTATATATATATATATATATATATATATATATATATATATATATATATATATATATATATATATATATAAGCACGTGTGACTTTTTTTCATATCCGAGAATTTTTTCCGCCACATATATCCAGTTTTCTGTACCTTTGGAATAACTTTACTGAAGGTGAATTATAAAAGATAAGTACTTCGTCCCAGGCAGGATTCGAACCGATGACTGGTGCTTGTGTGTCTGAGTGTGTGTTAGTGCGTGCACGTGTAATGAAAGAAATTTTCCTTGGCTCGGTTGCCATTTGCTTCTGTCCCTCATAATTCGTTTTCTCCAGTTGCCAGAATCTATTTCGAGTTCTGTTCTAACACTGGCTATGTTTTCCTCCCTTTGTTGAAAAAATAATGAATGTGAGGACGCACACAAACGCTCTCATTAGTTTCTATTCTTAGTTGCTTTTCGAGAGAGCCTTTTGTTATGTTCGCAGCATCAGTATTCAGGGTCATTTCGCCCCTGCTAACTTTTCCACTGACGATGATATACAGTGAACATACCTTTGTAGAGAGAGAGAGAGAGAGAGAGAGAGAGAGAGAGAGAGAGAGAGAGAGAGAGAGAGAGAGAGGGAGGATATCAATATCTTTATAAAAATTGTGAAGATCCTTGATAAAAAAAATCAATCTGGCCAACTTATTCCAAGCCCATCTCCAAGGAAAGGTATTGGATGGCTCTACACAGATAAATATTCAGATATGTCAAGTGACTCCATTTGATCATGAATAAGATTAGGAAAAACTTCTCGAAATCTTATGACCCTAACAATGATTGTGACGGGATATAATTTAATTATTTGTTATGTTATTACCGTTACTGATGACATAGCAACGGCCATTCCGTCTTACATATTGATTCTGTGTTTTTATTAGGAAATAAAATGAAATAGATAAAGGACCTATTTCTATTCGTCAGGCCAACGATGCTGTCAAAGGCTGAGAAATGGAAATGATATGAGCTGAATATAAACGGAAATTTATAGTTTTCAGCTCGCCATGCATGTTGGGACCTCTGCCGGATTTCCTTATCTTTAGATCAAAATTAATTCTCTGAGTAGCATATTCATCTATTTTAAGGGTTCTGCTTTGTTCTTTCCATTAATGATTGTTTTTAGGGAACATCGGTATCTTCCAAACTGTTATCACAGATTTCATAGGTAAATGTGACAGTATTTTTTTTTTTTTTAGAATTCATTGCCTTTTAAGACAGTATTTTAATGAGCACAACTGAAGTACTTTTATATTCCCCATGGCCGATGTTTATAAAGGCCACAGCTTAATGTTATATCAAGGACCTTGGAAGACCGGAAACATTTTGGGGCTAATTTTCCATATAATTTGCATTCAGGAACCAAATACACCGATATCTCTGGATCAGCTTTAAAGAGAACATGATTACTTGGCAGTTCCTTGGAATCGGCAAGATGAAAGATTATCATATTTAAAAAGTAAAGAAATATCCGTTGGAAAATATTAAGCATAATTGGATGGAGTATCGAGTATCTCCCCTCTGTTAACCTCATTAAGACGCTCATGAAAATGCTATTAATAATCACAGTGATATAGAGTGGATAAAAATGTCTTGAAATAAGGAAAGAAACTTGTTATTTGATTTAAGAAGCAAGACTGAGAAAAAAGCTAGGTTTCTACAATTGATATTATGTCTTTTTTTTTGTGACGCCCACGGCAAAGTGAGATTCCGATTGCTCACAGATGTCTCCGGCATTCAAGAAAGAGGCACATAATTAAGAAGCTTCTGCCTTTGCTAGAGGTCTTTGGTCAAACTGAATAAATCATCTTTAAGTTCAAGGACTAGGGCAGCTGTCAAATGGCACACCAGTCGCAGAAACAGCAAAAAATTAGCAGTACAAACTAAGGAGAAAGATAGAGCAGTGAGTGATTGTGTGTGCGCGCCCGAATGTGCATGATTGTATACTTTTGCTTTACACTGCGTGTTCATGTAAACATATTGAGTGATCTTTATGTTTCACTGCTATGGTTCTGAGTTTTCCTGTTTTCATAATGCCGCTCTACTCTTGTAAGTGGCCAGCCATTTGCATTCTCGCCTCAGACTCCAAGTGGTGTGAAGAGGCACTTCAGTCGTGACTTTGCAGCAATCCTTAATATTTCTGAAAGGTGGCACTGGTGTTTGTTTGTCTTATAGACTCTGATTTCTCAGTTTTCACAGCTTTGCGTTGGGTGGCTCCTTCCGGAGATGAACCTTCAGTGTATCTAAAATAGATTAATAATTCAGCTCTTATATTTTTAGTCTTGTTTCGATGAAACATTCCATGAGGATTTCAAACCAAAGGAAGATTTATTAGAGACCCCTAATTTTTTTAGGTTTCCTCTAAAAAATGTTCAGAGGCACTAGTTTGTTTTCAACATTAGTTCTTTTTTTGGTTGGAAATATCCAAAGTTTTAAAACATAACTCCAGGATTTTTTTTAATACTTATTGTTTTTTATTGCGTCCACACTTGAATGGTTGATTTTAGTGCTATTGATTCAAACAATAAGATCAGCTAGCCCCTAACAACAAAGTAAATTGATAGGCCATCAACTAAAACATTTCCAGCATTATTCTGGACTGATTCTACCGACCAGTGAGACCATTATGGTATGAATATTCAGATCAAATATATCCTTTGCGTCTGGCAGAAATAACTGCAATCATGAATTTGACATTCAAAAGCTGTTTGCATTCGCATTGCTTCCTATTCTTATTCCTTCTGGGAAACTGCCCATTCAAATAACCAGGTGCCCTTCCTTTCGACCCTCCGCTTATTATTCCGCGCTTTGTAAACACTATTCACAGTTATTCCTTCCATGGAATCGTGAGCTTCATACGGAAAAATAACTACTTTCTGAATGATTCCTCTCGGACAATTTATCTAGTGACTGGTTCGTCTTTTACACGTTAAGATATGGTTTCAAAGTACTTTTTTTTTTGGCTGATGTCTTTGTTAAATTTGCCAATAATCACAATATCACGCTCTCTCTCTCTCTCTCTCTCTCTCTCTCTCTCTCTCTCTCTCTCTCTCTCTCTCTCTCTCTCTCTCTCTCTCTCTCTCTCTCTCTCGCTTAGTAGAAGAAAATTCAAGCTAAATTCATGAACAGCAATAATAATAATAATAATAATAATAATATTAATAGCAAAAACAACAACAACAACTAATAATAATAATAATAATAATAATAATAATAATAATAATAATAATAATAATAATAATAATAATAATAATAATGGTTTCACGGGACAAGGTAAATCCATCCTACGTTGCACCTCGAAATCCCTGACTGGTAATTTCTCCGTAATTCCTTTTGAGTTCGGTTTCCACGGGAATGGGATTGTTGAAAGAAGATCATTCACGATTCAAAGGATTCGAAAAGAACAATCGATTCCTCGCAGAAAAGGATACACGAATATTCCTCCATTTTTGAGGTCATGGATGGTTTCAGGAAAGAGTGAATGTCTTTGAGAACGTCTCTCGTCGTTGTTTGAATTATGACGTTGGTTTCAGCCGAGGAAATAGTTTTTCAGCACAAATATTTCTACATATTTTCTTTCGAATAAATAATAACTTAAACGGTGATGATCCTACGCATTTCTTGGTATAGGAACAGTAAGACCTATATATAACTTGTATAATAAAATGCATAGATTTTATGGCATCTGAATATAATGCATGTTTTAGTAGTTCACACACACACACAAATATACATACACACACATACATATATTTATATATATATATATATATATATATATATATATATATATATATATATATATATATATATATATATATATATATATATATATTTATGTCATATATATATATATATATATATACATGCATATATACATACATACATATATATATATATATATATATATATATATATATATATATATATATATATATATATATATATATATACACACACACAATTTAAAAATTTCGCCATTGTAATACGGCCTTCCAGCTAACTACAATTCTTTTCTAATTACATCGTTACGCTACTTCAGCAATTGAATACCAAGAAATCATATATGTAAAGCTATTACGAAACTACGTAAAATATGCAGTACATCTCACGCTACCAACAAAAAAAAAAAAACTCTCAGTTTGTATAATAAACGAGGATTATGGATAAAATACATCTATACAAGTCGGATTTCTTATCAAGCTATAATGTTTATTTATTCAACGTTAATGGAATGGAATGGAATGGAATATAGAGTTTAGGCCAAAGGCCAAGCACTGGGACCTACGAGGTCGTTCAGAGCTGGAAGGATATTTTGAGTAGGTGTAACAGGAGGAAAACCTCGCAGTTGCACTATGAAATAATTGTTAGGAGAAGGTGGATAGCCAGATGGAAGAAAGATAATATGAATGGAGGTACAGTAAAAGGAAGGAAAGGGGTTGCAGCTAGGGACCGAAGAGAAGCTGCAAAGAACCTTTAGTAATGCCTACAGTGCACCCCGTGAGGTGCACTGATGACATCTAAGCGGATCATTAAGCTTATCAGAAAACAAAAATATTCACGTCATCAACTGAAAAAAAACAAAAATAGACTCATCACTTATTTTCATCCAACTGAAAAACCGAAAACGTAGGAGAGTACTATTTAAGACTCATGACATATTTAAATAGGCGAAATGAATAGCGTTCAGATAGTAAATGAAAAAACTTATATATTTAACTGAAGTCTGTAAAAAACAAAACAAAACATAAAAAATAAAAACAAAAATATAAAACATGACTCATCATGATCTAATAATGAACTCAGTTCATCTTAACGAAAATAAAAATATCCTTAAACAAGTAAAAAAGGCTCCGAAGTTTCTTCGGCGTCGTCGAGTTTTCTGTACAGCACATAATCAAGGCCACCGAGAATAGATCTATCTTTCGGTGGTCTCGGTATAATGCTGTATGATCCGCGGCCCATGAAACTTCAATCACGGCCCGGTGGTGACCTGTCCTATAGCGTTGCCAGAAGCACGATTATGGCAAACTTCAACTTTAAATAAAATAAAAACTACTGAGGCTAGAGGGCTGCAATTTGGTATGTTTGATAGAATGGAGGGTGGATGATCATCATACCAATTTGCAGCCCTCTAGCCTCAGTAGTTTTTAAGATCTGAGGGCGGACAGAAACAGTGAGGACGGATAGACAAAGCCGGCACAATACGTTTCTTTTACAGAAAACTAAAAATGGTTTCTCATAAAAGATAAGCTCCTTCTTCCCTAAGAAGGAATTATTATTCACTGCTTTCGCAGACCGAAAGAAGCAAGAAGAGAGAGAGAGAGAGAGAGAGAGAGAGAGAGAGAGAGAGAGAGAGAGAGAGAGAGAGAGAGAGAGAGAAATCCCCAGTGAGCAAGAGGAGCTTGCCTTATAAACTTCCTCTGCGCTCAGGTTCAACCATTTCCATTCGTTAAGTGTTGACAACCGAGTTGTTGTTCTGAATACAAATGGGTGTTGAGTTGGTAAGAGTCCGTGTTGCTTTTTTATTTTACATCGCGTTACTTGATTTATAGCACAGGTTTCTAGTGAAGGAAGCACATCAGTATGCAGTGAATACAGTGAATACGCCGTCTGTAATGTTAAGGATATAAGATGGAAGCCAACAGACCTGGAAAGAGAATACAGACCTCTTTACTTGTGCGTGGGAGAACTTGGCAGCCTTCCAGTAATCAAAACCAAATTACAACGGTATGGGTTTTTTTTTATGCACTTGGGTTTTTTTGGATGGCTATGTAAAAAATCGGTGTCCAGATACATTCAGGACTTCCTTCTCATTTTGGGGAAGTTAGAGAGAGAGAGAGAGAGAGAGAGAGAGAGAGAGAGAGATTCATATCTGTGACGATCATGGCTAAATTTAACCTTAAATAAAATAAAAACTACTGAGGCTGCCATTTTGGTATGCTTGATGATTGGGGAGTGGATGATCAACATACCAGCTTGCAGCCCTCTAGCCTCAGTAGTTTTTAAGATCTGAGAGCGGACAGAATAAGTGCGGACGGATAGAGAAAGCGGCCACAATAGTTTTCTTTTAGAGAAAACGGGAACAAACCGAAGCATTTCTACGGAACTTTTAATTGCAAAAGAAATAAAAGTTTCAGATACGCGGTGTTAGTCAACGGTATCTGAATTTAGGCCAGAGGCCAAGCACTGGAATCTATGAGGTCATTCAGCGCTGAAAGGGAAATTGAGAGTTAATGGGTTTTCAAGATGTAACAGGAGGAGAACCTCTCAGTTGCACTATGAAACCATCTTGCATAGCAAAATGGATGAAAGAGAATATGAATGGAGGTGCAGTCAAAGGAATGGAAGGGACTGCAGCTTGAGTCGAAGGGACGCTACAAAGAACCTTAAGTAATGCATACAGTGCACCGCGTGAGGTGCACTAACGGCACCACACTCCTACGGAGAGTAAACGGTATTGCCTGAAAACTACGCCTAGGAAACGCCAATAGCCTGGGGTTCTGATGAGTGGAGTCACATGACAAAGGGTCTCCCTTTGCCAAAGGAAATGCCTTTTAAATGGCGGATACACCTTTTCTTTCTGGGTGAGTAAAAAAGTTGTTACACTAAAACGTCAGCGTGGCATAGATGCCTCAAAGAGTCACAAGGGTATAACATTGCTTCACATTATTATTATTATTATTATTATTATTATTATTATTATTATTATTATTATTATTATTATTATTATTATTCCGACGAACCCTATTCATATGGAACAAGCCCACGGGGGCCACTGACTTGAAATTCAAAGAATATGGTGTTCATTAAGAGGAAGTAAGAGGTAGTAAAGGGAAATACAGAAAGAAAATATCTCACTTATTGTAAAAAAATTATTAATAAATTGATAAATAGATAAAATATATTAAAATGCAAGGAGAATAGTATTAGGATAGTAATGCATTGCATGCTAGGTTTTTCGACTAATGTATTACTTAGAATGAAAAAATGATTCAGGTAAAACAAATGTCATAACAGATTTACAATAAAACTTACGGATTATGAAAAAAAAACGTAATTTCTGTGATTAAAATATAACGCTAAGTGACTTTTTAAATATATTTTACCACTTTATGATAACAGACCTTTGTAAAAATTAAAATAAATACTTTGATTTGGTGATATACTATGCATAATCCCCCTCTTTTAAGAAAGGATATTTAGTTTGCAAATTTCCACAATAAAAGAACTATTAGGTATCCAAATTAGATTTTGATAAATTAATATTAAAGCAACGTTAGGTTTTTCATGCATTTGAATAATCCTTTCCTGCGTTGAAAATCTTCCCAATAAACCCAAGGTCTAGAACTTCAATATCTGGAAGGAAAACCCCATTTTGAATGGCAAGTTAAACGCAATGCACTTAAAGGATTTTCAGACGCGAGAGATGTATATGCGGTGTCTCTGAAATTTTAATTCAGAACCGCATGAGACATTCCGCATTGACTGACAGGATTTCAAAGGATTGTATACCTTCAGACTCCCAGTGGCTGGAGCTTGTGATTTCTATATCGGCTTTTCCGAAGAGGAAGGCAAGAGGGGAAGTGTATTTATAAAGCCTCTTTGCTGGGTGGAGAAAGATCTGCCGAGACTGCCAATCTAAAGATTGGATCTTATCACCTTGGCATTGCCTCACCTCTTTGACCACTTCCCTAAACACTTCTCGTTTTTTTTTTTAGAAAAAAAAAGAGCTTAGCCCCTCAAGTTCTTCCTATAAAGATCTCTGTCTGTCTGTCTGTCTGTATATACATTCATACATACATACATACATACATACATATATATACATACATATATATATATATATATATATATATATATATATATATATATATATATATATATATATATATATATATATATATATATATATATATATATATATATATATATATATGTGATGCAGGACAACAAATGTCAGACATATTGATTTGAAACAGATATTCTATTTTTGCCGACGTTTCAAGACAACTAGTCTCATTTTCAAGGCTGGAATAAATATTGAGAATACATATAAAAATATACAAAAATCTCTTTAAAAAATTTTATTTTAAATGTAGGGCGACTTGCCTAAGGGTCAAGTTTTGGGCATTCAACAATGGTACTGTCTGTTTGATAATTAATATAGCAATAAATGCAATGACTAAGATGGCTTACCTAGATATCACATCTATTTAAATGTTTTTAAAGGAAATGGGAGGTCGCCTTTCAAACCAGTCAAGTGTTTTTAAATTGAGTTTATTTACAAACCGTATATATATATATATATATATATATATAGCAATCAGAAAATTAATATGAAATGTGTGACTGAGCAGTAGCAAGCAAATTATATCTGAAAGGGCTACAATAAATGAAATAGTGACACTAGATATCACATCTATTTAAACAAATGAGGTCGCCTTTCAAACCACTGCTGTTGAGACTGGCTGATAATTCTAGGGCTACAACCCTTTTATGAAAACCACTGCTGTTGAGACAACGTAAACACAAAGGGGGGACTGCGTCAAGCGCCCCTGGACCGCTGATAGTCAGGGGACTCTTGCACATAGCAAGATGGCAGTTAAACGTCTAAGGCTATTTGGTTCACAAGAGTAGGGCAAACCACTCAAAGAGCCAGATAACAGGATTCTGGAAAAGAATTCCAGGTTAGGTTAGGTTAGGTTAGATTCCAGGTTAGCATTCCAATCTAATGACTTTCTCTCACATGAAATTACTTATGTACGATGGAGGAATTTATCAATTAGATTTAATTAGCACCTGGTAACACTATGGTGGGAATGCTCTAATTATTATCACTGAACTAATTTAATTTGAGCTTGAGATAAGTCATGAGGGCCAAATGTGCGTGCTAGGCTGTGAGAAGCAAAAGTGCTTTGTTTTAGGAGAATGGAAAGTTTTAAATACTGAAAATGGAGAGAAATTCACGAGAAGAGAAAGATTACTGGCGTTAAATTGCTACTTCAGACGTACCTTATTGCATCTGTGCATGGAGCTCACTTGCAAAGGACAATTTCGGCCGCATAAGTCTGACACCTTGCCAGTGTGAAAGGGGCAGGACCGCACTAACGATGTGTGCACTTGGTCCCTTTGGAAGAGTGTGTGTGTCCAGCCAGGGCACGATGCGTCTCCCATTCGGTTTCAAGAGTGGAGCCCCAGTACATCGGTCAATCTGAAATGCAATTTCAGCCAGCAGAAAGGTCGAATGGAAATAGGTCTTATGGCTAAGGCTACTAGGGTCAGCATAGCAGCCCAATTACGGTCCTAGCTAGCCCTTCTGTCCCTAACGGCTTTCTCCCCCCCAAAAAATCATACGATGCCAGGGCTAAGAGGTCGGCATGGTCCCCCCAAAATCAGGCAATATGGGGGGTAGGCCTACATAAGTTCACCCCCCTTAGTGGAGTCTCCTCCAGCCACCATTAACTTTGATTCCCTAGCTAACGGGCTGAAGGGACGAATTTTCTAAATACGTGAAATATATATATATAATTTTCTAAATATATATATATATATATATATATATATATATATATATATATATATATATATATATATATATATATGAGAGGAGAGATAGAGGGAGAGAGAGATCACTAGACGGTGAAGACCACAGTTTACAGTATGCCGAACCACCAAGATTACCGCGTCTCGCCTTGCAAAAACATCGATTATTCTTTATAAACGCGATGAGGGGACGCAGACATCTACGCAGTAGAACTTCCGGTCGTAACGGTGAATGGTCTACCGTTAAATGGAACAAGGGGGGGTGGGGGGGAAAGGAAGCAGTAGAGAAGAGGGCAAGGCTATAGTGATAAGACCCAATCTATGGAATGGAAGCCTAGACTGCCGGACGACTGCTCTCCTTTTTTCTCTCCTTTTTTTTTTTTAGGAGAAAGTAAAGGCGAAATTCGGAAAATCCAGCCAGAGAAGGAAGGAGAAAGTCTCATCCGGTTTTGGTTAAAACTTTCGAGACATTGCATCTATCTCTCTTTCGTGTCTGAAATCTTAGGGTTTTTTTCCTTGCCTTTCCTTCGCGTTTGAGAACTTTACTTTTTCTATTCTTTTTTTTTTATCTCTTTCAATCGCTTTATATCTTAAGTCTTCCGCTTAACTCGGACTGAAAACGAAAATGATGTATGTCTATAGCTCTCTCTCTCTCTCTCTCTCTCTCTCTCTCTCTCTCTCTCTCTCTCTCTCTCTCTATATATATATATATATATATATATATATATATATATATATATATACACACACACACACACACACACACACACATATATATATATATATATATATATATATATATACACACATATATATATACAGTGTGTGTGTGTGTGTGTGTGTGTATAACTGGTTCACGAAGATATGGTACGTGATGAATGTATAAATAAAGGCAAATACCACGAAGGAAAATTGAAACCACGGAGTGTTAGGTAGGCCTTTCGACACAACTGTCTGCTAGTAAAGGACAGCTATGTCGAAAGGCCTTGCAACCACTGCGTTGTTTCAATTTTCCTGGCATTTGCTTTATATATACAGTATATATATACAGTATATATATATATATATATATATATATATATATATATATATATATATATATATATATATATATATATATATATATATATATATATATATATATAAAACTATTTAAAGGAATTACAACTAAGGGAACACTATTTACAAGGTACTCGTTACGTGAAGACAGATAGACAGACCGACATTCAGAGAAAATGAGAGAGAGAGAGAGAGAGAGAGAGAGAGAGAGAGAGAGAGAGAGAGAGAGAGAGAGAGAGCATCATCTAATTGCACATACTTTTATATATATATATGTATATTTTTTTTTTTTTTTTTTCTTGGAGACAGCAGTGAGAGGTGTGGGGATGTTCTTCTAACCACAGAAAACATCAGGCAAATCATTAAGAATCGACTTACATATAAGAAAAAAAGGAAACGATTTTAACATTATCCAAGAAAATAACTTCGAATTCTTCAGTAATTAACCAAGCAGTCCATACAAAAATGACTCAGCGCCTCTATCATTCCCGGAACGATGCCTTATTCGTCTGCAGGTAAATCATTAGTGAGCTTGCCCTATTAACCCTTCCCTTCCTCTCGGGTGTTCTTGGGAAATTTATTTCCCTGCTGTTATTGCAGCCGCCTTCATCACCATTCCTTTTATGAAAGACCCCATTACTTCCTTTTGCCAACTTTTCCCTGATTCCTGTTTTTTTTCCTCGCTCTCTCTCTCTCATGCATAGTTTCTTTTCACTGCGTAGTTAGTTTATTTTTCACTGCGTAATTGAAAATTCCAATTTTATTTTATACGTTCCTGAAAAAAAATGTTACCTTGCTCACTGTACTTTTTCGATTCTGTACGGGTTGAAACATTCATCACCATTCCTTTTATGAAAGAGGCCATTACTTCCTGTTTTGCCCACTTTTTCCTGACTCCTGTTTTTTTCTCCCTCGTGCATAGTTTTTTTTTCACTGCGGAGTTGAAAATTCCAAATTTTTATATGCGTTCCTGGAAAAAAATATAACCTTGTTCACTGTACTTTTTTCGATTCTGCTCGGACTAAAAGAATTCAAGATCATGTATATATGTAGTAAATAAAAAGTATATCCCTAGACGTGAGAAAAATTTAAACTTGAAACTAAATTGTGTCTCTTTATGTAGGTTTTGTAAGAAATATATAAATAGCAACGCATCAACACTCTCAATATCCAGCCATTGACACACAGACTGGATGACACACGTAATGTGACAATATTTGAATGAGTGGTTTTTTATTCATTTGCCTTTATATCTTATTGTCATAAGCTTATTTAGTATTCTGTTAAACAAGCCTGACAAATTGAACATATTTTCTCCTTATAATTTATCACGGAACAATTTTTCTTGCAGATCACATTAATTTCCCGGAAAAATGGCTTAGCAAGACCAGGAAACCATTAGTTAAAATACATTTTATTTGTATGAAACAAACAATGAAGTGTCTGTGCATTGCTTTAATTCTTAATATTGACTTTCACTTGACCTCAGTAAGAGATGTGGAGTTCAGGGGAAACAAAACAGGAAACTTCGAGGAGTTAGGGAAAATCAATCATTAAATTTATTAAGAAAGTCTTAGGAAAGAAAGGACATACCTTAATTTTGGATCTTTTTCTTCGTCCGAACAATATCCGGTATAACGCCTTTGTTACCTGTTACCTGAATGGCCTAAAATGGGTAAATAATGGAGCTCCACCTAAAGTCTGCAAACAACAAAGGACCTCTTTGGCTGAACATTGTTGCTGGTAACAAAAACTTTTTTTTGGGGGGGGGGTCGCGCTTCTGTAAATTACGAAACAGTTGGGCAACGGGAGACTGTGTTGTATCGAACAGAAAAAGTTAGTGATATATATGTGTACATATATATATATATATATATATATATATATATATATATATATATATATATATATATATATTTATATATATATATATATATATATATATATATATATATATATATATATATTTATATATATATATATATATATATATATATATATATATATATATATATATATATATATATATATATATATATAAAAATACATACACACACATATATATATATATATATGTACATATATATACATATGTATATATATATATATATATACACATAAAAATACACACACATATAGGCTATATATACAGCATATATATATATATATATATATATATATATATATATATATATATATATATATATGTGTGTGTGTGTGTGTGTGTGTATGTGTATGTGTGTGTATGTATATTATACATATATATATATATATATATATATATATATATATATATATATATATATATATATATATATATATATATATATATATATATGTGTGTGTGTGTGTGTGTGTGTGTTTGTGTGTGTGTGTGAGTGTGTTTTTGTATTCACATTTATCTCGAGTGCATAATTCTTTCGGAAAATCATTAGAAACTGAAGGTAAAAAGTAATCTCCTTGTACTGTTTTCTTCCGCTTCCATTAATTGACAGGTCATTCTCAACTCCAGTGATTCAGGTGAATTCCTTTATTCACAAGTTTGTGTAAGAGTATGTCTGAGCTTCTAGGATGCCTCACATATCGGCTACATGTTATGTTGCCTACCAGTTTATTGATATGTGGCAGTATGGTTGAAGGCACCAGCATGTTGTCGAACGTTGTATATACAGAACCGCAGATTCTGGTCTCTCTAGAGACAGATGAATGTTTCAAGGAAAAATAAGTTTCAAGCTGATTTTGTTCAGGTAAAGATTTCCTTTTATACTCCTCGAAGGAATGACAGAGGAAGTTTCCAGTGGGTGTTATTTGTGTAGCGATGCATATCAGAAGCGTTAGATTAACCTGAAAAACCACTTCTCGTTTATAAATCCACTGAGGAATGGAATAGAATACAGAGTTTGGGCCAAAGGCCAAGCACTGGGACCTATGAGGTCATTCAGCGATGGAAAAGAAATTGAGAGTAAGTAGGTTTGAAAGGTGTAACAGAAGGAAAACCTCGCAGTTGCACTATGAAATAATTATTAGGAGAGGGTGGATAGCAAGATGGAAGAAAGATAATACGACTGGAGATATAGTAAAAGGAATGAAACGGGTTGCAGCTAGGGGCCGAAGGGACGCTGCAAAGAACCTTTAGTAATGCCTACAGTGCACCCCGTGAGGTGCACTGACGGCACTAACCCCCTACGGAGATAAATCCACTAAGCACTGATGTTATTACTGTACGGTAAGAGAGCTATTGTCCTTTATCATCAGAGCTTTTGTGTGATCAGATTAGCAAAAGGTTCCAAGTTCCCAAGGTTATAACGCACCTACTATTCTCCAAATTTCATCTGAATAAGCAGTGTTTTTTTTTTTTTTTTTTTTGGGGGCCAGTGTTGGATATCCCCTATGCCACAGCATTATAGGTGACAAGAGTTATCAGCAGTTCTTGTAATTATTTACTATATTTGAGTATATTCCCTAAATACCTCCATCGTCCCTTTTACACAGATTCGGGTAGAATTCATCATGGGAGTTCGATGATCAATGCGCTCATGCTATTGGTAGATTATTTAATTTCTTTTTACCAAGTACTGAGACGTGTTACAGAATACTTTATGAATAATTCAGGAATAACCGAATTACAAGGAAAAAAACTAGAGGATTTAATTACGGGGAAAGCTAACTTTTACTAGTTTAATATACTTAGCCTCAACTTCTCCCTCTGTGTATATCATTAGGATTTTCCACTTGTTCTTTATTTTAATTTGCATGTCAAACAAGACATTAGTTAAGTGGACATGCACATCCGCAAAAACATAGTTCTCAGAATCTCGAGACAATACGCATCAATGAAACAGAGGGCTGTAGTACAACCCACGTCTTATCACAGACTAATTAGTGAGGAAGGGCCTTTGAAACCGTCGACGGTTGGAAGGAATAAATTCGTGGGCATTACGGAGCGCAGAGGGGCCCACTGTTTCCACGGAAATTACCACAGCTGCAAAAGGTGCTGATCTTTTGTGAAGCGAATATTACACAATTAATAACTTTTTCTCTTTTTTTTTCTAAAGGAGAATATGAACATTATTTAATTTTAAAAAATATGGATTGTCAGATAGTTATGGTTTCGGAGAGAGTATAGGTCGATTTTAATATTTAAATGAGTGTAATTGTGCAATGTAGGGGTGCAATATACCTGATGGATGTTTGGAAAGTTTAAAATTCAAAATTTGTTAACATTTGTTTCTTATTCATAAGCATCATTCTTCTTATTCTCTATTTTATTCTCTATTTTTTTATACCTATTAAGTAGCGTTGGTTGTACTGTAAGACTTCCCAGCAATAGAACTGAAATGGCATTTATATATTCATATGTAATATCTAATATTGTCGACGGTTCATTTCAATGACGTCCTAGCACCTTAAATTTTATTCACATTGTAAAAATAATGCCTACGACTTATTTTATAACATCTATCATTTCAGTTCCTTTAAATTATAAGTTATTCGTCGTTCTCTGGGTTGAATAGGAAATATATGCAAATATATAATATCTTCTTAGCATGTTTACAGTAGGATGCGCGTTTAATTAATCTCAATGGAATCTTAATCCTCTTAGAGTTTTGAGCAAAAATCCAGGGACCTCCGGTTGCGCGTATTGTTTGGGGAATGACTTAAGTTTTTGGGTAATCACTACCATTCATACATTTTTTTACTATACATTTATGTATAAAAATGAATACTTTGATGACACTTCACATTCATAGAAGTAAGTATTAAGGCGGGAACGAAAATCACACACAAACACACACACACACATATATATATATATATATATATATATATATATATATATATATATATATATATATATATATATATATATATATATATACATATATACGATACCACGTAAGTTTTTAAAAATGTATCTCATTAAAGCAGAAGAATAAATGGACATCTCAATACCACCACACATTATGTTTCTTTTATTTTTGCGACAATGATAACGTATCATAAGAAAAAGCACTGCCATCATTACACTCCAGCTGAGATTGATATAATCTATGGAGTAGTGGACCCCTCAAGCAATTCAGGCGAACTAGGAAATGCCAGTTCACTAAACGATCTGATGCATTTGAGCAGCAATTACTGCGAACCAGACCTGATGGCAACAATGTAAACACTGGTACATAACACATAATTAAGCCTAATTGGACTTTCTTGAAATGCACTAATTAGGATGACCTGTCATTTGAGTATTTCAGAGGCATTGATTCAGGATACATTTTTTTTTTTTTTTTGGAAATTACGGTGCATACCCAAACATTAAGGGAATTTTCTGTTTACTTTGTTAGTATGAGTTGATTTTTTCTTTGTATAATACTGATTACACAAATCAGTGTGTTTAGATCCCAATAGAGGACACCGATAAACGTAAAGACGTAATTACACGATGGATAAAATCTTTAAGTTTTAGTTTAGTTTTTCTAGGTCTTCAGAGAAGAATGATTTCTCACGCATCACCGACACAATAGTTATACACTTCTTTTCCTAAACAAAATGATCATAAAAGGGTAAATAAGCTTCTTCTATGACACGGAAGATCATATTATGCAAAGAAATGAAAATTAGACGTTTTAATCACTACCAAAATATGTCACGACGAGTTTCATTTTGAATGATGATTTTTTTTTCCGAATTTCTAAAGCTTTTACCTAAGCAATAGCAGAAGTGATGTGTAAATAAATAAACTGACTTACTCGTCAAGAAGAAGTGTATATATGTATATACAGTGTGTATATACATATATATATATATATATATATATATATATATATATATATATATATATATATATATATATATATATATATATATATATATATATATGTATATACATATATATATATATATATATATATATATATATATATATATATATATATATATATATATATATATATATATATATATATATATATATATATATATATATATATATGTATATATGTATGTATGTACATACTGTAATGCAATATGTATTATATATATAATATAATATATATATATATAAATACTATTTGAATGAATGTCTTTTACTGTAATGCAACAGTATAATTGAAGATAAAGGCACATAAAACACTATTTAAACTGTTGCAACCTCTGTTGCACTTCCTTCTGTGCCCTGTTGCAAACGTTCAAACAGTGTTTTATGGGCCTTTTATCTTCACATATATATATATATATATATATATATATATATATATATATATATATATATATATATATGTGTGTGTATATATATATGTATATATATATATGTATATTATATATTTTTATATATAATATATGATATATATATATATATATTTTTCAACTGTATGTATATGTATATATATTAATGTATGTATATGTATACACAAAATCTAACTGTGATGAGTAATTCTCAGATTTTCAACTGTACAAGTTAAAGTAATGAATAGATGCTAAAAAAAAAAAAAAAAAAGGGGAAAAATCATATATTCTCTTCCCATTATTGTTCCTTGACAATTTTGAATGACCCTATTATTATCCAAATAATCAATATAAATCCGATTAACTACATTTAAAACCAACTTTGTTTTGACAGATCTCATTTACGAGAATAAGAAATATCTTGTCCACTGATTTCGCTGCAATTATGATATGCTGTATGGTGGAGAATATTCACGAGGTCGGAATTAGCATACGAGAAGGCAATGTCCCGCTAATGAGCTGCTTGCCAACTGCAGCTCATCATTTTTCTTTTAAAAGAACAGCCTTCCTCGTATTGTTTTGCTGGGTGATCCCTTTTTCTTCCATGAGGTGCACTGGAAGTCTAATAATAATAATAATAATAATAATAATAATAATAATAAGAGCTTTATTATTACTATTATTAATCATATATTGGGTCTTCTCAATTTTCCTTGACTCGTTTCTCTTTTTAATAGAATAATAATAATAATAATGATAAAAATAATAATAATAGCTGTATTATCATTGTTGTTAAATGTTATTATTATTTATTATTATTATTATCATTTTTATTACTATTATTATTGGAGAAAAAATCCACAGGTATATAATTTTACCAATATATTTTATAAGTAAGAAAAAAGCACCTCAGAGAGCTTTCGAGAATCTGCTCGATTCTCTTCTTCGGAGAAGGAAAAGGAGAATAGCATAGATTCTCGAAAACTCTCGGTAGACTTTTAGTCTTATTCCTAGAAAATGTGTTTTTACAGTTACATAAGCGTGTGTTTGTTTCCCATTGAAAGACTCATGATTCTATTATTATTATTATTATTATTATTATTATTATTATTATTATTAGTAGTAGTAGTAGTAGTAGTAGTAGTAGTAGTAGTAGTAGTAGTAGTAGTTACTGCTGCAGTGTGGGGTCTGCAGCGGGAGGTTGAATCCAACATTCTTTGGAAGCTTGAATTTCAAGTCAATGGCCCCTTTGTTGTGCTTGTTCCATGTGAATAGGTTTCATCTGCAGAAGTTATAATAATAATAATAATAATAATAATAATAATAATAATAATAATAATAATAATTATTATTATTATTATTATTATTATTATTATTATTATTATTATTATTATTATTATTATTATTATCATAAGCAGAAAAGACTTTGCCCTTCATCTATTAAATGAATATTTACGAAGAAAACAAAATTAAAATTTCACATCCCTGTTCTTATTTAAAATGGTATATTGCTGTTTTAAAGAAAACTATAATCCTATTTTTCTGTGGCTGTGTCTTCATCTTAGCCATTATAATGTGCACATTAGTATAACAACTGCAAAAGTTTCTAAATCCTAAAAGAATGAAAGCTATATTTTACTCTATAATGAAAAAAATTGTCTTGATCTTTAAATAAGAAAATGGTATCATTCCCTTCGAAGTTTTTGGATGTAAACTTTATTTGATTTTAAAAGTGAACAGTTTAGCAATAATGATATATAACTGAGTTCAATCACTCAATGGATGTTGGAAAATTTTGGTCCTATCTCTTCCTTCTGAAATGAGAGAGAGAGAGAGAGAGAGAGAGAGAGAGAGAGAGAGAGAGAGAGAGAGAGAGAGAGAGAGCAACTAGTAAAACAGAATTTAGATAATATTATTATTGTCCTCCAATCCAAGGTATTCCTTTTTATTCAGGAACCACAGAAAGAATTGCGAGAAACAATGTAAATAGGGATCATCTCTAATTAGTTGCAAGAACTTCCAAAAGAATTTTATTTACATTAATTGCTTTTGCCGTTCCCCTTTCCCAAGTCCAGAACTGATTCCAACAATTCTTTATTTCTCGACTCATCCATTTTTTTAATGAAGAAAATCTTAAGAACCAGGGCAGGAACAATCTTTATTTATTTAAAGAAAATTTCCAGTTTTAAAGACCACATTCCTAATACATTTATTGCTCTTTTTCCCTCTATTGAAAAT
>NC_089783.1:37144124-37176624 GCF_040412425.1 Macrobrachium rosenbergii | reverse complement strand
AGGTTTATATGCCTCTCTTTGCGATCTCGGTGTCCTATATGTTTTGCCAAAAAGGGGATAAATACATAAGCGACGTGAGTCTGAAAATTAAAAAAATTAAAAAAATATCATTATCATAATTATTAACGCTCATTTTCCTTTTGATTTTACAATTATTATCTTTTTATTATTATTATATTTATTACTATCAACAGGCGTCAAACAGAAACGATAGGAATTTTTTTTTCACAACATATGTAATGTAAAAATGCCTGACAGAGCAATGTTTTGTTTGACGATGTTTTCATCACAATCTCTTATCATTACTTCTAAAACGGGTAAAAGAATATCATTTGCATTGTTTTATTTACAAACAAGGTAACAGTACATTTAGAAAGAATAATGTTTCTCATAATCCATGATACGTAAAATAACTTTCATAACTCAGTAATGTATTTATTGAATTGAACTGAATATAGAATGTAGGCCAAAGGCCAAGCACTGGGACCTATGAGGTCATTCAGCGCTGAAACGGAAATTAACAGTAAAAGTTTGAAAGGTGTAACAGAAGGAAAACCTCGCAGTTGCACTATGAAACAATTGTTAGGAGAGGGTGGAAAGCAAGATGGAAGAAAGAGAATATGAAAGGAGGTACGGTAAAAGGAACAAAACGAGTTGCAGCAATAGACCGAGGGCACGCTGCAAAGAGCCTTAAGTAATGCCTACAGTGCGCCGCATGAGGTGCGCTGAACTACTTGAAGTGAACGGTAATTATAATAGAAGTACAGAAATAACGTGAATAAGTATAGATATCGTCTTAAAGACACGATAATTATAAATATAAAAAGGAGAAAGAAAGAACAGAGAGAGAGAGAGAGAGAGAGAGAGATTAATGAGCGCAAGTCATAAAAGAGCATGATGTATAGGGCAATTCCTAATGGACGTCCTGTTTTAGCCAGGAATGGGAATTGGAATTGGAATGGGTTTTGTGATTTATAAGCAGATTCGGGAATTTTCAAAGGAAGGCTGGATGCGTCTGGGAAAGGCTTTCTGCATAAATGCGTCGTGTTTCATTTGATAACGAAGAAAGATGGCGGTAATTGGGCGTCTGTGATATTTACGTGCAATGGAAACCCCTCTCTCTCCCCCTCTCTCTCTCTCTCTCTCTCTCTCGTTTCAGAAAGCTTTATGCTTTATACTGAATTCTCAGAGCCCGTCTCTCTCTCTCTCTCTCTCTCTCTCTCTCTCTCTCTCTCTCTCTCTCTCTCTCTCTCTCTCTCATTTCAAACAACTTTATACTGAGTTCTTAGATTCTCTCTCTCTCTCTCTCTCTCTCTCTCTCTCTCTCTCTCTCTCTCTCTCTGTCATTTCAAAAATCTTCATACTGAGTTTTTAGTTTTTCTATCTCTCACCCTCTCTCTCTCTCTCGTTTCCAAATCTTTGTACTGAGTTCTTACTTTCCCCTCTTCTCTCTCTCTCTCTCTCTCTCTCTCTCTCTCTCTCTCTCTCTCTCTCTCTCTCATTGGGTCCGCATTCGTGGAGAAAAAGCAACCTTCCACTGAGTCTGTCATCACAACGAATTTAAATCGCCGTCTGCTAATCTTACAGTTCCCTCTGGTTCCCTGTCTTTAAATAACAGTGAAAGACCAAATGTTAATAGACTAATTTTTATCCTTAATTCTTTTACACTTGCCATGACTTTCTTTTTTTACCAAAACTCTTAATATTAAGCTTTATTTGGTAATTTATATGCAATGTCTGTAATCAACTGTAGTCCCAGTTAATACACCAATACTCTGTCTCCATCTTAATAAACTTTTTCTTTTAGAAAACATTCACTTATATTTGTTCTTGCTTTGATTCGCTCCCCCCATTTTGTTATGTATATATCATTAAAAGAAAATCCTGGAAAAAATTGAAAATGGACCACAAAACACCCAAATGGAATCATTAAAAAGATAAATGAACGAATGAATGAACATATAAATAAACAGGTATAAATAAATAAGTAAACAACAAAATTCGTTCATATTACAATGTAGCTTTCTTATATTACTCTTATTTTTCAAGATAAATTTCATATAGCTTTGCTACAAAACATTATTCTTCCCACTTTTGATTTTTCAGTTGAGTTCATTTAAAGTCTTCTCTCTCTCTCTCTCTCTCTCTCTCTCTCTCTCTCTCTCTCTCTCTCTCTCTCTCATTCATTTAAATTTTCATCAATAGCTTTTCCTCTGTTTGCAAGCCTCTCCGATTGCTGCTTCCCAGAATCATTTTACTTTTAAATTTCGTCTCTTCACTTCGGATGAAATCTTTTCACTCTTTCCTTTGAAGCTCACTTTAATTAAGACTCCAATTTCTCTGCCATATCTCCAATATACTGAGTCTTTTTCCATTCGTATATTTCCCTTGCATCTCGTTTCTCCTGTCATACATTCTGCATTTTTATGCAATGAATGGTGAATTTTTTCTGGTCTCTCTTATCATGAAACAGATTTTGGAGAAGATGACATTTATTTCCAGAATATATTTATGTTGTATCCATACTATATAAGAAGGATCGTACTATTTGGTGCAAAACGTAACTTATATACTGAATACGATAGAGTCTGAATACGAAAAAAATTATATAAATGGAGGCTATGAGGCAGGTCATCGTTTGATAATTTAAAAACAATTATATCTCGTTTATGAACGCAACGAAAATTGAATTTCCTACATTTGTGAAGATTGTCAAAATTAAGTGAAGAATGATGAAATGAAAATTTTGGTAAATAAACGGGCTGCTAATATATATATAGATATCTTGTTACATAGAAATTCCGTTTTTGAAATCTGTTAAGTTTATGTAGTCAAATTTGTACAAGACTCTCTTATTTCCTTCTCCTTTATCTCAAACTAAAGACCTTTGGTAAATAAAAAAAAAAACTTTTCTTTATTTCAAAAGAAAGAAAAAATTTTTTTACAAACTTTCATGCTTAATTTATCATTCTGAAGAGCCGAGTGGTAGCCACAGTTCAAGAGGAAATCTAATGGCAAAGCTTCACACTACTTAGTTATGTATAACTGTGAACCTGAATGGCTGCTGGTACAGGTAGCGATGATTTCAGAACATAACAGAGCCAGATGCCAGTTACACTGCCCTCTTGAAAAATCAGTTGAGATAGTCTTCAAGTCTAAAGAGTAAAGGCCTCCTTAAGAAGCACTAAGAATATGCTAGGGTGCTTCAACCGGGACGGATGCAAGAAAAACAATAATATGAAGTAAAAGGAAAAAAAATCTTAGACTTGAACTTGAAAGGGATTTGCTAAAAGAGAGGTTAGTGGAACTTAAAAATCTGATTTGGGGACTGGCAACGAAATCCAGAAGGCCCAACAAAATTTTAGGGGACTCATCTGTCTCTTTCGTGAGATCTTGAACATTTTGGACGAACATTTCTTGGAGTTCACAGACGGCACAGATGCTCTTCATAAAGGTTCTAATTTTTCAGGAAAATGCTGTTAACTTACTTCATAACAGTTACTGTGCACATATTTAGTTTTCATTATCGGCAGTCAAACCCTATTCTATACAGAACGAGCAAATTGAACACGAATTCGCTGGCAAAATATCGTAAAGGAAACTGAATTATATAAGAAGAGGAGAGATGAGGTAAAACACTGATAAAAAAAACAGTGCTACTGCGGGGAGACAGGCAGCATTTAGACTCAAAGTCTTTTTAAGGTAAAAAAAAAAAAAAATAGAGAGAGAAAGGATTTTGCCGCAGAAGACCCGCGTAGGGAGACCAACACACTACGCCTCTGGCAGCAAAGTCACATGGCATGACCGCTCAAATTGCCTGGCCACTGAAGGAAAAAAAGAGTGGCCTGGAATAGGGGAAAGTGAAAATACTGGCAGGTCTAAATTCTAAATTGATTTCACAGTGGGCAACGATACCTTTAATGAAGAATGCGAACAACTGTACATTTCGTTAGTGAATAACATGAAGGATTTTTATCGATCAATAAATGCCAGATACTTACAGATCTTTTATGCATGGGTAATGCTTACTTTTTCTAAGGATAAGCATGTGAAGAGATGAAACTACTATATATATATATATATATATATATATATATATATATATATATATATATATATATATATATATATATATATATATATATATATATATACATATACATATATATAGATATATATATATATATATATATATATATATATATATATATATATATATATATATATCTTTCCATGATCTATCGTCTTTTTTTTAGTAAACCCCTCTATTTATTCCTTTCCATATTAACTGACCTTTTTTCTACACCTGCAGACATGGGGTTACCATGGTAACCCCATGTCTACGTAGGTGTAGAAAACGGCCAGTTGATATGAAGAGGAATAAATAGAGGGGTTTACTACCAAAAAGACGATAGATCAAGGTACATATATATATATATATATATATATATATATATATATATATATATATATATATATATATATATATATATATATAGAGAGAGAGAGAGAGAGAGAGAGAGAGAGAGAGAGAGAGAGAGAGAGAGAGAGAAGCAACAGGCGAAAGCGTGTTATGTATGCTCTGACATGTATTTCGTAACGGGTACAGAACAGGTACAAAATAAATTCCCGAAAGATATTCAACGTATAAAACCCTTACTTAAAATAATAATTGGCCATTAAAACAAGCCCACCGCAGGGGCCATTGACTTGAAATTCAGGTTTCCAAAGAATACGGTGCTCAGTAGGAAGTGGTAAGTTAAGAAATATTTGCTAAGAAAATACAGCAATTTCTCTGAAAGTTGGTTGCTTTAGGTCACAAACATCAAGGGTCACAAACAGCAAGGGTCAGACAAACAGCGAGGGTCAGACAAACAGCAAGGGTCACAAACAGCAAGGGTCAGACAAACAGCGGGGGTCAGACAAACATCAAGGGTCATAAAGAGCAAGGGTCAGACAAACAGCGAGGGTCAGACAAACATCAAGGGTCACAAACAGCAAGGGTCAGACAAACAGCGAGGGTCAGGCAAACAGCGAGGGTCAGACAAACAGCAAGGGCCACAAACATCAAGGGTCACAAACAGCGTGGCTCACAGACAGCAAGGCGTACAAACAGCAAGGCTCACAAACAGCAAGGGTCAGTAATCTTCTTCAACAAGAACTCGAGGATTTTTATCAGAATTTTATGAAACCATCACAACCCAGTATCATCTATTCCAGCTTAAGCGACAAGCCATTATTATTAAAGATCAGTTATATATATATATATATATATATATATATATATATATATATATATATATATATATATATATATATATATATATATATATATATATATATATATATATATATATATATGAAATTTTATCACACCGTGATTTATATACAATCATGAAGCTACAAATGTCGCTTAATATCGAAATTCACGCTACCTCGGTATATCTCCGTTGGAGAATTGTCGCGAAAGGAATTTATATAAGTGA
Source organism: Macrobrachium rosenbergii (assembly GCF_040412425.1). Taxonomy (NCBI): domain Eukaryota; kingdom Metazoa; phylum Arthropoda; class Malacostraca; order Decapoda; family Palaemonidae; genus Macrobrachium; species Macrobrachium rosenbergii. The sequence goes on along the minus strand of NC_089783.1, from coordinate 37,171,138 downwards.
TAAATGAATTGGAATCGTGGGGACACGAACCCGCGACGAAAGCCTATTCAGCGACCAGTTGGCGTAAACCATTGAGCCATCAAGAGGTATAAATCTCTTGCCGAGATGTCATACTGTTTTACCCGTCGTGAGCGAAAGTGTACTAGCCTCGATAATGACCCACCTCCGCCATGACAGTTCATTGGTACGTTTGGAACACGCAGCTCTTGTTATGAAATTTTTATCACCGTGATTTATATACAATCATGAAGCTACAAATGTCGCTTAATATCGAAATTCACGCTACCTCGGTATATCTCCGTTGGAGAATTGTCGCCGAAGGGGAATTTATATAAGTGATAAATGAATTGGAATCGTGGGGACACGAACCTGCGACGAAAGCCTATTCAGCGACTCCAGTTGACATAAACCATTGAGCCATCAAGAAAGGTATAAATCTCTTGCCGAGATGTCATACTGTTTTACCCGTCGTGGCGGGAAAGTGTACTAACCTCGACAATGACCCACCTCCGCCATGACAGTTCATTGGTACGTTTGGAACACGCAGCTCTTGTTATGAAATTTTTTATCATACCGTGATTTATATACAATCATGAAGCTACAAATGTCGCTTAATATCGAAATTCACACTACCTCGGTATATCTCCGTTGGAGAATTGTCGCCAAGGGTTATATAAGTGATAAATGAATTGGAATCGTGGGGACACGAACCCGCGACGAAAAGCCTATTCAGCGACTCCAGTTGACGTAAACCATTGAGCCATCAAGAGAGGTATAAATCTCTTGCCGAGATGTCGTACAGTTTTTACCGTCGTGAGCGGGGAAAGTGTACTAGCCTCGACAATGACCCACCCTCCGCCATGACAGTTCATTGGTACGTTTGGAACACGCAGCTCTTGTTATGAAATTTTATCACACCGTGATTTATATACAATCATGAAGCTACAAATGTCACTTAATATCGAAATTCACGCTGATAAAAAATTCCGTTAACAAGAGTGCGTGTTCCAAACGTACCAATGAACTGATCATGGCGGAGGTGGGGAATTGTCGAGGTTAGTACACTTTCCCCGCCTCTTCACGACGGTAAAAACAGTAAACCATTGATCTCAGCAAGAGATTTATAAATCTCTTGCTTGATGGCTCAATGGTTTACGCCAACTGAGTCGCTGAATAGGCTTTCGTCGCTGGTTCGTGTCCCCACGATTATGATTCATTTATCACGTTTATAAATTCTTCTTCGCGACAATTCTCCAACGGAGTGATTTAGGTAGCGTGAATTTCGATATTAAGCGACATTTGTAGCTTATGATTGTATATAAATCACGGTGTGATAAAAATTTCATAACAAGAGCTGCGTGTTCCAAACGTACCAATGAACTGTCATGGCGGAGGTGGGTCATTGTCGAGGTTAGTACACTTTCCCGCTCACGACGGGTAAAAACAGTACGACATCTCGGCAAGAGATTTATACCTCTCTTGATGGCTCAATGGTTTACGTCAACTGGAGTCGCTGAATAGGCTTTCGTCGCGGGTTCGTGTCCCCACGATTCCAATTCATTTATCACTTATATAAATTCCCCTTCGCGACAATTCTCCAACGGAGATATACTGAGGTAGCGTGAATTTCGATATTAAGCGACATTTGTAGCTTCATGATTGTATATAAATCACGGTGTGATAAAAATTTCATAACAAGAGCTGCGTGTTCCAAACGTACCAATGAACTGTCATGGCGGAGTGGGTCATTGTCGAGGTTAGTACACTTTCCCCGCTCACGACGGGTAAAAACAGTACGACATCTCGGCAAGAGATTTATACCTCTCTTGATGGCTCAATGGTTTACGTCAACTGGAGTCGCTGAATAGGCTTTCGTCGCGGTTCGTGTCCCCACGATTCCAATTCATTTATCACTTATATAAATTCCCCTTCGGCGACAATTCTCCAACGGAGATATACCGAGGTAGCGTGAATTTCGATATTGCGACATTTGTAGCTTCATGATTGTATATAAATCACGATGTGATAAAATTTCATAACAAGAGCTGCGTGTTCCAAACGTACCAATGAACTGTCATGGCGGAGGTGGGTCATTGTCGAGGCTAGTACACTTTCCCCGCTCACGACGGGTATAAACAGTACGACATCTCAGCAAGAGATTTATACCTCTCTTGATGGCTCAATGGTTTACGTCAACTGGAGTCGCTGAATAGGCTTTCGTCGCGGGTTCGTGTCCCCACGATTCCAATTCATTTATCACTTATATAAATTCCCCTTCGGCGACAATTCTCCAACGGAGATATACCGAGGTAGCGTGAATTTCGATATTAAGCGACATTTGTAGCTTCATGATTGTATATAAATCACGGTGTGATAAAAATTTCATAACAAGAGCTGCGTGTTCCAAACGCACCAATGAACTGTCATGGCGGAGGTGGGTCATTGTCGAGGCTAGTACACTTTCCCCGCTCACGACGGGTAAAAACAGTACGACATCTCGGCAAGAGATTTATACCTCTTGATGGCTCAATGGTTTACGTCAACTGGAGTCGCTGAATAGGCTTTCGTCGCGGGTTCGTGTCCCCACGATTCCAATTCATTTATCACTTATATAAATTCCCTTCGGCGACAATTCTCCAACGGAGATATACCGAGGTAGCGTGAATTTCGATATTAAGCGACATTTGTAGCTTCATGATTGTATATAAATCACGGTGTGATAAAAATTTCATAACAAGAGCTGCGTGTTCCAAACGTACCAATGAACTGTCATGGCGGAGGTGGGTCATTGTCGAGGCTAGTACACTTTCCCCGCTCACGACGGGTAAAAACAGTACGACATCTCGGCAAGAGATTTATACCTCTCTTGATGGCTCAATGGTTTACGTCAACTGGAGTCGCTGAATAGGCTTTCGTCGCGGGTTCGTGTCCCCACGATTCCAATTCATTTATCACTTATATAAATTCCCCTTCGGCGACAATTCTCCAACGGAGATATACCGAGGTAGCGTGAATTTCGATATTAAGCGACATTTGTAGCTTCATGATTTTATTTTATATATATATATATATATATATATATATATATATATATATATATATATATATATATATATATATATATATATATATATATATATATATATATATATATATATATATATATATATATATATATATATATCCTCTGTCACTTTACCGCTGAAGAATATCTTAATCATGAGAAACGGAAAGGAAAGCAATAAAATTGTATCCCTCTCGACTCCATTTTTGTTTTTGAAATAATGTATATGAATTTCTATTCGGAATGAATTATTATTATTATTGTTATTGATAAATCACGCGAAAAGCCTTTCGTAAAATTTACTCCCCCTAAAAGGATTTCATTTTCCTTCATGTAGTAATAAAATTAATGTAATTATCAGGTTACTTCAGAAACAAACTCCTCTTGAAGGGGTTTTTATGAGTTCATGTTAATAAAGACAACAAAAATTAAGATTAAGGAGCTGTTTCGCTGTCTGGGCGGTAACTGTGTTTCGTTGTCACACACAGACTTTCCTCTGTTCCCGATGGCGTATTTTTATCTACCTCAGGAGTTTCCACAAACATTTTCAGAAATATGCAACCGACACAATTTCTCCGTCATGTATTTGTACATAGACACGTATTTATACTTTCGATAAGGTTCATCATCATAGGGACAAAGTTGTTACACGTGCTATACATTTAGTAATATTTTTTCATTTAAATGAAAACGTGAATATTAAAGTTATTTAGCTGGTCCGCTGGTATGGTCGCTAGTGTCGTGACATGCCGCTCAGATGTCGCGAGTTCGCGCCTCCCCCAAGGCTATAAAAAATCACTGGCTCTGTATCGTGATCAATTACTGCTGCAGTGTGGGGTCTGCGGTGGGAGATTAAAACCAACATTCTTTGGAAGCTTGCATTTCAAGTCAATGGCCCCTGTGTGCTTGTTCCATGTGAATAGGTTTCATCTACAGAAATAATAATATTTGATGTACTTTGTTAGTGACTGCAAGAATTCAAATATTCTAAAGTTCTGTATCATCTGATTTGGGTTAGAAGTACATTTTTCGATCAACGAATCCCTTGATGCAGTTTGAGTGACTATAATTATTTATCATGAAACAAAATTAAGAAATAAATATCGATTAAACATTCGCCTTTGATACCCTCTTTTATTTTTTATGGTTTGAAGTCGTTGGACCAAAATGGCTAAATAAAAACACAAGGAGCGAAGACGTCGAAGGAAAAAGGAGAAAAGACAATTCACGGATCGTTAACTTTACGTCCTGTCAATCAAGTGACTTTATTTTGCCTGGAGTAAGTTGCAAGTACCAACACTTTATCCTTTTTGCTTTGAGACTGTAGGATTCTCCCGGAGTTTTTCATTTTACAGATCTGAAGTTTACAATTGAATTGAGTAAATAATTTAGGCCAAAGGCCAAGCACTGGGAACTATGAGACCATTCAGCGCTGAAACGGAAATTGACAGTACAAGGACTGAAAGGTGCAACAGGAGGAAAACCTGGCAGTTGCATTATGAGTCAATTGTTAGGAGAGGGTGGAAAGTAAGACGGAAGAAAGAGAATATGAAAGGAGGTACAGTAAAAGGAACGAAAGGGGTTGCAGCAAGGGTGCGAAGGCACGCCGCAAAGAACCTTAAGTAATGCCTACGGTGGAGGTTTGATCTTTATTGTTTATTTTCCGGTAGCTATCTAGAGAAGTGAGTAAAAATTCATTTAATTGATTCTTCTGCAAAATCAAAGAAAAAAAATACTAGATTTTTAATATCCCTATTGTAAAGTCCATGAAACGCGTGTACTTGATTTCACGGTGGCATATTCCTGAGATGTAAGTCTAGTAATGCACCAGCCCCGGTTTTCTCGCCATGACCCTAGGTTAGGTTAGGTTAGGTTGGGTTAGCTTAGGTTAAAATTTTAGCTTAGTGGTAATTTTGGTGTGGGAAACAGAATGAGATTATTTTCAAGAAAATTCTATAGTTAGTTTTTATTACATGGCGTCCATCTTTTTTCAGGGAAAGGTCCCGGTACTCAATTACCTGCTTCCCGGTGAACGAACCAAAAATTTGCTCTTGGGAGACAAGCCTTTCCTTGATCTAGGATTATCCGTATTTATATTCTGTATTTGGTAAAGACTGCATGTTTATGATAATCTTAAAAGTGCTTTGAAAGGTCTCCACAGCGAATATATTCACATTGAAATCTTACTTGGAATTTCTGTGTAATATTTATAACATTTAAATACCGTCAGATTATTCTGTCACGTAGGCTTCTCGTATTCCATGAAAGTTAAGAAAGTCGTTAGAAGTAACTTATTTTCCCTATTTCATGTTTCTGTTAATCAAGTTAATAGGGTATCTTAATGAGTTTTAAGGCATATTCTTGCTGAGCGTCAATGATGTTGCCATTGGGGAAGACATGAACAATGAGCCCTATTACCAACGTACAGACGATCTATAATAATAAAATCCGAGAGGATCTGATTTTTTTTGTACTTCCTAGGGTGACATGACACAGCCACCCACCCCATGCAAACTGATTTGTCCACCCAGGGGTGGAGGCGGGGTAGGTAGGGGGACGAGAGGGTAAGAGAGACATCCATCCTCCTCCTGCAAAAATGTTTGTCCGTCCCCGGGTGGGACGGGATAGGTAGGGGATCAGGAGGGTAGGGGAGACGGCAGCCCCGGGTTCTAGTGAGCGTAGCGCCCGCCAACGAGCTCGTATGAAATAAGAAGTGAGAGACTTGTTAACTGAAACAGGATTGAACAGTTTAAGTATTGCAGTGAAAAATTAATTTTCATTGTCCAGTTTAGCTGAACGAAAATTGCACTGTTTACCTTTGCATATGTTATAGATTCTCTTTTTTGCTGTCCTGTTCTATTTTTCATTCATTTCCCAGTCTGAGCAATGCAAAAGCTTCCACAAGACCTATGTGGGATTTGATATATATCTTGTATTTCATAGTAATTAACTTTGGTGTTCATATGTAGATGGGAAACATCTTTGAATTCATTTCTATATAATAGTTCAAGTAAGTTTTTTTGGTGTTGTAAGTTTCTCTGTTTTTATAATAAAAAGTCCTTGTTTTCACTCTTAATACATTGTGTAATAGAATATTCTAATTCCTTGTCTTTATTTCAAATTATATCTCTTCTATCATCAGCTTTTCTTAGGACTGTATATACATAATGCTCTTAAAGAGATGGAAATTAAAATGAAAATATCCTGTTTTTTTTTTTGTCATATAACTTAGTAATAATTGCAAAAAGGATAACCAGGGGAAAAGTATTACACAATATACTTGGTTGTAATACCATATGGTAATAATTCAATGAGATATTCCCCCTCCTCTTGAGAACATTGCATAATTCACTAAAACATTTAAAATTGTCAACACTTCCATCAAGTATTAAGCGCATAATAACGCAAGAGAAGAAACAGACCAACATCTACCCCGAGGCTTCTTCAACTAACTAAGGTCAGGTCACTCGACCCATCTCCTACGGAGGGAAGCTACCACACAAACCTTCTAACTCTTCCGTGAGGTGATTTTGTGCTCAGTAGTGCGTTGTGATTGAGTTTCTCCCCCAGTGGCCAAGGAAAGAGATTAGCACGAGAGTGCTCGGGGAAATAAAGAAAAGGGTTGGAAGATTATTAAAGTTCATGATGGTTGCAAAGACACGTGCTATTGTCCTCTATATCTCTTCCGTAGCACAGAGACAAATAGAGCCACTTTTCCGCGTGAGTAACCTGAAGACAGGAACGTTAATGCTTAGGTGACACATATGGCAGGATGTGATTTTAAAAGTTTAACCTTTATGATAAGAAGTGCGCGCTTGCGGGAGATTAGGATCCGTTTTCATTTCAGAGACTTTGTGCAACAACAACAACAACAATATATATATATATATATATATATATATATATATATAGTTATCAGTGCGTTCAGTAGCTCATATGTTAGTGATCTTTTACTGTAAATCTCTCTCTCTCTCTCTCTCTCTCTCTCTCTCTCTCTCTCTCTCTCTCTCTCTCTCTCTATATATATATATATATATATATATATATATATATATATATATATATATATGTGTGTGTGTGTGTGTGTGTGTGTGTGTGTGTGTGTGTGTGTGTGTGTGTGTGTGTGTATGTGTGTGTGGGTGGGTGTGAGTGTGTTCACAGCTCTTATAGGATAAATAGTACAGGGTGTTTCGAAATTAGAGGCCCTCCCCTCTACAGCATAAACTAAAATTGATATGGACAAAAACAAAAGTAATTCAGAACAGGTATTTATTTAAGTTTCTCTCTGAGTATTTAATATTTTGTGTGGCCTCCATCTGCCTGTACCACAGCCTACATTCTTGAGGGGTATGATTTCAGCAAATCGCAAAAAAGCTGAGACTCAAACTCCATTTCCCTGAGTACTTCGGTCACCTCTCTTTGCAGGTCGTCAAGGCTTGGTATACCATCATTGCTCACTGTTCGTGCTTCAACATGATCATTTAAGATACTACCAATGTTTTCACACACATTAAGGTCAGGGGAGCTACCTGGAAATTCACTTGATGAGAAGAAATCGATACCACTGTTTTGAAGCAGCTCCTGTGTCTGAAGAGCCTTGAAACATGGTGCCTAATCATGCAAAAATGCGACTTCTTCAACAGATAACACATTTTCAGGATCTTTGAGGAACGGACATACTCCACCAGTAAGCACAGTTTCTCTGAAGTATTCGCCATTCCATGACTATCCTTTTTCTTTAATGATCCACATTAACCGTTTGGCTGTGAAACAGAGAAAAATTCCCAAACATTCAGGAAATTTCACAACTTGGCGATAGCGCATGTCATCGCTGATATCATCCAACTTTGCAGCCCTAATGATGTCATTTTCATGATTTGGCTTCCTGACTGTGTAAAAGAAGAATTCATCTGACCCGGCAACATGGAGAAAGTCTCATTATATATATACTGTATATATAATGAGAGAGAGAGAATCTTATATTTCAGGAATAGTTTAAGCCCCGAGTGATGAGGGTTACCTCGCTGAGACCCTTCATCCCAATCTTTAAGAAATGAACTGCAAAACCATGCACGGTCTTCTCTCTGTTGCTGAGTGATGTTGGGCTGGCTGATAACAGGAAATGGCTTGATGCCTGATTTTTTCAACTCACAATTATAACTTCTTTTCTTTCCCCTTTTGTTTCTAGTTCAAGCACCAATTTACGTAAAGACTTTCTTGGTCTACCCACTGCCTCAGCTATGATGTCTTTTGACTCCAGAGAAAGGACTTCAGGCCTTCCAAGATTCTCACACTTTTCGAGATGACAGTCATATGGATTCTTGTTCCGGTTTCTTTTAACAAAGGGTTCATCTCTTTTAATGTATTTAGCTATCCAGGAACGTGAAATGAAGGATGTGCCAGCATCCCTGGCCTCTCTGAAGGTTATAGCCCAGATTTGGTCAATCCATCTGATTTCCTCCAAGTTGTTAGCCATGGCTACATCTAACTCTGTCACTCAGTCTGAAAATACAAGAAATGTAAAATGAAAAATAGCTTAATAGAAACTTAAAATAATGTACTTGGAGATGGGCTATAGCAGAAAACTTCATAACTTTCCATTTGTTCTGTGGAGGGAGGGTTCTAATTTCGAAACACCCGGTACATAGTTATGGGGCATTGAAATGTATGTCATACGATCCTTGACGGAATGTGCGACAGTGTCAAGCATATTTAAGAAATATTGGAGGCGAGATGAACACTTGTGTCAGCGTATTCCAGGCTGTTTGCAAACTGTAGTTCTCGCGATGAGCGGAAGGAATTTGGGGTCTTGGAAACCTAGGTGCCTCACGTAGGCCCGAGTGTTGACCCTATTGACCTGTATCGTGTCACGAGATCTCCACGTCACGAGGAGTGGCAGGAGAATGCTCTAGAATTATAAGTGCCTGCGTAAGTCCGCTCGAATAGGGGGTCATTGATGGGTAACAAATGGTGATCTCGAGTACAGATGAGGGGTTCGGGTAGTAACTTGAATTGGTGAATGTGCTGCCTAGGTGAGGGCGCTAGACTTTTGCCAGTAAATGTGAGAAGTGATCTTTTCATTTTAAAATGCCCGATTGGACATAGAGTTAATTGTGTACTCTGTTGATTTCATTGACATTTTATTACTGAATATTTTTTTTCCTCTTTATTGTCTTGCACATTTACCATGTATAACCTTTGGGATATGTTGGGTGATTTTGGTAACATGGGAATTCTCCCATTTATGCATTTATATGTCTTTGTGCTTTATTTTAAAGGTGACCTTTTGTTTCACATGTTAAGGGAATTTCTGACATATAACTGTGCTTGCGGTCATGACAGACTTGGACTTCGTTTTGAGATATGTAACTGATCGGTGTCAAAATGTATTTACCAGTCCGAGAGTTTGATTCTCCATTTACTTTTTTTTTTTTTTTGCCAGAAGTTAAGGACAGTCTTTGATCCTCTCTTCTTTAATTTTGCTTTTGTTTTGTCATGTTAAGTTTGGGAATAAAAACTGTATTTTGGTAGAACATGAGTTTCGTCTAGCCTTGATCTAATTTGAACTATGACATGAGAGAGAGAGATTGACTTCGATGAGCGAGGATGACGGTGTTGACTTTAAAGGTACGTTGTCTCTTGTGTTTTGAGATTTAGGATTTTGGTTATGGAAGAAGTCTCGAGAAGGATAAAACAGATGGTGGCAGCGTAAACTGGTGAACACGCCTTCAGATAGACGGGATCTGGGTAATTAAAGTAGGTTTCAATGGGTAAGTTTGTCGGGTAGGTTGGCACCCATGACTGATGAGTGATGACCTAAGCAAGCCGGGAGGCGATTGACTCGACATACTTTGAGGAACTTAGTGTCATATATACATATACATATATATATGTATATATATATATTGTTACGATCTCGCCTCTCGAGATCAACAGGTTCTTTAAAATAAACAAGCAATTGGGCTGTAATGACTGACGAGAGGTGACAAACAAAGGAGGGAGGAGCAGAACAAATACAAAAAAAAAGTTACCTTAATATTAGTTTATTCCAAATTAGTTATTTACATATTTACAGTGAGTCAGGTTCAGTTTAGAGTAAACAATAAAATGAACATTACTACAAATGAATTAAATTACTTAAAGGACAGCAAAATACAAGCAATTTAAACTTCAAATAAATTAACATTTGAGCAGCAAAATTACTTAATAGCCGGGAGCGTAATACATAAAATCAAACAAATACAAGAGCAGCAAAAGCAAAAATTAATTAATACAGTCAACATAATACATAAACAAATACACAAGCAGCATAAACAATCTTAATAAATAAACGATAATGGAACATTATAAATCCACTCAGGAAATACTGATAAACACCAAAGCAGCCACCAACTGCTCGACAGAACACTGCAGGACAACAAAGACAGAGCCGACACGACAACCATCTCGTCCTCAAGCACAGTGCTGACGTCCTCCTCCAGTACCGACGATCATGACAGAGCCGACACGGCAACCATCTCGTCCGCAAAAACGTACTGACGTCCTCCTCCAATTACGACGACCATGACAGAGCCGACACGGCAACCATCTCGTCCTCAACGAACTTTCCGCTGCTCTGCTGCCAGGACCTGACTCGCAGGTAAGGATACCTGCTGCTGCTACTCCAACTGGCTCTCTGCTGCCCTCAACCTGACTCGTTGCTGCTACGAACCTGACTGACGAAGTCTGACGCCATTCACCAGACGACAGCTCGCCAGCAAGAAAAACACAAAAACAACAAAAGGAGGCAACAATCCACCAAGGGAACAATCGACAAACGATTGTTCCTAACACCTCCCCACCTAACAAAAAAAAAATTTACAATAAAATTTTTTTACAAACAAAATACTCTCCCCCGATGCTGCCACACCCCCGCCAGCCAAAACAGAACCAATCCTGGCCTAAGGTCGCCAATGTTACGATCTCGCCTCTCGAGATCAACAGGTTCTTTAAAATAAACAAGCAATTGGGCTGTAATGACTGACGAGAGGTGACAAACAAAGGAGGGAGGAGCAGAACAAATACAAAAAAAAGTTACCTTAATATTAGTTTATTCCAAATTAGTTATTTACATATTTACAGTGAGTCAGGTTCAGTTTAGAGTAAACAATAAAATGAACATTACTACAAATGAATTAAATTACTTAAAGGACAGCAAAATACAAGCAATTTAAACTTCAAATAAATTAACATTTGAGCAGAAAAAAATTACTTAATAGCCGGGAGCGTAATACATAAAATCAAACAAATACAAGAGCAGCAAAAGCAAAATTAATTAATACAGTCAACATAATACATAAACAAATACACAAGCAGCATAAACAATCTTAATAAATAAACGATAATGGAACATTATAAATTCACTCAGGGAAATACTGATAAACACCAAAGCAGCCACCAACTGCTCGACAGGAACACTGCAGGACAACAAAGACAGAGCCGACACGACAACCATCTCGTCCTCAAGCACAGTGCTGACGTCCTCCTCCAGTACCGACGATCATGACAGAGCCGACACGGCAACCATCTCGTCCGCAAAAAACGTACTGACGTCCTCCTCCAATTACGACGACCATGACAGAGCCGACACGGCAACCATCTCGTCCTCAACGAACTTTCCGCTGCTCTGCTGCCAGGACCTGACTCGCAGGTAAGGATACCTGCTGCTGCTACTCCAACTGGCTCTCTGCTGCCCTCAACCTGACTCGTTGCTGCTACGAACCTGACTGACGAAGTCTGACGCCATTCACCAGACGACAGCTCGCCAGCAAGAAAAACACAAAAACAACAAAAGGAGGGCAACAATCCACCAAGGAACAATCGACAAACGATTGTTCTAACATATATATATATATATATATATATATATATATATATATATATATATATATATATATATATATATATATATATGTGTGTGTGTGTGTGTGTGTGTATGTATATACACATACACACACACACACACACACACACACACACATATATATATATATATATATATATATATATATATATATATATATATATATATATATATATGTATATATATACATATATCTTCTTCTTCGTTTTAACGTGCTTTTTCCCCTTTTATATGGGGTAAGCACGATGCCTTCTTATTTATATATATATATATATATATATATATATATATATATATATATATATATATATATATATATATATATATATATATATATATATATATATTATATATATATATATATTTATTTCAAATTTCACAGGTAATATTTTGTAACGTATTACCATTTAAACGCTGGAAAAATGGATCTTCTTTTACTCTCTTCTGCAGAACTATAAAATCGATGTTACAATTGACAAGCAAGATAAACTCTTTCCTAGCATTTTCCCTTCTCTCTCTCTCTCTCTCTCTCTCTCTCTCTCTCTCTCTCTCTCTCTCTCTCTCTCTCTCTCTCTCGCTGATCCATGGATCATTTGGTTACCAGAGGTATTGCAATGTAACTAATATTTTCCCATCATAACCGGAAATGGACAATATGTAACATGCTTGAGACTCGGACAACCATTTGTATTTCTTTGGAATGATATAATGAAAAGCTATATCAGAAGACATGTAAAATAAGTCATAAAGGTTTGTATTCTTTCTTAGACGTCTCTTTCTGCTCTTATCTTGGAGAGAATATAGATGGAAAATTTCTTCGATACACCACTTCACCTTTTTCTTACTTTCGTGTAAAGTTAAAATTAGACTTTGGCAGATAGTGCATAAAAAATGGAACAATTATGTAAAATGCGAATACAGTAGTTTGATTTTTATGATAAGAAACCCGCGCTTACAAATCAGAAGAGATTTTTCATTTCACAGACTTTGGCTAACAGAAAATAAATATGTCTGTTATAAATGCAACTAATTATTTAATCTCTGCCTCTCTCTCTCTCTCTCTCTCTCTCTCTCTCTCTCTCTCTCTCTCTCTGGACGACCAGCGTTTAGGATCGCGAAATAGACTAGGAGGGAAACATCTATGAAAATCGTATTGATTATGAGGTATTTGAAGTCTTATCAACGTAACATTTTTATTATGACTATTACTTTATCCGCTAGACAATTTACTTTCCAGATTTTTTATAATTACTGAACTATAATGAAAGTTTATGTATTTTTCAAATGAGGGAAGTGAACTCTGACACACTCGCAAATTTAATTTTATATGAAATGAATATGGAATAAATGTTGTGCGCGTAAGGGCAATAATAATTCACAAAATTTGTACAACACGTACTCACGCGCCTGCATTGACTGTACATATTTTTTTTTTTGTTAGGCATTCACAAGTACTTCCTTCCGTACACAAAAATAATTTTACCTCTCTACATTCTACAGTTCTACATTTAATGTTAATCCAGAGCATGACCCATACCTGAATGTAACTTTTTTTGCCGATTCGCTTAACCTGATCATTTCTCCTTGGAATATTTTTGTTCCTGTCTTCAGCTAAGTTTTGGTCACTTCGACTACCATGTCATGGCTTCCTATTTACTTCACTAAAAGTATATAAGCGGTTTTGGTCAAATGAAGTAGTGAGAATCAAAACAAAAAAGCTATTCATTGTTCATAATTCTTCCCTAGGTGCACAAAAACAAACTGGTTTTCATGGCATATCATCATAGCGAAGCACCTCCAAGAAATTAATCTTCAGTATGCTTAGTCTTCAAGATATTTCATGTCAGTAATTCGATTCATCCTTCAAGAATCTTTGATCTATTGCGCTAAAAGGTACAGAGGATGGGAAGGGGGGAGGGAGGGGTGGGGAGTGTTTATCAGCGAGATGAAATAATGTTGCAGCGGACCTTGACGTTAAATGGAAAACTTGCAAGAAAAAACAATTTATTAGGATGGGAGGAAAATGCGTGCATTTTAGAGTTCTATTGTGTAGAACAACGAATTACGGGTATTATTTGCCATGGGTTTATCAAAATCCTAACCGTTCCATACAATATATCTTGTTAAATGAAATTATAGGAGTCTTTTAATAGAAAGTAATAAATTAAGCAATAACCTTTTCGAGGAGGAGCTTAAGTACGCTGATTGAATTAACATCACGCATGATTACCAATCATCATTACCAATTGTCAGCGATATATCCGCTGAATAATTATTGGAGACAGTTTCCATTAGCGATGCCTTTCCAGGTATCTGATGCCTATGGGATATCGGAGAGTGGTAATTGCCTGACGCAACCTTAATATGTTGGTAATGAAATGGAAAATAACCCTAAATTGATTGTAAAAGTTGCAAGGAATTGATATGGTACTGAATGTTAAATTCCTAGTTCCTGTCCAGCAATTTTGCCTGATGTGTATTTGTTGTTGTTATTATTATTATTATTATTATTATTATTATTATTATTATTATTATTATTATTATTATTATTATTATAATTATTAGGTATTAGATGTGATCTTGAAGGTGATAGCTGCATCAGCGGCATTCAGTTTGTATAGAGTTTTCTCTATTTGTCTAATAATTGATTTTTCTAGGTTGCTGCATTCTGCCAGCAACGTGCCGATGTTTGTCATATTTGGAGAAGAAAGCAGGTTTCAAAATTGTTTAGTTTGTTTCCGATGAATACAGTAGGCTATATCAGTAGCAGAAGACTGAAATCGGGAGTTGATCCTCCGTAAAGTTGTCCCTCAGGAGAACTTCTCCTATTGAGTTCTCCTTCAGGAGAAAGTCTTCTTTAGTGTTAATCGAGGCCACGTTCCGCTCAGGCACCACTGGGCATGGTCACGCCAAAAACGGAGTAGACTGACATTCGAACGAGCGAATTGGGGATGGGAAAGACTGAGCTTATATTTTGGTGGGACAGGTTAAAGGTGAAGGTGGGTAATTGAAAGAAGTTAGGAGGGAAATAGAGGGGGCAGACCACATTGCTTCGTCGATATGAGTCTTGTTCGTTATATACGAGAGGGTCAGTGGGAGGGGGTCAAATTAGGCTTACAGCTGATTGGCTGAAGAGAAACTTTCGCGCTGGGATTGTCTGGCGAGGTTTCCTCGCAAGCCAAAAATTCATTGCTGATGGTCTCTCTGTTGCAGCCTTGCCGGTCGGCGGGATTGTGACGTCATTCTCTGGTATTTCACGGCGAATATTCTGACTGGGCGCCGGGCGGCTCGCAGAATCTCCGACATTATTTTGAGTTTCTCGTTTGGGATTGTCGCTTCTTCAGGAGTCTGGCGCCGGTCTGTTAACTACAGGAGCAATAGGCCGTCTAAAGCTGGTAGGTAGAAAGAATATCTCTCGGGCGGTATTTAATAAGGGTTTCTCTTGCTGTATTTAGAGCGCCTCTAGCAGCCATAGGGGCCTTGGATCGAGGGCTTTTCCGATTACTTCTGTATTCCCACTATTTCATTCCTTGCGATGTTAGTATTATGGGCATCTCTCATATGGTTTTTTACGGCGCCTTCTTGGGCATGACAGGAGATTCTCTCCGCCATACCGATACAGGAGCCGGGACATCCACGGACTGGGCATTTGAATCGGTATACCACATTCGTCTGTTTAATAGGATCTCTCGTTAGTGGGCTGGGTTGTTTTTCATCATTACGTTTCTCGTGCGGCTGTTTTGATAATAAATGACGAGGTCAAGCCGCGTGTCGGTGCCGGTAGTGAAGACATTGTCTGCGATGATCTTCTTAATGGCACGTTCGTGGTATTTCGGGTTCATCCTCGCCTTATAGAAAGTCGAACGCTTCTTTGTGGGTCGGGCTACGGCTGCTCGCGGTTGCTGTACCACAAATCCAGTGCCATACGTATGTCTTTATTGACTTATTTATTAGAATACCCATTATTTATGATTACTTGGGAGATGAGGTCTAATTTTTGGTGCGTGCCCTGCCAAGAAGAACAGTGCGTTAAAGTCAAGAAGCGACAATCCCGAACGAGAAACTCTCAATAATGCCGCCCGGTGCCCAGTCAGAATAACCGCCTAGAAATACCAGAGAATGAGGTCACATACCAGGCCCGCCGCTCGGCAAGGCTGAAACATCGCCAGCGGATCCCAGCGCGAATTTTTCTCCTCAGCTATTGAGCGGGCGGCCTCATTTGACAAACATAACCGCCCCAACAACAACTCCACCCCCGCTGACCTTCTCGTATATAACAAGAAAGACTCACATCGAAAGTCAGTCTACTCCCGTCTTTTGGCGTGACCATGCTCAGTGGAGCCTGAGCGAAACATCGCCTCGATTAACGCTAAACAAGACTTTCTCCTGAAGGTCAACTCAACAGAAGACTTTCCCCTGAAGGACAACTCAGTACAAGACTTTCTCCTAAAGGACAACACAATACAAGACTTTCTCCTGAAGGACAACTCAATACAAGACTTTCTCCTGAAGGACAACTCAACAGAAGAATTTCTCCTGAAGGACAACTCAACAGAAGAATTTCTCCTGAAGGACAACTCAATACAAGACTTTCTCCTGAAGGTCAACTCAACAGGAGACTTTCTCCTGAAGGACAACTCAGTACAAGACTTTCTCCTGAAGGACAACTCAGTACAAGACTTTCTCTAAAGGACAACTCAATACAAGACTTTCTCCTGAAGGACAACTCAATACAAGACTTACTCCTGAAGGACAACTCAATACAAGACTTTCTCCTGAAGGACAACTCAGTACAAGACTTTCTCCTGAAGGACAACTCAGTACAAGACTTTCTCCTGAAGGACAATGCAATACAAGACTTTCTCCTAAAGGACAACTCAATACAAGACTTTCTCCTGAAGGGCAACTCAATACAAGACTTACTCCTGAAGGACAACTCAATACAAGACTTTTTCCTGAAGGACAACTCAGTACAAGACTTTCTCATGAAGGACAACTCAATAACAGACTTTCTCATGAAGGACAACTCAATAGTAGACTTTTGCCTAAAGGAAAACTCAATACAAGACTTTCTCCTGAAGGAAAACTAAATACAAAGTTTTCTCCTGAAGGACAACTCGATAGAAAACTTTCTCATGAAGGACAACTCACTAGAAGTCCTTCTCCTGAAGGACAACTCAATACAAGACTTTCTCCTGAGGGACAACTCTACGGAAGAAGAACTCCCGATTTCAGTATTCTGCTACGGATGTGCTGTATACATTGCAATTAAACAATACAATTTTGCAATCTGTTTTCCTCTCCAACTATGATGTGTTAGCAAACATCGGCACGTTACTGGCAGAGTGCAGTAACCTAGAAAAATCAATTATTAAAAAAATAGGGAAAACTCTGTATAAACTGAATGCCGCCAATGCTGCTATTACCTTCAACACCAAATTATTATTATTATTATTATTATTATTATTATTATTATTATTATTATTATTATTATTATTATTATTTTTATTATTATTCAGAAGATGAACCTTATTCATAAGGAACTAGCCGACCAAAGGGGTCATTGGCTTGGGATTCAAACTTCCAAAGAAGTAAGAGAAGGTAAGGGAAATACAGAGAGAAGAGATCTCACTTAATAAAAAAGAAAAAAACATATTAATAGATTAATAAATAGATAAAAACGTATTAAAATGCAAGGAGAATAGCATTATGGCAGTAATGCTTATCATCTTCGCTTGAACTTTTGAAGTTCCAATCGCACGACATCCTCAGGGAGCCTGTTCCACAGTCCGACGGCGTGAGAAATAAAAATACTTAATGAGACTGAATTAGACAGTTACCCAGAGAGCCTTAATTCCATAACGTCAAAGGAGATTCCCATGACGCAGATCAATAAACAGGAATTGGACTCCTTTGTGTCCAAACGCCTCTCATTATCAGCAAGGCAATCGGAGGGATCTATTAGGTGGAGATCGTTGCCGACCTGATAGCGCCATTAACTCGCTGTAACTACCGGTGGGAGTCAGGAGATAAGCCGCGTAATCTATCCCAGATATTGTTCTGCCCCAGGTATCGATCTATCCCAGGTAGTGTTGCAGAGAGATCATCGATTATCAATGGAATCCCCGTTTAGCATTCAAAGAACGTTATTTCGGTGCAGTTTCAATAACCATTGTTGCCACTGCACACATCTAATCCTGTTGCAGCGGGGACGTTTTAGGAGACGCCTGAATGGAAGAAATGTCGGTAATTGCTCGCCCAACAGGCATTCCATCATAATTATGCTTATAGACATGGCGATGATAATGCGACTTCCTTCACTGCTTCTGATGAAGAGTTACTGGTACCGTTTTGGATTAGAAAATGTAATTAATTAGCTTCATCTTACCCTTTTCCGTTCCATCGCCCTGTAACTGACGGCAAAATTATTTGAGAAATACAAATGTCGATTGTTTTCTTAGTTTTCTGGAAAAGAAAACTATTGTGCCGGCTTTGTCTGTCCGGCCGCACTTTATCCTGTCCGCGCTTTTTATGTCCGCCCTCAGGTCTTAAAATCTACTGAGGCTAGAGGGCTGCAAATTGGTATGTTGATCAGCCACCCTCCAATCATCAAGCATGCTAAATTTCAGCCCTCTAGCCTCGTCTGGCAACGATATAGGGCAGGCCACCACCGGGCCGTGGTTAAAGTTTCATGGGCCGCGGCTCAGACAACATTATACCAAGACCACCGAAAGATAGATCTATTTCCGGTGGCCTTGATTATACGCTGTACAGAAAACTCGACTGCGCCAAAGAAACGTCGATGCATTTTTTTACTTGTTTTTTTTTTTTTTTAACTTACAAAAATCCGTCCTTCAGTAGAGCCATATCTTTTACAGAAATGTTAGCAATGCCTGGTTTAGAAACAAAGATAGAAAGTGACCCTGACCATCCAGCTATCAAGAACGACATAAGTTGATATCGAATCTTCTGAACGCATGCCTCTCGAATTCAAGTTATTTAACGTAATGATGTTTAAGAATACGAAAGTATCGAAATTGGAGTGAACAGTTATTAGCACATCATACCCTCAATAAATGAGAGGCAATAGCCAAGAAAAATTCAGTACCTAATATTCAAATGTAAATTGCTCAAATCCAACGCGTAAATATGCCTTGCAATTCTTGTTAACTTACGTTTTCAACGCAAGGCTAACACGGCTAGCAAAGAAAATAAAAACAATGAACTAGAAAAATCTACTCATTCAGGAAAAATTATTTTACGAAATCACTCGTTTCGTGTAGGAACTATTTATGCCGGACAAAAAGTGAGTATTATAACGTATGCATTAACTTCTAACAAGGCTAACAAGGCTATCAAAGAAAATAGAAAGAGAATGAAATTGTTCTACGAAATGACTCGTTACGTGTAGCAGATACCTATGCCGCGCTAAAAGTGTGGATTATAACGTATGAAGTGTCTTCCTTTCTTACCTATTATGACAAAAACAAGCATAAACAGACACATTAAGGCCAACGAATCCCAGCATCAGTGTCTCCACTGACGTCGGGACGTCTGCATTTGCATGAGTAATGTTCTCATTAAGCCGTTTCCATATTATGTTGGCAGCATCTCGCATGCAGGCAAGCATCGTGCATAAGAGAAATCTCGTCCTTACTTTGATGTTGAGGATGGAACAAAAGTTCTTGCCTTGCTAAATGCAAAGTGGTTTCGAGACTGAGTTCCAGAACTCATTACGTTGTGGAATACTCAGGATCATATTAAAAGGTTTAATCTTTTTAGGTTTTGTTTTTGAAAATATAAGAGTTGTACCATAAATATGGATCTTCATTTCCTTACAAATATCGTTTTAAGAAGTCATATATGGACACAGACTGACACACAGTCACACACACACACACACATATATATATATATATATATATATATATATATACACACATATATAGATATGATATATATATATATATATATACACATATACACATATATATATATATATATATATATATATATATATATATATATATATATATGTGTGTGTGTGTGTGTGTGTGTGTGTGTGTGTGTGTGTGTGTGTTTGTGTTTAGTAAAGCTTTCAGGAGCACTTTCTACTTGGAATTAACTGAAGACTTTGAATAGCCTCTGCAACTCTCCGTTTATCAAAACTTCATAGACGAAACATACTTTACAAAAGAAACATACTTAAGGTGTTGTATCTCTAAGACTGAATTGCAAACATCATTGCCACGCATTCTCATTTTTCCTACAGCAAAAGTAACGTCCCTTATCAATAAACCGTCTTAATTTTCACAATCTTCACTTCGTGTTATAACACATGCTTTCAGCTTCGTTATAGGGCTTATCCTTTGGAAGAAAGAATTGGATAGAAAAGAAAAAAAAAAAAAGTGTATTTGGTCGGGTTTGTCCCCAATGTAATTTTTCGCTCCAGTTAGCTCTCTTAGAGTTATATGAGTATGATGGCTTCCCTTTGTTCTCCATTCTCTTTTTTCTTTTTTTATTTTTATATTTTCATTCTATTCTCAGGTACATATGTTGCTTTTTATTCATCTTGGAATATTTTCTTGAGTTTTTTTTTTGGGGGGGGGGAATTTAATGACTATGATCCTATTTAAATCCAAGTTGTGGAAGCACTTTATATTGACCCACATAACATACCACCATAATTTGAAGCTTGAAAAAAATGGGAAGAAAAGAAAATAAATGAAGTGCAGAGTGGGACAGATAAATAACCCCTTTCCCCTCCAGCAATCACAGAACGAGATACAAGACTGGAACAGTGCCAACAGAGCCCTATGATCAGGAAACGTGCCGGAAAAATGGGATTATGTCAGTCGGTGAATCTTTATGCTTTTTAGCTTCTGTCTGTTAGCGTATCTTATTGTTAAATATATATTTCTTCTCATACATAAATACATATATATATATATATATATATATATATATATATATATATATATATATATATATATATATATATATATATATATATATATGCTTATACATCTATACATCTGTGTGTAATTAAATTTATCAGTGGAAAAAATATACTGAGTCAGTTGGTGTATGTTTTTGTTTTTGTCCTGCCTATGGATATATCTTATTGTTTAAATATATATGCCTCCTTGGGTGGTTACATATATGCTTATACATCTCTATATGTAGTTAAAATTATTATCAATAATTCGTATTTCTTTAAGGACCATATAATCAGGAAATATACTGAAGGAAAGGTGTTACGTTAGTCGTTATATGCTTGTGTTTTGCTTCTATCTATTAGTATACCTCATTCTTTAAATATATATCTCTTATATATATTTATTTATATATATATATATATATATATATATATATATATATATATATATATATATATATATATATATATATATATATATATATATATATATATATATATAATGTGTGTGTGTGATTATACATGTCTACGTGTTATTAGAAAACCAATAAATATTATTCCTGTATCGTATGGTTTCCATTAAATGCAATATTTGTGTCTAAATATGTCAAATTAAATTTGGTCCTCCTATCCAGTTTTTATAATTTTGAAATACTTTAATACTAAAAAAACGAAAGCATACAGTGCAGTAAATATATATCTTTTTAGAGGTAAAAACAACTTAAAGACAAAAAATAATTATAATAAAAACTTAATTCCATTCTATAATACTGTTTCTCATCTAAAGGTCCAGCTTTTATGCCATGTAAGAATTAACCTTTTTACTTTCATTTTTGTTTTCAAGAAAGTATCAGTAAACCTCATTCCGAATCCTTTCTTATATTTATAATGTCTCCAGAAAGACTTTTAAATTTTGTAAGATCAATTGGCCCACGTGTTTTCGAACATATGTTTGCTAAGATTTACACTGAATGTTTTAATGTGATATGAGCCCAATATCATTGAGTGATAAATTATGAAGTGATTCCATTCTAGAGGGAGATTCAATCACTTGGGGATGTGATGAAATAATAATAATAATAATAATAATAATAATAATAATAATAATAATAATAATAATAATAATAATAATAATAATAATAATAATAATAATAATAATAATTTATTTTTTTTTCTTTTTTGCCTATCACAGTCATCCTATTCGACTGGGTGGTTTTTATAGTGTGGGCTTCCGGGTTGCATCCTGCCTCCTTAGGAGTCCATCACTTTTCTCACTACGTGCGCTATTTCTAGTAGCACACTCTTCTGCCTTGACTTCCTGGAGCCATGTTACATGTTTGTTGTGTGATACCGTATTGCTCCATATGTTTTCCCAGAGCCTCTTGCTCGGTTTGGCTTCAGGAATTTCCTGGTGGTTGTCTTCCCTCTTAGTTGGTTTTCTGGTTGGTTCTGAAGAGTTTGTTCTGTTGGTATCTTTATTACTGCTCATGTACTGTTGGATCTTATGTGCTTTGGCTTCAAGCCTCTGTTTTATATCTTCTATTGTGTTGTTTAGTCCCTTTCCTGTACTTTGTATTTCTCACTTAATTCCTCTCTTGTTTTCTTGCTTCTTAGCCTCTTTTCTGCCATCTCTTTCAGTTTACTCAAGTTAGATCTCATAGCCATGATTCGTTTTTCCAGGCGCCTTTTCCAAGGTGGTTGCTGTTTTGGTTTCTGTTGGGTTGGTTGTGATGGTAGTGTTTGTGTTTGTATCCCCATGAGTTCTACTGTACTACTAGTCTTGCTCCTACATATGCCAGGTTCTTTGTTTCTGTGATACTGGTGGTGCGTATTAGTCTCGTTATTTCATTAACCTCACTTGTTTTCTCCCTTAGTTTCTTTGTGTTGTAGGCTTTCATGGAGGAGATCCTTGTGCTTTCTGTACCTCGCTTCATCCATTGTTTGATCTTTTCCACCTATTTCGAGATCTGTGCTACATTTTTCGGTGTTTCCTTGTGGGCCGTTGTTTGGCAGCTTATCATTCCTGTCATCTTCTGTGGCATCGCCTCTTGGTTCATCTTCTTGTCCTTCGTTGCTAGGTGTCATCTATCTTTCCAGTTCCTCTCTTTCTGTTGTGGAGAGCCAGTTCTTTTTCTTTATGTTCCTTACTTGGTCTGCCAGCCTGTGCTCTGTTTGAGGGGTGTTATTTCTCTCATGACAGATGTTGACCAATCTTCTTATGTATCCTCTTTCTGTCGGGTTGCTTCTGATGCAGTACTTCCATATTTCCTTATTTTCTTCTCTTGTCCATTTCTTCTTCTGGTTTGCCTCTGTAACTCCAGTCTCTGGTTGCTGGTTACTGTCGTTGTGGTGGTCAGTTGCTGGATGACGACATCCAAGTACCTGACCGTCCTCCCCATCAACTGGACTGTATACCTGTCTGCCGGATGAAGCTCCTCTGTTTCCAGAGGTTCCATTGACGTCGTTGTCGTGTAAGCTTTCATTTCTTTCCATCATTGCTGAGTTTTGCTATTTAATCCATAGCTGGAACCTAACCGACCCCATCGGGAATAGGTACTCTTTTACAGCTGAGTTGACTGAGGATATTGTTGTAAAGATCCTTTCACAGGGAATCAACGCCGAGGAGAGTGGTCACCCATCCAATGATTGATCAGCCCCAGTGTTGTTTAACCAGTCCATCGATGAGCTAAACCACTCTTCCACGGTGCCCTTTATTATTATTATTATTATTATTATTATTATTATTATTATTATTATTATTATTATTATTATTATTATTATTATTATTATTATTATTCAGTGCTACTTTTCCTCGTATGTTCTAGTTTAAACACTTATTTGTAACGTAAAGTATGGTTCATCTTCCGTGTCTAGTATATATCAATATGGTTGCAATATTTCAAAATTTCAGCACCTTTCCCACAATCCCTTCGAAATTCCCATAGCAAACTCATTACCCGAAGCAGAGGGAATCAAAACATTGAACGATTACGTAGAAATTTCCAATTTACAATTACAACCTGAGGCCGCTGGAAACACACCATTCAGTAGCCTTCCAAAACATCGACAACAAATTAGTTGGAAAAGTGTCAGGA
This sequence comes from Macrobrachium rosenbergii, assembly GCF_040412425.1. Taxonomy (NCBI): domain Eukaryota; kingdom Metazoa; phylum Arthropoda; class Malacostraca; order Decapoda; family Palaemonidae; genus Macrobrachium; species Macrobrachium rosenbergii. The sequence goes on along the minus strand of NC_089783.1, from coordinate 37,147,139 downwards.
GATTTATATCTGGTCGAAAGGTCAAACCGACTTTCAGAGCTTAAGGACCGCGAGAGAAGGATTACTGAAAATCCCCAGACTGAAAAAGAGCAAAGGATTAGGGAAGGAACCCGTGTAGGTATAGGATAGGTATTGGGCGGAACGTGGACAAGATCAAGGGTTAGAAGATGTAGAAACAGAGTGAATATGGAAACAGGTGTACGTTATTCACCTGTAAGACATGTTTAGACAGTATTAATCAACTAGAAGTGCAAATTTCACTTAATGGATCTTTCTTCTCTTACTATTATTTGCAGTAGTATAAATATATTAACTCAAAGCAAACATTCATATCATAGTAACTCTCTCTCTCTCTCTCTCTCTCTCTCTCTCTCTCTCTCTCTCTCTCTATATATATATATATATATATATATATATATATATATATATATATATATATATATATATATATATATATATATTATATATATATATATATGTATATATATGTGTGTGTGTGTAAATATATGCATATAGCCCTATTAATCATACAATAAAAGATATAAAAAATAAATCCCTTTTAAATGTAAATACCTGTAGACGCCCTGTCTTCATTCCTATTAAAAAAAATTATTAAGATAACAAACGCAAGCAAAACAATTGCAGTTTCAACTTGATGAGCGAAGAGTGAAAGAAGGCGCATCAGCAATGAACACAGCCTTCATAGAAGATGAACGACCTGCAGAACGAATTACCTCCCTGACATTCATCGCGTCCGCCGTCCGTTCATGTCAGACGTCCGTGTGGGAGGAGAACAATCAACTGCTAACTAACAGGATTAGTTCCAGCATTCAGAAGGGAACAGAAGGGGAGGACATCGCTGCCTTCTGCTAGCTGTGATGACGGCGGTTCTGTCTACGAATGAATAATGGGTATTTGGGATAAAAAAGAGATAGAGATAGGGATCAGACGAAATAAAAAGATATCCTAATAAAAGAACCGTGGAAAAAAAGATATTGCTGCCTACTGCCAGTGATGACGGTGGTTCTGTCTACGAAAAAACAATGGATACATCGAGATAAAAAAAAAAAAAAGATAGAGAGCTAGGGATTAGACGGCAAAAATAGATATGCTAAGGAAGAACCGTGAAAAAAATACCATATTTATAATAAATGAAAAGACTAGATACATATTAAAGAAGCATCACAATGACGACATTCAGAAGGGAAAGTCTTTACTTCCTATTGCCAATGATGACGGCGGTTCTGTCTGAGAATTAAAAATAAAAAATGGGGAATTGGGATTAAAAAATATAAAGAGAGATAACGACTGGAAGACGAAAAAAGATATCCTTATAAAGAACCGTGAAAAAATACCTTATTTATGACAAGTGAAAAGACGAAATATATAAGAAAAAGTCACTACCATTATTCCTGAAGATATACATACAGATATTTTAAAAGTTTCTAGTTTTTGGAAGTATGAGTTGCGTCTAATAGCGATTAACATTTGCAGATAGAATTCGACCTTTCACTACATTTTCTAGTGAGGGTCAGAATCATAGACCCAAATAACAGTCACTGAGAGAGAGAGAGAGAGAGAGAGAGAGAGAGAGAGAGAGAGAGAGAGAGAGAGAGAGAGAGAGTATAAAATCAAATCTAAACACGCCAGTGGCAGCTGTGCATATATTTACTATACAAGCTGTGTGTGTGTGTGTGCGTGTGTGTGTGTGTGTGTGTGTGTGTGAGTTTATATTTCAAAAGAGAGTGTTAGACGCTTGATGAATTACATTCGCATCACCGACATCTGACGTACAGTTTTCTTTACGATCTTTTTTAATTAATATATTATTATTCTACGCTATACATTTTTCTGACTTTCACTATATGTGTTTCCGCAAAGAATTACCAACACGGTTTAAAATGGAGAATGTTGTCGATCACTGAAGTAAACATGCACTATAAAAACGGTCGAACAATTTTGTACAGAGCAATTGTAAAATGCAAACGTTTTATCCGTATCTGAAATGGTACTATTGGCAAAGGTCAGACAGGAATAAAATTACAAAAGAACTTTCTGTTAGTAATCGTGTTTACTGTTTTAGTTTTTTTGGCGAAAGCAAATATTTGCGTCATAGTTTGAATGGCGATGTTTGCTTTTGATACTGAGATACTAAAACGCTTACAAATCCCCACTTGTGCTTTTAAAGCCAACCCATATTATTCGTTTTATATATTGTGGTCTTATAAAAGACTGCAGTTCATTGATACAATTATGGGAAGAGTTTTTTTTTCGTGTACTTAGAAATGGAAATCGGTACAGTTTCTGAACGAGAAAAGGGCTTACGTGTAACATATTTCAACTGTGGTCATTTTTTTTTTACCTTAACCTAGCAAATTCTCTCTCTCTCTCTCTCTCTCTCTCTCTCTCTCTCTCTCTCTCTCTCTCTCTCTCTCTCTCTCTCTCTCTCATTATTTCAAGATTGTTTCGTCACTGCAAGAACTCGAGATTCAATAATATATTTCTTTCGGAAAAACAAAGCTTTTAGGACTGAATGTGGGGGACTTTTAGGATAAGGAACTAATGGATAATCAGTTTTCCCGGAATTTCAAAGAACAACAACGTGGGGTAAAGTTGTTTTCAGTTGTGTGAAACAACATTTCCCTTGGTTTATTTGTTCTCGCTTGTCCCAGCAAGAGCAAACACTCCCTACCCGGCGCCCCCTTCCAAAAGGTCTTTAATTACAGTGTATGCCTGCAAAGTTAGCTCACACTTATGGAAGAATTTCTTATGGGTTTATTTGAGTTTGAGCCAGATGTGTGTGTATATCTATATCTATCTATCTATCTATCTATCTATCTATACATACATATAGATATAGATATACATATAGATATAGCATAAACACATACATACATACAGGCATACGTACGTATATATATATATATATATATATATATATATATATATATATATATATATATATATATATATATATATATATATATATATATATATATATATATACATATATAT